>NC_064815.1:19989394-20139339 GCF_023721935.1 Panthera uncia | reverse complement strand
TATATACATATATACATATATATATAATGTAATTATATATAATGTAATTATAATATAATTAATTATACTAAGTATAATTATACATATTATACATAATTATATGTATAATTATACTTAGTATAATTAATTATATTATGTACAATGTATGTATATTATATAACTAATATATAATTAATTATATTATGTAATTACATAATGCAATTATGTATATACAATGTAATGTAATGTATGTAATTGTATACCTATAATTCAGCCATACAAAAGAATGAAATCTTGCCATTTGCAGCAACATGGATGGACCTTGAGGGAACTACACTAAGTGAAATATTGAAAGACAAATACCGCATGATCCCACTTAAACGTGGAATCTAAAAACAAACCAAAACCCAAACTCACCGATACAGAGAAGAGAATGGTGGCTGCCAGAGGTGGGGGGAAATTGAGGGTCAAAAGTTACAAACTTCCAGTTGTAAGTTTAAGAAGTCTTGAGGACGTAATACGCAGCATAGTGACTATTGTTAATGATACTGTGTCGTATACTTGAAAGTTGCTAAGAGATGAGATCTTAAAAGTTCTCATCACAAGAAAATAAAATTGTGACTACGTGTGGTGATGGATGTCAATTAACCAGATTCATTGTGGTCTTGTTGTCTATATTGTGCTCATTTCACAATATGTACAAATATCGAATCGTTACGTTGTACGCTGAAACGAATATAATGTCGTGAGTCAGTTATATCTCAACTTAAAAATTACCCAAAAAAGATGAAGTTTAAGTCCAACATCAGAACCAGTGTTTCTATTCTCTCTTCCATCCATCCTCCCTTATTAATTTTCCTGACATGATCTACACCCAACGTCTACCGTGTGCTTCACGGGAAACCCCTATAATCTTGTAGGCTCTGTGCCTCTTGGTCCCCCCTTTTATGCACTAACTTTCACACCCGTTTGCTCCTTCACCTTCCCTTTATGATATCAACTCCAGTATGAAACACCGTATTATTAGTTACATTGTGATGTTTCCATTTGATGTCTTGGGTACCCTCCAATTACACCAGACTTAGTGCCCCAGGAGAGACCATTTCCAACTACGCACAACTGATTTAGACGATTCTCAAGATAAACCTTTTTCGGTGGGGGGAGACAACCGGTGACTTGGGACAATGATTTCAGTTAAGAACAACAACAACAAAAGGCATCCTAGGACAAAGTGTGCACACGAGGGTAAAGAACAAGGTTGCCCACTTGGTCATGGCGGGGCCTCAACGGTCGTGGACGCTACAGTGTCTCTCTGAGCAGGGCTGACCAGGGAAGCAGAGGAAAAGGCAAATCTGGCAGCTGGACAGGCCATCCAAAGAAGCCCTTACTTCAGAGACGTAAGTGCAGGGGACGGTCTAGGACCACACACTCCTAGTGCTGAGCTCTGTTCTTCCTCCCAGAGCGGCCCCCTCCCCAGATGCAGAAATAGCAGAGGATTTGGTCTTTGAGCCACGGTTACCTCTACAGATTCCTGCGTTTAAACTGGCCCAGGCTCCCATCAGCTGGGAAGAAGGGCCAGGTAGGGGAAGGGCTCAGGTGTTCCCAGAAATGAGAGGGTGAACTGCCTTTGACACTTATCCTATTTGAAGATATGTGCTCTCGAGGAGGGCTTACAGCCAGGAGAAACCTGCTTCCTCCCACAAGATTTTACAGTCAGAGGGGCTGGTATATGGCACTCAGCCTGACAGGCCTGTCACGTGGATGATGGATACCTGCAGGGGCTTACCTGATAGATGCACGTGCCACAGGGCTCACAAAAAGCAGTGCAGACAAAACAAAATCATCCGTCTTCATGCCTATCATGAATCACAGCAAAGCAAACTAATACATATATTAGCTGCTACCAAAAGTGTATATTAAAGCAAAGCACAGGCTCAGGATCCGAATTTCCTTCTTGTGTCTGGAAACTTCCCCAGCATAAGTGTCTTGGTGAGAATCTGAGCCCATTCATTCCTCAGAATAAATCTTCAACAAGTCAGCTCCTCTGCCTCAGGCTTGTCGAACCAGACATATTCACCCAGGATCTTGGATCCTGAGCCAGCGTTGCAAAAGATCAGGGACTCTAGAAAGTTCTTTATGGAGTTGGCAGAGGCACAGCGGTGGCCCAAGTACGGAGGGTTGGAGGGGGCACCAGCTATGCCTCCAGGGATGAGAGGCAGAGGCTGTGGCGTCCTCTGGGACCCATTCTTGACAGGCCTTTGCCAACCAGTCCATCCTCCCAATGCAGAGACCAAATTCTCCCCGCATTCATTGCTGTTGGCTCCTAGAGCTGCAGGCAACACTAAGATCCTCCCTCATTGCAAGGACTAGTCTGCTTTTTCTACACCACCATTATCATAATGTGCATCGTGATGGATGAGAACCATCATGCATTGAGGAGAAGACTTTACTGAGCAGCCACCTGCTCAGAGACAATTCTCCTTGGGCCTTTCACGTTTCTGCACGTCTTACAGCACAACCACCGACTGCCTTTGCTTAGGACTATCTTCTCAAGGACATCTGCAGAGAGAACAGCCTTTGAAGGCATGATGTCTTCTCCAAAGGGCAAGTTAGATCATGGTCAGGTATGATAAAGATGGCATGTCTCTCCAGGACAAAGGCAGGTAGGCTTACTGCCCGTTATAAAAGATTTAGGTACCTTAAGCTCAGGGGTCCTCTGCTGTAACTCTATGCAGGTGACACCGGGCCCTCCAAGTGTCATCTTGTAGGAATTAGGGCTCAGAGAACCAGCTCAAGAAGCTATTGCTGTCAGCAACAGGCCTTGTCTCTGACCAGGAGTCTTGTATCTTCTGCCAGCACTCATGGAACTGTGTCAGGAGCACCTGCTAGGTTGCAAGTAGTATAAACTCACAGACCTATAACATTCTCGATGTTATTTTACGGACCCAGTGCAGGTATTACGGACCCCTAATAGAGACACAGAAATTAAGGAAGTAGTTCTTGCCCTCAGGAAGCCAAAAATCTGGCACGAGTGCACCAGTCAAGTTGGCACCAGAAAGTCACGCTTGGAGCATCCTGACCCCACTCCAATATAAGTAAGGAAAAGGAAAGACATGGTCCCGCTAACGAACCAAGTTATCATTTCTGTAGCCAAAGCCTGAGCCAAAATTGAAGGCAGAAAATTGCATTGAATGTGCCAGCCTGCTGGCTGCAGGTACAGTGACAGACAGAGGTAACAGGGAGGCTCCTCTCCTGCTGGGAAAAGAGGACTGAACCTGCCCAGGTGAAATAAGGGGGGGTGGGGCCCCCTGGCACTGAGACCAGCCCCCCGCCCTGCTCAGGAAAGGCCATCAGGCTCCAACAACCCCCTGGGCTCACACACAGCTAACCCCAGGGAGGCCAGAGGAAGCAAACAAACGTCACCCCGGGGCACGGGCCAGGACGTCCTAGGAGTCGCATTGCATCTACACGACAGCATCAGGGTCACCCAAATTCCAGACAACAATCATCAAGGACACGGAAGTGGCGGTCACTGCCTTTCTTAGGAGGGTCATGGAGATACTGAGTAATTTTGAACTTTGTAAAAAAAAATGTTAAAACATGTATTTCAAAATGTAAAATAACAGAAATGTGGAGCTTCGAAATCAAGCAGGAAAAAAGGTGTGTTTGGGGGGGGGGGCAGTAATCTATTCAACAGGGAAGAGAATGCAATCTATCCAATGGTGAACAGACAACACAAAATAAAGGCAGAACAAATGATTCCTAAAGTGTCTATAGTGTCCTTCCCGACCCCTACACATAAAGTGTACATTTATTTCTTTAAAGACAGACTATTGGTTGGAATTTTTCAAATTCAGCTATCTCCTGCTTATAAAGACAGACCCCCCCCAAAAAAAAACCACACACAGAAATGTTGAAAAGAAGTCAAAGGGAACTATGTCACAGAGCAGACGTGAATAAATTATACTCTAAAAGCTAGGGAAGGTAAGAAACCAAACCAGAAAATATTAGTTTGAAAAGACTAGTTTGAATAGGAGTTTGAAACAGATGGACCTCTAGCTAATCTCAATTTTTTCTATAAATTATTAATGATAAACAATTAATCAGGGGTGCCTGCGTGGTTCAGTCGGTTAAGTGGCCGGCTCAGGTCATGATCTCATGGTTCATGAGTTCGAGCCCCACACTGGAAAGCCTGCTTGGGATTCCCTCTTTCCCACTCTCTCTATCCCTCCCCTGCTTGTACCCCCCCCCCCAAAGAATAAATAAACTTTTTTAAAAAGTTAAAAAAAAAATTAAAAAAACAATCTCTTACAAGGAGGTCAAGATCAACAACCTGGCTACCTAACCAGCGCAGTTAATAGATTCAGGTGGAACAGAATAGGTCAGGCCTTGCAGAAAGAGTCAGATCTTACTGGAGGGTGCAGGAGAGAGCAAGAGAGAACAGGCAGAAGTGTGACCGTGTAAATGAGGGGACCGAGCAAACAGTAGGAATCCAATCAAGTAGAGTTAAATGCTTCAGCAAGGCTGCAAGGCGTGTGTGTGATCCACTCTGGTTTGCCCTGGCACCGGGACCCACGCACCCCATGAAATAGTAATTGGAAGAGAGATTTAGTGAGCCCCCGTCAAGAGTCACCATAACAAAAAATGCGAGAATGATGTTATGAAGAGGACTAATTTGAGTTACGTATAGCAGGGTTCACTTGCCCGGGAGAACTCAGAAGGGTATCTGAGTAACGCTAATGGGTCTCAGCATCCAATGATGTCAGCGGAGCCAGTCTAAGAAATCAACCACGGGGTTGCAAACCCTGCAGTTACCCAGCCACGCTAGCTTGACTATTTTACTCATCTCGTCTAGATTCTTCTACGGGAAAAAGATGGAAGTTCTCTCTCTCCTGGGATTGTGGTGATTTGGCTGGAGTTTGTAGCCAGAGAGGCTTAAATTATTCTACTTTTGCTATTACCCAGAAGCACTGAGTCACCCAGAGGTAGGAGGAGAACAATGGGTCAAACAAATCAAAAGGAAACGATGCACCACCAAATTCAAACTCTGGCAAAGAATACGAACAGGCAAATCACAAAAGAGAAAACCCCAATGGCCGATGCACGTGGGGGAAATGGCCACCCTCTCCAGTATTAAAGGCAAAACAAGCCAAAAGGACCACAAAACGTCATTTCACATCTTGGCAAAGATTTAGTTCCCAAGGATGCAGATAAGCGAGAAAGCATAGGTGGGGGGTGGGGGGAACCTGGGGGGGGGGCGGAACCTGGGTGCCCGGTTAAGTGCTCGACTCCTAACTCCGACCCAGATCACGATCTCAGGGTCCTGAGATCAAGCCCCGTGTGGGGCTCTGCGCTGAGCAGGGAGCCTGCCTCAGGGTCCCTCTGCCCTTCCTGTGCTGGCGCATACACGCATGCGTGCTCACGCTCTCAAAGCCAGCAAGCGAGCATCGGTGGGATTAAACGTTGAAACAAGCACTTCGGGAAACATTTTGGCAACCTTTTTTTTTTTGTCTGTTTTTTTTCCCCCACTATTCTTTTTTTTTTTTTTTTTTTTTAATTTAATTTTTAAGTTTTTTGGCACCTCTTAATGGAGCCGACGTTGTACCCGCACCGGGGCGGTTCCGCTTCCGGGTGTCTGTCCCGGCGATCAAAACTTGCGGACCATCTAAATGACCGATGACGTGACGCTGAGGGCGTCAGTGATAGTACAACGGGCTGCCCTTCGGCATTTAAAATAATCTCAACCTACACACAGCGACATGGATAAAGCTTAAATAGCCTCCTGAGTAAAAATTAAAAAACAAAAACAAAAACAAAAACCCAGCCAGTGGCAGTAGGGCACATTTTAGACGGAATTGTAAGAGGAGATCTTGTTCTAGGCACACGTAGTGTGTGCGAATCCGGCGGGGTGGAAGTGACAGTCTTGATCTTAAGGCCACAACAGTTCAAGGGGGTTGCAGGCATCACTTCCTGTTGGCCACGTAAGGGACACCAAGTGTATAACGTTTAACTTCTCAAATTCTGAAGCAAATATTATCATGTTACCGTTTGTTCAACTGTTCAATATACCACTTGTTATGGGACGTGCTGTCTAATTCGCTCTGTACTTTTCCGTATGAGTAAAATATTTAAATTCTTAAATGTCTTGTGGACCAAAAAAAAAAAAAAAAGTTTTCATCCAGGAGCAGAGTGATGCCGCTATAACTGGATATATGTTCAAGGGGCAAAAGGGGACAAAAGTAAAGCTATGCTTTGTTGATGTCACAAGTGTCACTTACTTATTCAGCGTTCTGTTGCCACAGGAAACCACGGATTTCAGGCAGGTGGCCCGTGTGCTGTTACAGCAACTGACACAGGACACGGCGAGGACACGGGAGCAGGGCCGGGAGTGTGCTTCCTCGGTGAGGGCTGATGGAGACAGAGGCTGTGCCACAGGGTGGGGGGCACAAGGGTTTTCCGGGGTCTAGGGAGGAGGGTGGGAAGGGGGGGGGGGCTGTCCCGGCAAAGGTATGAGCCAATGGGAAGGTGTGGAGGCGTGGTCAGGACCACAGGTAATTCTCAGGGCTCCAGGGGCAGGCTTGTGACCTTACTGCCGGGGACAGGACAGGGCTGAAGTGGAGAGGACAGATGGTACAACATTTTGGAATTCGGACTCTGTCCTCGGGAAGCCGTGGAGTCTCTGAAAGATTCTGTGCAGAGGCATGACCTTGAAGGATCCTTCGGTTCAGTTTCTTGCCTTTAGGCAGATAAATGTCTAAGGCTTTCTGGAGGGTGAGCTTTTTCTGGACGGTGGGCTTGTTTCTTATTCTGTGTCTCCAAGGACAGGGACTCTGCACATCTGTCGCCGTGCCGAGCGAACATAGCTGGGCGTGGAGAAGGTGACAGCCATGGGGAGAGAGAGATGGGAGGGGAATCAGACCCAACCCGCGGAGTCCAGCAGGCACAAAGATGCAGACAGCAGGGGAGGGGGAGGGTGGCAGTGGAAGGCTGAATCAGGCTGGCAGAACACAGTGGGCCCGGATGTGGCAGTCTGCGGCAGGAGAGGCTGATGACAATGGTGGTGGCTGCCATCATCATCACCACCATCAACAACACCGTAGCAAACACTGATGCTATGCTCACCATGTGTCAGGACCTGTCCTAAGGGCTTTACACGGTTCAGCTAACCCTATGTGGCAGGTAAATCATTATCCCCATTTTACTTAAAAAATTTTTTTTAATGTTTATTTTTGAGAGAGAGAGAGAGAGAGACAGAGAGACAGAGAGTGAGCAGGGGAGGGGCAGAGAGAGAGGGAGTCACAGAATCCGAAGCAGGCTCCAGGCCCTGAGCTGTCCGCACAGAGCCCGACGCGGGGCTCGAACTCACGAACTGTGAGATCATGACCTGAGCCAAAGTTGGACACTTAACCAACTGAGCCACCCAGGTGCCCCTATCCCCATTTTAAAGATGAGGAGAAGGAAGCAGAGAGAAGGAGAGGGAGTCTGACTGTGGTCCCACAGGTCTTAAGGAGCAGATCTGGAAATGACCGGCAGCCTCGGTTCCTAACCTTCCACTATTGCTGCCTCTCCACAAGGAATCCCGGGAGTATCCTGCCAAGCAGAGAAGGCATCCCCAGATCACGGTCCATGCGGAAAGCATCTCTAGATATGAAGCAGGCTCTGGCCGTGAGAGAACGGGGTCCAGACATGGACAGACTCTGAGTCAGGAGAGCAGAAGCTGGTTGACCAGAAGTTCAACTCGATGCTTGCTATTTCTGTGTAGAGTATTTGGAACAGGAGGGCGGGGGACTAAACACACCAGGTGCCACGCACCTCAGATGTGGTATCCCATTTGACCCTTCGTGTGGATGTTCCTATTAGCTGAGGAAGCCGACGCTCTGAGTACCAGTGATGGGCTTACGTTCACACAGCACACACAGGCAGAGCCGGAGGGAAGACTACTCGCTCGGATGCCCTGTGTTTTTCCCTATTACCGCACACCGCCTCTCCAAGGACTTCCCAAGTGCCCACCAACCCGGTCTGAGTGCTGGCCCAGAGTCATTTCCTTGCTAATTTCGCCGAAGAATACACACAGAAATAAATAAAAAGGAAAGACACCCAGCACCAACTGTGAAATGAAGATAAGAGAACACAGGGCAATCTTGGAGGAATTTCCACGAAGGGCCGCGTTCCTGGGGACAGATGTAGAAAGAAACCACCACCTATACCCTCTGAGCCACCAGAGGAAAAACACAGGCCCAGAGAAGTTGGAAAACCACACTAAATTACCTCCGTGCTCTGTAACATATCCCAGGACACTGGGGCAATGTAGATTAGAAAAAAAAAAATGTTAACACAGTACTTTTGAAAAGATAACGAAGAACAAAGGGAAAATAAGCATTACCCTGATTAAGGGGGATAAAGATCACTGGGAAAAAAAACTTACTGTTCACACACACACACAAAAATGATGACACTTGAAAATATCTTAGGGCCTTCGAGACATCCAAGAGGATTTGGTCACAATGGAACAGAAATAGGGAGCCACAGGAGGAGGAAAAAGTGGAACTACAGAAACAGAGAAGGATTTCAGGAAGAGAAAAGAGAATGTTAAGGAGCTCAAAAACGCAGAGCAAAATTAAAATGATTTCAAAGGTCATACACAGCGGGACGTCCACCCCACATACCAGGAGTCACATGCAGCAGAGCGGTGTCAGAGGTTCTCAGATTGTGGATGGAAACAGAAGAAACAGAAAAAGAAAGGTTAATGGATAAGAAGGAAGAGGCAAAACACACACACACACACACACACACACACACACACACACAAAACAAACAAACAAAAAAACAGGTCCGTCTTAGGGGTTTTGTCTGTTGCACGGGAGAAAAACTAAACAGAGCAAAAGCAGTAATTAAAAGTTTAGTTTTGAGAGGGACAGCTGAGTGGGGGAGATTCAGAGAGAGAGGGACACAGAGGGTCTGAAGTGGGCTCTGTGCTGACAGCAGGGAGCCTAATGTGGGACTAGAACTCAAGAACCAGGAGATCATGACCTGAGCTGAAGTTGGACGCTTAACCTACTGAGCCACCCCGGAGCCTCAAGAGCAGTAAAAAGAGAATACCAGAAAGCTGTACCGGGTGGAAAGGCCCGAGTTGATATATCAGAAAAGCTCCCTGAGATCCAGGCAAAGTAATAAAGAAAAAAAGATCTATTCTGCCCAACATGTGATTGTACATAAATAAGAAACATTAGAGGCATCCGGCCGAACAAAACAGGTTCTCTACAAGGAACGTAAGCTGAATCAAGCTCCCCTCCAACTTCTCTACAAAGTACAAAAAGCAATGAATGCATACCTGAAAGAATTTCTTTTCCTTTCTTTCTTTCTTTCTTTCTTTCTTTCTTTCTTTCTTTCTTTCTTTCTTTCCTTTCTTAAGTTTATTTATTTTGAGAGAGACAGAGACAGTTGTGAGCAGGGGAGGGGCAGAGAGAGAGGGAGAGAGTGAGAATCCCAAGCAGCAATCTGCTGTCAGGAAGGAGCCCGACACGGCGCTCGAACCCACGAACCGTGAGAAACCAAGAGTCGACCGAGCTACCCAGGAACCCCACCTGAAAGTTTCCGATGCTGTATTCTGGCTGCCATTTTCCTTCTATCTTCCTTTCTTAAAGAAACCTGATCCGATTGGGAGACCAATGAGTCAAGCCCCAAGGGTGGATCATAACACATCTAAGGTAGGCAAGCGACCACATCCCTCCTTGCCAGTATCCATCTTCTCAAGTCCCCCTTGTAGCTGGGAGCGGACATGCCATTCTGTTTTGGCCAATGTCATTTAAAGGAAACACCTGCCGGGAGCCTTCTGAGAAAGCTTTCCCTTTACTTATAAGAAAGAGAACCATCAGGGCAAAGAAGGTCTTTGGCTGCCGAGATGATGATGGCTGCCGAGATGATGATGGCTGCCATCATTGCCTTCATCATCATCATCATCATCATCATCGCCATCACCATCGCCATCAGCATTACCAGTTCTGGTGCCTGAAGGTATAGCAACTGTCCTTCAGCCGGAGGGCAACATGGACGAAGGTGAGGCTTCAGCAGGCTGAGCATCGTGGGACCGAAGACCAAGCTTCAGGATGACATCACTGAGCCTTTGCTTCCCGTCCTGACGGCCCACTCCAGACATCCTACTAAGTTAGATCTCTGTCCTTACTATTGAATCCATGGGTAGGTTCTCTTTGACTTGTAACAGAGAGTATTGAGGATATAAATATTAATAGGCGAAGCACAGAAAGACATTCCAACATCATCACATCGTTTGAGAAACGACAGGCCACACAAAATTGAACGAGTTTGCCAAATGCAGGCTGTGTCAGAGTTTTCACGAACTAGTGTCTTTTATGGGACTCCAAGAGATGAACTGCATGAAGTAGGAGACATTCCTACGATTTATTGGACCATGGAACTTGAGGAAGCACGTGGAAGAGTAGGATTCTATGTAAAATACTATGAGAGATGATTATAGGACACCGAGGTTAGCATTGTGTGACCCAAAAACTAACCATATTTTTGTTTTGTTAGCAAAGTCGCAGAAGGATCTTTTCAAATCTGCAAAGGGCTCGAAGAACATATCTCTTACATAATCCCCTGGTCCCCACTATGAAAAATTGCAAACACACACACACACACACACACACAAACCAAGCTCTCCAGCCAACTGAGAGAACTGTAATTAACAATTCAGACATAAGAAATTTAGAGTATAAAGAAAACTTTTTAGAGATAAGGACAATGAACTGTTGTAAATATGGATACAAAACTAAACACAAACACTGAAAATATTCTGAAAAAAGAAGACTTAATGATGGAAAAAAGAGCTGTTTAATAATGATGGACACCTAGCCCAGATAACATGGTATAGACCCATTTCTCCCTGCTTCCTCACCAAGTACCACGATAAGCCATGGAGATAAGGTAGGAGATAACCAAAGGAGAATTCTCAAAGGTGCTAAAAGGAGGAAGGTGAACCTGTTAGGGACCCAGCACCGGAGAACAAAATAGCAGCAGAATATCTTATATTCTCCCACCCAGTGGAAGGAGGTAACACAGATGCAATGCATCCTGTCCCTCAAACCGAGCAATAGGAAGAGGCATGGGTAGGCACTTTCCTCCCTCATACTGAATGGGAGCTCCTCAGACAACACTGGACAAACCCACGGTGGGCCATGGGGATCTACTGGGGGCCCCACTAATGATAAACAGCTAAGGGAAGTGCTCTCCTTCCCTGGAAGCCCTGAAATGTCCCTCCCCCCGCTCCCAGGAATTTAATAGGGAGGCCGCAGCAAGAGGGACCTCCACCCAAACAAATGGCCCAGCCCAAGAAGACTTGGTCCCTGTGGGCCTGAGACTCTCCACCTCTGCCCAGAGACTGGGGGCAACAGCGATATGGATCTCATCATGGCTCCAATGGATTAAGCGGATCTCAATAAGCACTTGACCTGGGAAGCATTCTTTGTTCCCCACGGTTAGGGGAGAACGCCATCACAAGATGGCCTGGCTTAGGAAAACTCTTGCCTGAGGACCCCCTCCCGCACAGAGAGACACCCATCATCCTGACCCAAGGAAACCCTTTCCACTCCACAAGTAGCATGAGGAGGGATGAGTGGGAGACCCGGTAGGAGCAGATAAACCGAGCAGACTAAAATATCACCACAAACGCTGTGAAATGAAACTGTCATTTGGAAGCATGGCCCACAGAAGTAAGCCGGGACCTGCATGTAATCCTACACAGGGTGACTACCTACTAAAAATAAAAGATTTAAATAGAACACAGCATCGACTAATATATTAGGCAAAGTGTCCAGGATACGATAGGAAATCGCCCATCATCTCAGGAACTGAGAAAATCACAACTTGAATGAGAAAAGAGATTTCGCGGACACCAATATGTATACGAATTAGACGTTGGAACCATCTGGCGAGGATTTTAAAGAAGGCATCATAAAAATCCTTCAACAATCACACGTTCTCTTCACACAAGTGAAAAACAAGAAAACCTGAATGAGGAAACAGAAGTTAATGAAAAAGAACCAAATGGAAATTACAGAACTGAAAAACACAATTGCAGAAATAAACAATTCGTGAGCTGGGAGAGTAGAGATGACAGAGGTTAGAAAAGGTGAATTTGAGGGCAGATCAAGAGTTTACACAATATGAACAACAGAAAGAATACGGACATATATAAATTACACGTGTGTATGTGTGATTGTATAATAAGCTTATGTAATTTACATAGTCATATGTATATATGTACAGATATATGTAATACATTATATATATGTCTATATATAAAAATTTATTCCCTATAAATCATGGACTTACAGGTACAATTTCAAACTATATAAGGGCACCCGGGTGGCTCAGTTGGTTGAGTGTCCGACTCTTGGTTTCGCCTCAGGTCGCGATCTCACAGTTCGTGGAACTGAGCCCTGCACCGGGCTCTGTGCTGAGAGTAGCGCTTGCTTGGGATTCTCTCTCTCCCTCCTCCCTTCCCCTGCTTGTGCTCTTTCTCTCTCTCTCAAAATAAACAAATACACATTCATTTTTTTTTAACTTTTTAAATTAACTTTTTAAAATTTTTATTAGAGAAAAAAACCAGACAATCTTTGTGATCTAGGCCAAGGCCCAGAGTTCTTAGACGTGAGACCAAAAGCACAATCCGTAACGGGAAAAGCTGCTAACTTTGGACTTCCGCAAAATTAGAATTCTTTTGTTCGCCAAAGCCCGCGCAAAGAGGAGGGAGAGATACGCTGGGTACTGGGAGAACATGCTTGCAAGCGACCTATCTCACCAAGGAGTGGCACCTAGAATATATAAAGAATTCTCAAATCTCAGCAGTAAGACGAAACCAAACAAAAACAACTAGCTAATGAGAATATGGGCAAAAGACAGACACAGATACGAACGGATGACGTAGAGACGGTAAGTGGGAAGTAAACACTGGAAAGGATTAGCCATCGGGGAACTGCAAATCATGCAGTGGGCTATCACTGGACACCCACCAGAAGAGCTGAAACGGAAACGGCGACAATATGAAAGCTGGTGAGGACGTGGAGAAAGGGGACCACTAGCACGTTGCTGGGAAGAATGTAAAACATGGTTGTCATGCTGGGAAACCGTTTAGCAGGTTGTTTGCTGTTTGGGGGGTTATTTTTTAGAGAGCGCGTGCGAGCGGGGAGAGGGGCAGAGGGGGAGAGAGAGAGAGTGAGAGAGAGAGAGAGAGAGAGAGAGAGAATCTTAAGCAGGCTTCATGCCCAGAGGCCGACACAGGGCTGGAGCTCATAACCCTGGGATCATGACTTGAGCCTAAATCAAGAGAAGGATGCTCAGCCGTCTGAACCACCCAGGCACCCTAGCGGTTTTTTGTAAAACCAAACACACAATTCACAGGCAGATGGTTAAATATACTATGGTACATCCATAGCATGATCTATTATTCATTCAGCAGCGGAAAGGAGCAAACTCCTGATACACACAACTTGAGTGAATCTCGAGGATACAATGCTGAGTGAAAGAAAAGTCATTCCCAAAAGGGTAACAAAGTGTATGCTTGCGTTTACAAAAAAATATTCTACACCGGCAACATGTTAGAAGTGAAAAGCAGATTAGTGGTTGGCAGCAGTTAGAGATAGGGCTGGGGGTGGGGGTTGCGAGGAACTGTTCACTGTATCGATTGAGGAGGCAGACGCACAAACTTACACATATGACAAAACTATACAGCAGTAAACATCTATACACACAAATACGGGTACAGGTAAAACTGGGGAGGGGCGCCTGGGTGGCTCAGCTGGTTGAGCATCTGACTCCTGATGTTGGCGCAGGTCATGATCTCACAGTCTGTGAGACTGTGTCCCGTATCAGGCTCCATGCCGAGCACGGAACCTGCTTAAGATTCTCTGACTCCCCCTCTCTCTGCCCCTTCCCCGCTCACAAGTGCGCATGCTACGCTCTCCTCTCTCCCCCAAAAATAAAACAAGTAAAACTGGGGAAATCTGAAGAATACTGGTGAGTTTCATCAGCGTCAAAATCCCATTTATGATACTGTACCGGGACTTTGCAAAACGTTACCCTTTAGGGGAAAATTGGGTGGGGTGTACTTGAGATCTTTCTAAATTCTTTCTGAAAACCGCATGCGAATCTATAACCATTTCAATAAAAAATTTAAGAAGACAGAATGTATAATGCCAGATTAACATAAGTGCAAAGTGAAAGCAGAGAATAAATATAAGCCGAATTTTGTGTTAAGGAAAAGTCAAAAGTCATTTATTCTTTTGACTTAAATATTCAGACAGATATCATTTTAACTACGTATTTCATAAAAGTCAAAATCAGTACAAGGATTATAACAAAAAGAGCCACCTTTATATTGAATTTAAAAGATAAAGCATATAAAACAATCTGTATAGCAAAAGACAGAAAACAAAGGACATGGCTTAAAATCAAAAAGAATAATATAGGCCCATCGAACTGTGAACAAACACCCGTTATAAAAGGATTGCCAAGGGATTAAGGACAAATTCTATTAAATTTGTCTATTAAAAGACAAATTCTCTCTGGCCCATAAAAACCAATCTGACACCATGAGTCTTTTAAAGAGAAGGCTACCTAAAAAGAATTTTTTGAAGGAAGAGGATGGATAAGGATATACCCAGTCACAACAATAAAATGAAAATGAGATGAGTTTGGTATTAATATCAGAAGAGGAGCATTTAAGACAAAAATGGTGGATGGGCCAAGAAGGCTCCCTGTAGGTATAAATGGTGATAACGGGTCCATACTGGGATTGCCACATTTTAATTTGCTGACTAGCTTTCCCTCTAGAATAACACCTGTGCCTGTCCCCTTCTCACTACCTCAGCTGCTGCCACCCTAGTACAAGCTATCAGCCTGTCGCTTGACTCCTGAAATAATTCCCTCACTTCCCATTTCCGTTCCAGCCCCCGACAACCCTAGGCAGCGGTAGTTTGCATGTAAACCAAATCATGCCACTGTATTGCTTAAAACACTCCGGTGAGTACTTTTCTACATAAAATTATATCCAAACTCCTTGTCTGGCTGGGACCTGAGACAAAGAGTTCTTCCCTCAGTGTCAATTCATGCTTCCTTAATAGCAACAGGCTCCTCGATTTTCAAATCGGGGAACATGGCTGTCCAGAGGAAAGACTACATTTCCCGACATCCCTTGCTGCTGGGCGTGGCAACACGGCCATCTCCAGGCCAACCACGTGACTAACTTCCCACCAATAGGACATAAGTAGAAGGGAGGTGGGCAACTTCTTGAAAGACTTGGGCTCCCCTTTGCCTTCCGTTGCTTTCGGGTGGCCGAAATGCAGATGGGGACAGAAGCCATGTGGGTAGGGCGACACCCTGGCGCTTCGGGGCAATGAACCAGCTGGAGGCTGAGCAGTACCGTACCAGGCCCGAGCGCTGTGCGGAACAGGAGCACGTGGCCACAGACTTACGTCCGAGTGTCTGCGCCGCTGTGAGGTCATCTCGGTCATCTTCCTCTGAACCTATGTCCCCACACAGGGCCTGTGATGTCCCACAAGAGCTGGTCTCCGCCACATCTTCAACCTCATCTCCTACCATCCTCCCCTTGCCTGCCAAACTCGAGTCAAGCTTGTCCCACCTCAGGGCCCTAGCAATGGCCGTCGCCTCCCCCTGGCGAGCACTGTGCCCAGAGCTCGACAAGCGAGAGCTTTCTCTCGATGTAGGGCTCAGCCCAAATGCCCCGTCCTCCTCACCTTCTCTTCACACGCTGTTGAAAGTTGTAGAGTAGGCACCCTGACTGCCCCCTGCGGTAGTATCCTGTTGTATGTATGTCACAGAACTGAATATTAGGAGGTGAGTATCTGTTATTGAGTGTCTATCTCTCCCTGCCCCTTACACTAGAATATCAGTTCCACAAGAGCAAGACACTCATCTACTGTCCACGGCTATATCCGTGCTGGCCCAACAATTAGCCTCTCAGTTAGCATTTGTTGAACGGGTCAACCGACCAAAGAATGAACGGCAATATCAAACACACACCACACCACACACCCCACAGAGAAAATGAAACAGCACTGAGATCCTCAACGCCATCAGTCTAAGACAGACTGAGTAGATACAAAATAGACCAGGCCATTCAAGATTTTCACGTGAGAGTATATAGTTCTATTGCCTACAAACTGAGGGTAGTCTCTGCAATTACCAAATCGCGTTTACGTGAAGTGAACACATACTGAGCCACATTAAATGGGCACAATGAATAGTATAAGAAGAGATTACATAAGCAGTATTCTATGGCTGCCATGTAATAATAAAATGAGAAACTAATAACAAATTATTAAATGAAGTATCCACTAATATTCTTTGAACAACTGTTGAGTGACGAAAGGCATTAACTACGATTACAGACCATACAGTAAATGATAAGACTATCTCAGCATGGTGATAAAGCTATACTAATAGAAAAATTCATATCCAAGTTCTTTCATTCATAAAGAGAAACTAAATAAAATAATCCTTGAACACAGATCTGATAAATAATAACAGTAAGGAGGGAAAGCAGAGAGGAAATGAAGATAAAAGTTATAAAGACCTGAATAGAAAACAGGAAAACGATCCTATTAATTAAATAAAAGCGTTTCTTAAAAAAAAAAAAAATCAATGAAATAGATAACTTTATGACATACATTAATTAAAAGTAAGAAAAGTAAAAATTACAATTAAGAGAAGCTACAACAGGGGCGCCTGGGTGGCTCAGTTGGTTAGCGTCTAACTTCGGTTCAGGTCATGATCTCGTAGACAGGGAGTTCGAGCCCTGTGTCGGGCTCTGTGCTGACAGCTCAGAGCCTGAGGCCTGCTTTAGATTCTGTGTCTCCCTCTCTCTCTGCCCCTCCACCGCTCGCACTCTGTCTCTCTCTAAGATAAACACACATTAAAAAATTTCTTTAATAAATAAAATATAACATTAAAAAAAAACCAAACAGAAGCTATAACACTACACTTGTGGTGAGCACGGCCTACCGTATAGAAATGTCAAATCACTTTGTTGTAGGCCTGAAACTAATGTAACATTGTGTGTCAACTCTGGTCAGATAAAGAATTGTTGTTTTAATTTTTAAAAAGAGGTACAAATTTCCATTTATAAAATAAATAAGTACTAGGGATATAATGTATAACATAATACCTATAGTTAACTCTGCTGTATGGCGTATTTGAAAGTTATTAAGAGAGTAGATTCTGAGCATTCTCATCACGTGGAAAAATATTTTTCTTTTTTTGTATGGCAGATGTCAAACTTATTTTGGTAATTAATTCACGACATACGTAAGCCAAATCATTGTGATGTATGTCTTTAATTGATACAGTGCTCTATGGCAATTATTTCTCAATAAAACTGGTCAATAAGAGAAAAAGAGAGAAGCTATAATAATGGTAAGAAGGTGCTTTTGAAGAAAGTTTTAGGGCACCTGGGTGGCTCAGTCAGTTAAGTGTCCGACTTTGGCTCAGGTCATGATCTCGCGGTTCGTGGATTCGAGCCCCATGTCAGGCTCTGTGCTGACAGCTCAGAGCCTGAAGCCTGTGTCAGATTCTGTGTCTCCCTTTCTCTCTGCTCCTCCCCGACTCGGGCTCTGTCTCTCTCTCTCAAAAATAAAATAAACATTAAAAAATTAAAAAAAGAGAAAGTTTTAAACAATTGTGTGTACAAGCCTATGCTCATAAGTTAAGTCATTTTGAGGACCTGGAAACTTCCTTAAGACAACATAAATTTTCAAAATAGACTAAGGAACAATCAAATGTTATAATCAAAGAAATATCTCAAAAAAAAAAAAAGAAAGAAAAAAAACAAAAACCCAAGCAGTTTTATGGACTAGCCTGCTCAGATTTAAGATCTTAAATAAATCTATACCATATGGAACTTATTGCCAAAAACAACAACAACAACAACAAAATGACTGAAACTGGACAAATTGATTTTATCATGCTAGAACAATTGTTTCAAAACCTAATAAAGACACTTATAGTTCTGTATAAACGACAGGCTGCTCTTATTGATAAATATGGATGAAGAAATCACAATTGGTGTCAACTCAAATTTTAAAATTTCATTACAAAGTCAAATTACATTAAGAAAATGACCTACCATGACAGCAAATGTTAATCTTAGGAGTGTAAACATTGTTTACTGTTGGGAACTTATTAATCGTTATATCATATCAATAAGCTAAACACGGATACTCACGTGCTCCTATAATGAGAGATTCGAAGGACATTTGCTAAAAGCTATCATATATTCATATTAAATAAACCGTTGGTAAGTACGACACATCAACATCGAATCTCACCCTCCTCATGTATAACTAATCGTCAGGTTTCAGTCAATATATGTGGGACTAAAATAGACAGTGTCAGATAGGGGAAACAGAATTGCGGCAATGTAGAGACAGAGTCACATACAGAACGGAAGAAAATCAACTGAAAAGCACATGACCACTAACGAGAGAATCCGGTAAGGAAGCCAGATAAAAGTCAAAATTCCAAACCCACAATACCGGCAGAAAGTGGTGAGAGACATACAATGACCACATCAAACGCTTATTCAGAATAGCAAAAGTAGAAAAAAAAAAAAAATACACGGTTGTACCTCAACAAGAACGTGTGGGGACTACGACCCAGAGCCCCAAGGGGCGGGAGCTCGGTGAGAAGGGCCCACGCACCAGTCGGCAGGTGGCTGAGATCTTTTCTTTCCACCTCCCTGACCAAGCGACCCTCAGAAACTCTGTCTTATGGCAACAAGATCTCTGGAACTGTGGTCAGAAAGTGTCTCCAGCGAACACCGGATGATCCCACTTATATGAGAAATGCAAGAGTCAGACTCATAGAAACAATAGAACGTGGTTGCCAAGGGCTACTTAGCAAGGGTTTGAAAAATTATTTTCAATTTTTTTTTCCTGAGCGTAAAAACGTGCTGGGGTGGGCAACAGTCAGCCTTGAGTTTTGGGTAGGGGGGCCACCATGCAGAGGCTTCCATGAGTTCTTCCTCCCCGGGGCTGGTGGCTAAAATTCTGATGATATGCCTTCATACTCTCGTATCAATTTTTGTGCCTTGTTCACCATGACAATGGGCACATATGTTAGAAACTCCAATCATCTTTTGCCATTGAGAACACTTGTTTTATAATACGATTTTGTTCACTTGAGGTCTTGGTAATTTCACCGACAAATAACAGAACAGATCATACAGCCTAATGTAGAAACTTCAGGAAATAGAAACAAAGATAAAGAAAAAATCACATTCACCTTGATTCCAACCCATAATAACTAATATCGTCGGGAAGATTGCGTTTTCTCCAGTGTTTGTCCATGAATATAAATGGATGGCTAACAGATGTAGAAACGCAATGTAATTATCCTGCATATGCAATCTCTACGGACTGTAACATGGAAATATTATTTCAAATAATCGTATAACGCTCCGTCTTTGTAAGCGCCTCTTCTACCTCTCCGACTAATTTCAGACGACAGAGTCTTAGACATAGAATTATTTTTAATTATAGGGTTTCACGTTTGAAGCGTTGTAGCTAAGTATCACCAGAGAGTTTTCGGGCAAGTTGTACAATTTACATTTCCACCAGCAGCATACGAGCGTGTCCATTTCATCCAACTCTTGACTGCACTGGGTATTATCCTAGTTTGATTCTTTTCCAATCTGATAGGTGAAAGCTATTGCCCAATTACTATTTTACATTTCTTAGATTTCTAGTGAGGGTGAACTGCTTTGACCTGTATATTGAAAATACTGACCAATTACTGCTCCTTATTCCATTGCTCTACCGTCAAGAGGTTTTCACATTGCTGTCGCAATGTTCTTCACATATGCTTTATTCTGTCAGTTACCATATTTTTTCCTTTTTTCGTTTTTAAATATTCTTTCAAATTTAATTTTTAAATATTTTAAAATTTTTAAATATTCAATTTAATATTTAATATTAAATTTAAAAATTTAAATTTTTCAATATTCTTTCAAATTTAATAGCTTAATACTTTTATTTACGATTCTTCCATTGGTTTAATGCTTAGAAAGGCATGTCCTGGAGGCACCTGGGTGGTTCAATCGGTTAAACGTCCGACTTCGGCTCAGGTCGTGATCTTGCAATTCATGAGTTCGAGCCCCACGTCGGGCTCTGTGCTGACAGCTCCGAGCCTGGAGCCTGCTTCGGATTCTGTGTAATCCTGCCTCTCTGCCCCTCCCCTGCTCACACTCTGTCTGTCTGTCTCTCAAAAATAAACATTAAAAAATTAAAAAAAAAAAAGGCATGTCCTACTAGAAAACTAGTTACTATTGACATGTAATTTACCACCTTTTAAAACAGCTGAAACTTACAGACTAACAACCAATTACATTTATAAATATGGATAAATAAAAGAAAACCCGGGGCGCCTGGGTGGCTCAGTTGGTTGAGCGTCCGACTTCGGCTCAGGTCATGATCTCACGGCCCCTGAGTTCGAGCCCCGCATCGGGCGCTGTGCTGACCGCTCAGAGCCTGCAGCCTGTTTCAGATTCTGTGTCTCCCTCTCTCTCTGCCCCTCCCCTGTTCATGCTCTGTCTCTCTCTGTCTCAAAAATAAATAAACGTTAAAAAAAAATTTTTTTTTTAATAAATAAATAAATAAATAAAAGAAAACCCCAAACTACCAAGGTCTGACTCAGACCAGTAAGCTGGACCAGATGCCTGTCCCACATACCCGGCTCCCCAAAATCTCAGTGGCTCAATGTTTTTCAAATCTGAGCGAGCATCAGGGTCACCTGAAGGGTTTACTGAAACCCAGGCTGCTGGACGCCCTCCCCCTGCCCCCCTGCCCCCCTGCCCCCACACCCCGCGTTTCTGATTTAGTGTTTCTGGGGTGGGGCCCAGGCATTCGAATTTCTAACAAGCCCCAGGTGATGCCTGTGTTGCCGGTTCGGGAACCACACTTCAAGACCCACTGCTGATGCTAATGTTTTCCATACTCCACACTTCACAAGTCAAATCGCTTTGGGGATTCAGGCACTTGCTGTCAATCTAACGGCCTCGTGATGGGCATCACTCCTGAAAGCTGTTGTGGTTCTGTTCAATGATGAAGATCTGGGGAGCAGCAGTTTTGGATCTGATAGAGTGGCAAGTTGACAAAATATTGGGGAAAGAAGGAGACTGTTGGTGCCAGATTTGACACGGGGAAAGACTCCGCTTGCTGGAACGCAATTTATCCTTAACGTTAAAAAAGGAAAGATCTTGGCGTTTTCTAGGTCGTGGCCCCATGTAACAAATGCCTCACGGGATCAGCTATGATTTCTCCTGTTTTTCCATTTGCTTGCCCTGCAAGTTTGACCAACGGTCCACCTCACGGGACTGATAATCTCCAGTGTTACGGATGAAAACGATGTAGATATTGAACAGATTCTTGACTAGCTAGGAACCGCATTTTCTTTCCTTTGTTTTCCTTTTTCTGATTGCACAATTAATGCAGGCCCACTGCTGAGATTTTTGGAAAGCACAGAAAGATGGGATCACTCATCATCCTACCACACATGACAAATCGCTGTGAATGTTCTGATGTATTTCTTTCCCGTACTTTTATGCACAACAGATCTGGATCATAATGTAGCTGTACATAGTGCTTTCTTCATAGGTCGTGAGCATAGAACATCAAGTGCTCTCAACTGCCTGTGAGTCAAGAATTTTAAGCACAGCTCCTTGCTCGTCTTAGCCATGGCCCTGGGGCCAGCACATAAATGTCCCCAGCAAAAGCCTGGGACCTGGGCTGGAGAGGACTGGCCTCTGCATCAGAGCATAGGTCAGCGACCAGGACTCCGGGGCCATAGCGGAAACGGAGAGCCAGGGAAGACAGGAGACCAGAGAAAGGATTTGGAATGGAGGGACAGAGGCCAAGCCTGGAGAGATTCCTGGGGAGCAGCTGCAGGTACTTTACTACATCTGTTGTGTATTATTCTACCAGATGGGGAGGAGTGGACAGCTAGAAAGGAAGCCGCACAGGCCTCAGGTTGGAGAAGTTGGCGTGGCAGCCGCTGATCTGGACCATATCTGGGAATGGGTGTCCCATGCACTCTTATGTTAGGGTAACTTACAGTGTCCTGAACATTGCACACAGCCGTGAGATAAACCAGCTATGATAACGACCGGCTTGCATATGCATGAGTAAGGCTCAGGATGTTCAGGCAAGATTCTCGAGCCATGCATAAAAACCAGGGCCCCCGCATGAGTTTCCTGTTTCTTGACCTCCAGCCTCGGACGCGTTCCCACATACCCAGAGGCATCCAGGGAACAGATTCATTTGCTTAAATATTTATGTGTTTTATTTCTTAAAACAGAGAGTCTAAACCAGTGAAGTCTTGATGAATCCAGTCTGGTTGGGACACAATAAAAAACTGATAGTGAAGGAGCCTTAGGTGTTTTACCTGCACCTTCCGGTAAGACCCACAAATGGCTCAGCTCTCCCAGCCAATGCGGGACTCATTTCTCTCTTTCTTCAGAGGGAGAAGAGTTTAACAGAAGTGGTGGCTGGACCCTGGGGCCGAGAGAGCTAGTTGATTTCCTAGGATCCTTGCCATGATCCTCGCCATTGTATGCTTTCTGCAAACTCACTGCAGAACAGTTCTGCACAGCACCGGTGGTCGAGGGGGAGAAAAAGATAAAGGGCTGCCCTTAGTGACTCAGGAGTGGGGCTCTGTCCCCTGCCACCAGGGGCCATCTCCTGTATTGAAGACTCCTCTTCTCGGGTACAAGTGGAGTCATGTTTGAGGACCCCACTTCCCGGCAGGTGCCATCCACCCGAAACACTGAGCAATGAAAACCATCCCCGGTCCCGAGTCCCATCACCTTTCAGCCCCACCCCTCCCTCCTCTCCACTGTCAACACCCACCAAGTCCTAACGCTGACTTCAAACACCATTTCGCATTTCCTCCCCAAGTAAATCACTGCAGGAACAGCAAACACACAGAAACCTGATGAATGAAGGGTAAGAACACAATAAAAATTTCCATCAGTTATTATCTACTTAAGAGAGAGGCTCTGAACTGGCTGCCAAGAAACCTGTGAGCCTCATACCCAGAAGGCTGAGGACCCTGGAAAGGCAGAGATGCTGGGGTATGGCTCTCAGACCGTCCTCCTTGGGAAGGAGGCTGTGTTAGTAGCCAATTACATCCCCCTTCACGGATACCAGTTTCCTGCAAGGAGCCAGGGGCTCATAACTTTTGGGATGAGTACCAATGGATAAATAGCTGTTGCTGCAGAATCCCGGTTGATTTTATGTTACTCTTGGCACTGTGGGCCTGGACGGTGAGAAAGAAGCCCAGGAGGACAGATTTAATTAGCAAGATGAGCTGAGCCTAGTGCCTGCTACGATCGCTTCTCAGAATGCAGAGCCATGGTCACAGTTTTCCTCTGGGGTAGGAAGAAACCAAAGCCTGGGGAAAATGAAAGGCCATGGTGGCAATGTCGGATCAGAAGATAAGCCAATTACAGAATCTTTACCCTTGGTGGTAGCCAGTCTCCAAGATGCACCCCCCCCCCCCCCCCCCCCCCCCCCCCCCCTGCCGCTGACAGTGACCATGGCCTCTGGGTATTCGCCAAGTGTTCCACTCCCACAGTGACTAGGGATGCACTGTGTAACCAAGATATCGGTTCTGGACATCCCAGAAACGATGGAGTTTGACTTCCAGGAGTAGGTCATAAATGACACCGTTGCCTCTGCCTTATACTCTCTTGGGTCCTTTGTTTGGAGGGAAGCCAGCTGCCGTATCACGAAGACACTCAGGCAGCACTCTGGACAGGTCCAGGCCTCCTCCCGACAGCCACCGTCACCTTGCCACCCACATGGCTGAGCCACCTTGAAGCACTTCCGCCAGCCCCGGTCAAGCCTTCGAATGATCACAGCGCCAGCTGGCCTGTTGACCGCAACCGCGGGAGACGCTGAGCTGGAACCACTCTTGCCGATTCCCGACCCTCAGAAACCACGTGAGATTGTATACGTGCACTGTTGTTTTGTGTCACAATCTCTGGTGTCACCATCTATATTTTGTAGCAAATAGATCACTCATACGCCCCTGCCAAGTATACTATCCTATCTGTTTCCACAAGAAGCTGACTTGGTCCCTGGTGGGAAGCCTTGTCAGAGTGTCTTTTTTTTTTTTTAATTTTTTTTTTAACGTTTATTTTTGAGACAGAGAGAGACAGAGCATGAACGGGGGAGGGTCAGAGAGAGGGAGACACAGAATCCGAAACAGGCTCCAGGCCCCGAGCTGTCAGCACACAGCCCGACGCGGCGCTGGAACCCACGGACCGCGAGATCGTGACCTGAGCCGAAGTCGGCCGCTTAACCGACTGAGCCACCCAGGCGCCCCCAGAGTGTCTTAAGTGAACGAACTTCTCTGTGCTAGAGTGTCTGCACCTCCTGATATCAATATCCCCTGCCAGAGGCGGAAAGCTGCCGTTCCGGTACTCTTCGACATCCGCCTCAAACACTGTAGCAAAGTAAACACATGCTTATACACACGCATATGCAAACGTTCACACACACAGAGCTTTCTTTTAAGCCTGAAAAAACCACTCGAGCACTGGGAAAATGAACGTTTTTCCAGGAAGGACCGGATGCTCTAGATGTTTTAAGTGCCATTTATTCATGCTGTCTCTGCATAGACAGATGGAGGGGGGCAGTGTGGGAGGGTACAGCTGACTACTGAGAATTGATAGATGTCTCTGTTCTCCTTTGCTAGTCACAAAATTCTGAGCTGTGTGAGGACCAGCAGGTGAGGAAAGCCACTGTCACTGAGCCCGTGCATTCCTGCATTCATTTAAATATTTCAGAATGGAATTTCTCCCCCTTTACACACTTTTCCCCACCCTGTTTATCTCCCTGGGTGAGGAGGAGGGTCTTTAAGAAGACAAACACACAGAGACTTTGTGAGCATAATGGCATGTCCGGATTATGGTAGAGGCAGTCAGGATACAGAGGGAAATATTGCCTTGCTGTGTAGACGCTCTACTATGAAGAACCTGGGAGACACGAGGCCTCTACTCAAGGTACAGATTAAGAACCTGGAGCTCCTTGCCCTCCAGAATGGAGGCTCAGAGCCTAGAAGGCTACCGGGGGACACGAAGGCAGAGGCAAAGGGTAGAGAGAGCACTCAGAGTGGGGAACAAAGCAGAGCAGAGAAGAAGGGAAATCAGGCAGAGAAGGAGAACGTTCGTCCAGAGCGAATCTGCAGGGGCTGAAACATGGCCTGCTGGCAAACCATGTTCCCCCACCTTCGTAACTAGGTATTCATTTTTTATTTCTGTCAAGGGCCTCTACCTGTCTGTCCTTCCAAGTGTTGAGTCATATCTGAAGGCTTACATCAGCGGTGAAATATTCTCACCACATGGCAAGTAGAACCATGGAGGTCCTTCTCTAGGGAGAGTCAGCACTGATCATAACCACAGGCTGGGGAGTCAATGTGGGGATGCGGTTCTCGTGCCTCACTCCCCTGGATGTCCTCCAGAACCAGGTCCTGTCTCTGTGCTCATCTTCATTTGTGCAACCTCTCTTGGTGAGCTCATCCTTGCCTATGATTTCACCCACCAGCTCTGATGAATAACAAATCTGGCTCCTCGTCTGCCATCCATCCCCGACCGTAGCTCCGTGTGGACCTGCCCCCCTCTCTTGGTTGTCTGACCCTCCTTGCACTCAACAGGTCCAGCTGAGAATTCAGTTCCACACAAAGACTTCTTTTCTCCATGACCTTATCCCTGACCTTGGGACCATCTCAAGACTTCTCGGTGCTCGGGTCCCAAAGCCATTCTGCCGGCGGGGCCTGAGGTCTTTCCCTTCAAACTACACCTTCGTTATGGACAATGACTATCCTAGGCTCACTGCCTCCACTCTAATCAAACACATCGTGACCAGCCTGGAATGCTCTTTTTACTTCTTTGTCTCTTACGTCCTGCCACATTTCAAAGTTTTCATTTCCTAAAGCCTTATCTGACCCCTCAAGACCACATTTGTCTCCTTTCTAGAACTTCTATTCATCCTATTCAAAAATTGGTTATTGAAGGTCTATGGTATACAATGTGTGAGGTGCTGAGGGCACGAAGAGTGAAGTACCAGGCTTCAAGGAGATTAGACTAGTAACCATCACACCAAACATCTCTCCTTTGTTTTCTCTCTCTTAATTGTGTTTCCCCAGCCAAATTCTTAAAGATCCAGGACTATGTCTTAAATGTCTTTTGTGAACCCCACGGTGACAGACTATAGGGCATAACATATTCATATCAAGTGCTTGTTCATTATATGCAAGATGGGTGGCAGAAAAAGACAAGAGATACATGTTGACTGCCGTGTTTTCCTAGATTAGAGAATTATCTCTGGTTAAGACAAAAAAAGCACATCAAGAAATTAAAGAAACCAGACTGTATTGGAGTAGTGTTTTACAAGTCTAACCAACAATTCAATGTCATTTGACAAATTATTTGATTCGGAGCTTAGTAGTAGTTGATAACCCCTTCCCAAATTCCATAATCATGAACTGATCGTCACATATTATGATTAAAGAACTAATACGAAAATGATTTGTAGCATTTTAATAATTTAAAGGCAGATGTTTGAAATGTCCGAAGAGATTTTACAAGATAGAAGTAAGAGCAAATTGAGAAGCAGCGAACACAAATTCTCAGATAAAATCATTCTGTGCTAGCAAGGACAAGGGAACTGATAGGATCTAAACACATGAGGCAATCCTGCCATCCACTCTGCAAGGTCCCTTGGAACCAGGGACAACACAGGGCTCAGGCAATACCAATGATGTCCTTTCTATGTGTCCCCAGGAAACAATTTTTTGTGAATCACAAGTGGAGGAATATCATTTCCCCCAAATGTCAAACCGTTTCTAAGAAAAAAATTGGGAGATATTTCACTCGTCTAAATTTTAAGTGAGTATAGTTTTGATTCTTTGAGGACTGGTATGGACCTCTACTTATAGACATCCAGTCCAAGGAACACATGTCACTCCATCCCAGAAGAGATCTTCACATGCTGAACAGAAGCTCAAGAATTCAGATTCAAAAGTTAGTCCCCGGCACATGTTTACTGTCAAATTTCATCTTTAAAAAAAAATGCGTACTCACCTGCCAGAATATGCTGTCTATTGTGTTTCCGAGAAAACCATCGCGACCTTCGGAAGACACGAGTTTGGGGCCAAGAATTGTCATGAATTCATCAAAGTCCACCTGGCCATCCCCTGGAAGGAGAAAATAGAAATATGAGTTGAAAAGTAGTTGAAACTGACCCACTGTCCCCAATGAAATAAACATCACCATGCTTTTCTTCTTGGCATGACCTCAGTCAATGAAGAGTTGAGAGCATTACTGAAAACTGTCCAGCTGTACATGATAGAAATTTCAGCTTTATCCTCGTCGCCCACATATAAATTTAGAGATCAAGTCTTTCCCTTCTTCCATACCTGTGCCTGCTCGATCTTCCTTGTCCATTCAATCGCCAGTCCCCTTCTGAAGATTGTGGTAGGAAAACGTTTCCAAGAATTAACGTTCCCAGTTATAATTATGTTACTATTGAGATGGCTGTCTGCCCTCACACTCTTACCTCCACACCGTCTCCCATACAGTTCTCAGTTTACACCCCCTCAAAGCATAAATGATCATGCTTTTTAAACATCAGTGGCATCTTTTTTTTTAACATTTATTTTTGAGAGAGAGAGAGAAAGAAAGACAGAATGTGAGGGAGGGAGGGGCACAGAAAGAGGGAGACACAGAATCTGAAGCCGACTCCAGGCTCTGAGCTGTCAGCACAGAGCCCGACGTGGGGCTCAAACTCACAAACCATGAGATCACGACCCGAGCCGAAGTTGGATGTTTAACCGACTGAGCCACCCAGGCACCCCAGCATCAGTGGTTTCCTTATCTTTGGCAAAGAACACAGTATGGCATTCAGGTCCCACTATCCCTTTCGTTGCCTTTTGTTCCCCACCCCTACACAAAATGCCATGCTCTCTCAGAACTTCATGCCCCTGTACATGCTGTTCCCTCTACCCAGGATGCCGTCTCCCCACTGGTCTACCCGATGAATGTCAACTCATTCTCTAAGACGGAGCTTAAATATCAGGTTCTCTTTTTGTTTTTCTTTCTGACCCTCATCTCACTGGACAGAGTTGGCCAAACTCGATCTATCATAGGCCCTATCAGTCCATGTCCCACTCACTGGTTTGCATACCTATTTCCCACCTGCATCGTGAGCCCTGCAAGGTCACGGACCCAGTCTGAAACTTCTTTGCGTATTCCACATGATGGCGGGTACTCAGTATGTACTTACAGAGTGAATGAATATCTCTTACTTGTTTTTTCTTTGCTCAGTTCAGCATCTTTCATGCGAGATCTGACACTGTCCACCAAAGGGGGGACTTGAGCCAACTTAGACAAAAGCAGGCCTTCGAGGTATTGTCTGAGCCCCAGTGACTCATCAGTGTGGCATTCTGTGCCCTTAGAACTGCTCAAGGGGGCGTCTCCACCAAGAGCTCTCCACATGTTAGCCCAGCTGGTGCAGACGGCCCAGGTGTCTGCACACAAGTTTGGCAAAGTGCAGACGCATCAATCCATTCCCAGAGTGCAATCACCTTCAAAGAGTCCTCGTTCAAAACCTATTTCAAAGAGCTGAGCAGATGTCATCGTCAAGATGCCAATAATTCCGAAAAAGAAGTCCAGAAACAGATCGCGGTGTAGATAAAACACCCTAGGGGGTAAGGGAGAGTCAGTGGGAAAGGAAAGATTTAGTACCAAATGGATAGGACAGTCACTGGGCTACTGGAGGAAACTGATTTCCTTCTCACGGTGCAACACGACAGAGGCATCTAAAATTCCGCCCTTACTGGTCATCGTGAGAAGGCTAATTCAAGCAACGATGAGTTACCATCTTACCTTTCAAATTAGCAAAGGCTTCTAGAATGCTGGCAGAGATACAGAGAAGAGATGGGCTGTCTTATGCCTTCCTGGTACACTCATCCTGGGTACTGGATACTGACTGACAGTATTTTAGATGCTGTAACATGCTGATTCCTTTTGATCTAATAACTTCACTTTTTAAAGAGAAATACAAGGCAAGGAAACTATCTTAAATGCAGACCAGTATATTTGCCCCCAGATAGTCCTCCAGTATTTGTGAAAGTGGGAAATTGGAAGCGTAGGAAAAGAAGGGCCCAGTCTTCCCGGCAATCACACTGAGCTAGCTCCACGTGGCTCCAAGTCTCAGACAGAGGCACACTCGTTATCCAACTGCGTTGACCCTCTGCTCACCCTGAGTCACCCTTGCTTGTCTGGTGCCAGATGGCCAAAAAATCTCAGACTAGAATATGCATTCTCTATAGGTATGGTATCACCCTTGATGAGATGAAAATTGATTCCTAGGAGAGAATCTTAGATATTACAATGGTTTGTGACCCTCTTAGGGTCTTAGTACATAAGCAGATATACAAATCATCTGTGCTATTAATATCCCATGGGGTAAGGCACTAGGGGAACAAATGTCTTAAAAGTCTCCTTGTAGTGGGGTGACTCTGAAGAAGGAGGAGAAAGAGATGGAGAAGGAAGAGCAAAAGAAAGGTCCAGAAACACTGGACAAGAAGATGCCCCAAGTACTACGGTTCCCCTTCCCCAGCCCTCCTTCTGGACTATTGTTCTGTTAGCAGTGGGCATCATCCCAACTGTCTGTCACCTGAGGCAACATCTAACGGTTCACAAAGGCTTAGAAGCTCAAGGGCATGGATCATTTTTTACAAAGCCCTATGACCTTAACTAAAATGCGTTCACCAAGCCGGGTCACTCAAGCCCCTGGCCATAGGGTAGTGAGAGCTGCTTTCTCTCACTTGGAAGCCTAATGGGGGGGGGGGGTGGCCCATAGGATGTGGCGGGACACCTGATTCTCAGAGCCAGGAGAATCAGGGCTGTCTTTGAACAGTCCGCTTTCCAGGTAGGAGGACAGAGACCATTCACCTCTCTGAAACCTCTCCTCCCCCATAGGGTGATGGGAGTGGGGCAGTGCAGCACTGGTATATGTCAAGGGTCCACACGGAATTGTGGCCAAAGTCCTCAGGGAGTGTTCACAGATGGTGCCCTTGGCTGAGAACACCAAGCCCGAAACTGACCAGCAGAAATGGCCTCCGCGGCAGGAGCAGCCCATCCACCGCTCAAATCCTTGACCAGAGAGAAAGTTCTGGGGAAGGGGTGGGTACAGTCCTATGGGCAGTGCTAACAGCCAACTAGTAGTACAAAGTTTTATTATGATTGAGACTGAGGAAAAGCTCTCTTCAGCAGATCCCAGTTTCCTGGACAAACAGAACTGGGAACACCCCACAAGCTATCAACGCTGCTCCCAGAAGTGTGGCCCCACATCGCCACCCCCCCCCCACTCCATCCAGCCCAGGAAAACTGAGACAAATAGAATCTCAGAAGGAAGTCTTTCATTAAGTCCCTTATGCGAAAACCATTCCCAGGCAGAAGCAAGGTCCGGAAGGTCTGATGACAATCAAAATATCTCCCTTGTACTGAGCACCCACTACGTGGTGGGCATTGCTTACAGAAATTTCCATACCCTAGTTCACTGAAGTCTTCCAGCAGCCCATTTCCACAGAGGGGGAAACGGAGGCACGGAGAGGTTCCGTGTCTTGCAGAAACTCACACAGGGAGCAGATCTGGGATTCCACTCTGGGAGTAGACTGACGTATCCACACTTTGACAAATTGTGTGCAGACACCTGGGCCTCCTCTGGGGAAGCAGGGTTGTGGTTGGACTCCGTCTGGAACATTCCTTTCCCTGACCCCGGCACTGCCTGGCAGGGGATGGCTACGGCTGCCTGGTACATAGAGGCGAAACAAAATCAAATTGTTCCCTCTGGTCTAGCTAATGGGCTTCAGCTCAACGACTAAGAGATCTTTCTTAATCGTTGAAAGGAGTCACAATAAGTAAGAGGAAGCATTTATTTAACACGTGCTCTATGCCAGATGCTGAGCTCAGGGCTTTGTGTTTATCATCTTGTCTGCTTCAACCCCAGCGCGATGAACAGATTCTCCTCTTCCACGTTTTACCCATGAGAAGACGTAGGCGAGAAAGGGTTAAAAGGAGATTGCGGCCCCACAGCTCGTGTGTGGCCGCAGAGGGGCTCCGCCGGGGCTCCGTGATATCAGCCTCCACATTGTCCAGCTGCCTGCGCATCAGAGACCCCGGGACAAGTCCCAGTACAGGCTCGTGTCTGCACGCTTTGAGAACGTAAAAGGTCTTCCTAGCTGGCCACTTAGGAAGGAATGTAGTGGGAAAGTGGGTGAGATGGCCTTCAGGGACCTTAATACAAACGAGCATCGCCTAAAAGCCATTTCTTCCCCAAATTGCCACTCGGCCTGCAGCTGGGGGTCTCGGTGATTCTCCTTGGATGGTCAACTCCCAGCGGACCCAGGCCTCTCGCAGACGACCCTCCAGGCATCCGAAACCTCTTCCGCGGAAAAGAACTGCTCTAATAAACGAGGCCTGTCCGGGCCTGGCCCGGTGACATCGGATTGCCATTCTGGAGTCACCTGCCCCCAGAGACAAAGGTGGGCGGCTTCCCAGACCCGCCACATGTCATGGAATGTGACAGACTGAACAAGCGCTCTCCCTTTGGTGAAATTATTCCACGCATCTCGAGCGAGAGAGCACCTTCAGGATGAGAAGATGGCATTCGCCCCTGGCCTCATCTTCCTTTCTCAGGCTTCCAGATATCACGATGCATTTAGTAAAAAGGGCAGGAAGAGAACCCTGCTAAGGACTGAGTCCTGTTTCGTCCCCCCGCCATGGATGTCAAAGCAATGCACTTGAAACTGGGGCAGGAAGCCTCAGGAGGGTCAGGACCACACATCGTTCGTTAAGACCAACCAGCTGAAAGATTCACAATGAGGCGAAACTATAGTAAAACTCATTGCCAAATACAAGGAAGGAAAGGACTACACACGAAAAGGGGGTGGGCTCCGAACAGGGACATGGGTTAGGAGGAAGACACAAATGTCTGACTCCACTGACATCAAGTAACCACAGGGGCGCCTGGGTGGCTCAGTCGGTCGAGCGGCCAACTGCAGCTCAGGTCACGATCTCACAGTCCGTGGGTTCGAGGTCCGCATCGGGCTCTGCGCTGACAGTGCGGAGCCTGCTTGGGATTCTCTCTCTCTCCCTCTCTCTGCCCCTCCCTCGCGCCCCGTCGCTCTCAAAATAAATACGTGAACTTAATAAATAAAAAAAGAGAGAAATCAATTAACCGCATTCCGAAAGCATGCCTGCAAAGGGCCAGGTGTGGGGGCTGTTTTCTGTGGGGCAATAGAGAGAGGAATAAGGCACAGGCTTACCCTCCGGGAGCCTGCAGTCTGTTACCCAGGACAGAATCAAGTGGGTGCTGTGATTGACCTAAAAGCAATGTGCCAAGGCAGGACAAGGGCAGAAGTAAAGGCCCCAGTTAGGAAATTCTCAGCGGCGTGGCAATGAGCCCCTACCGAGGAGAAGGATTCTAACAAGCTGGAAGGGGTGATGAGGTGTGCCCCCGGAGTAATGCGGGGGACACCGGAAAGGAGGCAGGATGGTCCAGGAGCAGCGGCCGCCCTCCCTTCCTGCTGGGTTCCTGCAGGAGAGAAGCCCCCGCATGTCCCTGATGCCAGTCAGGGGACCGTGTCCCAGTCAGGAAGAGGGAGCATGAGCACACGGCCCATCGTTGGTCAGCGGGAACAGTGCTGGCTGGACGGGGCAGTGCCGGCTGAGAAGGGGTGTTCCGTAGACAACAGGAGAGGAAGGGCCAGGGTAGAAATGGGGGGGGGGGGGGGGGAGGAGGTGGAGAAGACCGGAGCCGGGGGAATGCATTTCCAGCGCAACTCACAAGACCTGGAAGGACAAGAAGGGGAAGAGGCAACGATGACCCTGAGGTTTGAATCTGGGACACCTGGCAGACGACGGAGCTAATTAGGAATGATGGAGAAGTCAGGAGGAGCGGGTCTTTGGGACATGCTGGCTTTGCGGTGGTGGCGGGGTGGGAGGCGAGAGCCTAAAAGCTAAGAACGTGGATCTAAAGACTTCAGGATCTATGGACGGATCACTAAGACCTTGAAGGCAGACTCTCAAGGGAAAAGAGCAGGTGTGGGACTATTATCATGATATGCTACCATCTGGATTAACAAGGGGGTCAAGGAGGAGATATACTCCTATTTGCTTAAATATTTATCCCCCCTCCTGTTCCCCCGCAAAAAAAAAAAAAATACTAATAATAGTTACTGGTTTCTTCACGTGTGAGTCTGGGCAGACAGGCAAGGCACAGGAAAGGGACAGCATCTCACTATATATTTTCTCATACCTTTTTGATCTTTGAACCGTGTCATGTGTTACCTGCTCAAAGAATAATGAAACCATGAAGTCGGTCTTCAGTATCCTTCAGGATGGATTCATCAAGAGCAGAGGGGGAGGGAAAGAAGGGGGCAAAGGAAGACCAAGAAGGGCCTCGGGAGAGCCCACGCAGCTGGGGTCTTGGATGCCCTGCCTCCACGGGAGGCAAGCAGGAACCACTTTACTTTCTCCCAATTCCCTGTCCAAGCTCCCCTGTCTTACAGCTCTCTCCTGGCTCTGGGGGAAGCCCTGGGCTGGTCCTGTAGGTTTGTTATTGACTCGCAGGAATCAGAAGTCCAGTCCAGGCTACCGACCGTGTTGACTCCAGACCTGCCTTAGTAGAAAAAGCATCTTCCCCCCTCCTTGGACTGGGGCCTGACCCAGCCTAGTGGTCTGCAACAGACAAGAGGAATAGGTACATTTCCTCGGTCCTTCCTAGGTCCACCTTCCTCCCCACCATCCAGCTATGGTTTCTGGCCTCACCTGGGTTGGAAACGGCCAAGGTGGAGGGGGAAGGGAAAGAGGCATCTCAAGCTATAGTTCCTCCAAGTGGGCTATGCCTCTCTCCCCTTTGGCGGGTTATAAGCCCCCTGGCCTTCCGGTGGTCTCCCCCTCCATCGGGATGCTATCTATCAGTCCCACAGATGGTCCTCAAGGCAACCCTAAACCGACTGCTCCTTTGCCGCTGCGTTAGGCAGCTCTTCCCAAGGCGGCCCGGCTGTCTCTGCCCGGCTGCCCGGATCAGGGAGCAGCTCCAGCCCAGGTCTGTAGGTGTTTCACGTGTGTGTGTGTGTGTTGGGGGGGGGGGTGCGTTTCCAGATATTCTCATGGAACGCAAACTGGTGCAGCCACTTTCCATACTGTGGAAAACAGTGTGGAGGTGCCTCAAAAAGTTAAAAATAGGGCTGCCTTATGATCCAGCAATTGTGTTACTAGGTATTTACCCAAAGAATCCAGAAATACTAATTCAAAGGGATACACACACCCCGATATTTGCAGCAGCACTATCTACAACAGCCAAACCATGGAAACAGCCCAAGTGACCATCAACTGATGAATGGATAAGGAAGATGTGGCACACACACACACACACACACACACACACACACACACACAGTGGAGTATTACGCGGCCATAAAAAAGAATGCAATCTTGCCATTTGCAACAATAAGTTGGAGCTAGAGCGTATTATGCTAAGTGAGATACGTCAGTCAGAGAAATACAAATACTATACGGTTTAACTCCTATGTAGAATTTAATAAATGAAACAAATGAGCAAAGGAGAAAGGGAGAGAGAGACACACACACACACACCAAGAAGCAGACGCTTCACTATAGAGAACTAACTGAGGGTTACCAGAGGGGAAGGTGGTAGGGGGGGATGGGCAAACTAGGCGGTGGGGATTAAGGAATGCACCTATAACGAGCACTGGGGAATGTTTGGAAATGTTGAATCACTCTATTGTACACCTGAAACTAATACCAAACTGTATGTGAACTAACTGGAATTCGAAGAAAAACAAAACAATTGGAAACACTAGGTTCGCAAAACAAGTTTTAAAATGTATTAGTTGTAGTTACACAAAGTATCCCATAATGTTTGTTTCTTTTATATTTCTTGCTATATATCTTTTCCCAGTTGTGATTTTATTTGCACTCTTCTAGACTTGATACGCCAGTCATTTATGTTTCATAGTTTTTCCCAAGAAATTTGGTCTTTTTTTATACACTGGTTACGATATGTATACAGGTGTGTATTTTCCAATTAATTAATTCTGCCCTCACTCCAATTTTACTGTATCTTACCCCATTATTTTTATGGCTAACTTTTTTTCTAAATTTTTCTTTGAATGTTTTCTTTCGTTTTTTCCACGATCTTGTAAAATAATGAAATTATTTTTAATGCTTTGAGTTTACCTCTGGGGAAAGCTTTGATCAATACCTACATATTTGAGAGACGTAACATTCTTGTCACTTTCTTTAAAATTTATCTTGAATTTGCATTTTTTTTTCTAATTTGTATTCTTTATTGATCAGGAGAGTGTTTTCCAACTGCAGAGAGGTTTAGGGACTTCTGTTTAAATGTTGATTACTATTAAATCCTGGTTTCTTTGTGTTTGAATAGGAGAATGTGGCCTGCTAATATCCGTTCTAGAGAGTTCGGTGATGCTCTTTCTGTAATTTTGCATATAATCCTGTATTTATAAATGTTTCACAAATATTTTGAGAGGTACAACGTTTGTTAGCTGCAGCAGTCAGTATACGGCCGATGACTTACTTATTGTGATTGTATTGCTTAGATTATCATTTGGGAAGCCAACACCGCCTAACTCAAAGAGCAAATGTTATGGAGTCAAGATCAACCAGGGTTCAAGCCTGGGTTTCGTCTCACTCAACGGTGCGGTCAGTTATGGGTGACGTTATCTGGACCTCCTTCATGCCTTCATGAAATGGACACACTCATCTGTACCTTTCAGTGTTGTTGACAGAGATAAATGAGGCCCCTTAAGTCAAATCCCTTAGCAATACTCCTGGCCTGCAGTTGGTCACAATAAGTGGCAACTCTTATTGAGTTTTGTCTACTTGATCTGCTCTTAACTGATAGAATATCAGACAGTCTTATCTCTTTCAGCTCAGGAAAATGTCTTCTTATGATTCTTTTGAGTATTCCCATGCTATTCTTTCTTGTGAAATTCAAGTCTCCAATTTCTGTTTTTCAACTCTATCATTTTCTCTTTCATCATTTTATGTTTCTCTTATTTCCCTCTGTCTTTACTTAGAGTAAGTTAGGGCTGTAGGTTGTTCATAGAGCTGTCTCTGCAATTGTTTCCCCACCCCCAACGTAATAGGTTTTCCAAATAGCATTGATGTTCACCTACATAAAATGAATACACTAATGTATTACTTCTTACGTAACACATAGAGGCGTGTACTAAGTACAACTGCATTAAGTAGAACACTGTTAGTGTTCTCATGTATTCTCACTGAAGCTGGGTCTCTCTTTCTTCCATTTGTGCCTCAAGATCTTATCTTCTCACCTCATCCTCCAATGTCCTTGTTTGTGGAGGGCTGTTTTCACCTACCAGGTTGGGAATACAAAGCAGGCATTCCTTAAACTTTTTTCTTTCTCTACAGTGAACAATTTTCGGAAGGAGATTTTTTTTTTTGTTTGGGTATTCAGAATAACGTTCCTCTCCTTTTTGTACCAATCCTTGTATTTTCTTCGCTTTCAATTCCATGGGTCCCAATGTTGGCCAACCATCAGCATGTATGGATGTCACTGACCACCTTCGAATACTCCAGTTGTGAGGTCAAAGTTTGCAATGCCTAGTGCGGTTTCTCGTGTCTACTAAGTATTCAGTAAAAGAATAGTGAACAGAGTTTGTTCTCCTGCCTCCATTCACCAATGCTCTAAATCTGGTGAGAAGTTATGGTTGAAGAATTATGATCAAGAAGCAGTAAATTAAAAAATGACAACCACTCCCAAGACTTGTTACACTCTGGGTTTCTACTGTCTCCAGCCTGCTTAGGGCACTGCATAGGAGACTGGAGCTTGCAGCCCCCACACCCACCATAGTGCTGCCTGTGGCTGGAGTTTTTGTCCATGTGATATTCTGGGGTCGTGCCTACAAATGGAGGACAAAAGGAGGTACCATGGAGGAAGGGACAAGGGAAAATAAGAGATGGGAACAAGATACCATGCTTTTTTTTTAAATTTTTATTTTTTAGAGAGAGAGAGCAGAGGAGGTGCAGGGACAGAGGGGGCGGGGGACAGAGGATCCAAAGTGGGTTCTGTGCTGACAGCAAACAGCCCATGCGGGGCTTGAACTCACAGGCCGTGAGCTCATGACCTGAGCCGAAGTTGGACGCTCAAATGACTGAGCCGCCCAGGTGCCCCTCTCATGTTGTTGATTTTAGCCACTCTGGCAGGTATGAGGTAATAGTCCTTTTGATCTGCATTTCCCTGACGATCATGATATCGGGCATCTTTTCATGTGTCTGTTGGCCATCTGTATGTCTTCTTTGGAAAAATGTCTATTCATGTCTTCTGCCCATTTTTAATTGGATTATTTATTTTGGGGGTATTGAGTTTTATAAGTTCTTTATATATTTTGGATACCAACCCTTTATCAGATGTGTCATTTGCAAATATGTTCTCCCATTCTATAGGCTGCGTTTTAGTTTTGTTGATTGCTTTCTTTGCTGTGCAGAAGCTTTTTATTTTGATGAGGTCCCAATAGTTTATTTTTGCTTTTGTTTCCCTTCCCTGGGGAGATATATCTGGAAAGAAGTTGCTAAGGCTGATGTCAAAGAAGTTACTGCCTGTGTTCTCTTCTAGGATTCTTATGGTTTCCTTTTTCACATTTAGGTCTTTCATCCATTTTGAAGTTATTTTTGTGTATGGTGTAAGAAAGTGGTCCAGTTTCATTCTTCTGCATGTCGCTGTCCAGTTTTCTCAACACCATTTGTTGAAGAGGCTTTTTCCCCCATTGGATATTCTTTCCTGCTTTGTTGAAGATTCATTGACCATATAGTTGTGGGTTAATTTCTGTGTTTTCTTTTCTATTTCATTGATCTAGGTGTCTATTTTTGTGCCAGAACCATACGGTTTGATAACTTGAAGTCTGGAATTGTGGTGCCTTCAGCTTTGCTTTGCTTTCTCAAAATTGCTTTGATTATTTGGGGTCTTTTGCGGTTCCATACAAATTTTAAGAAAGTTTGTTCTAGCTCTGTGAAAAATGCTGTTGGTAGTTTGATAGGGATTGCATTACGTGTGTAGATAGCTCTTGGTAGTATAGACATTTTAACAATATTTCTTCTTCCAATCCATGAACATGGAATGTCTTTCCCTTTCTTTGGTTCATCTTCAATTTCTTTCATCAGTGCTCTCTAGTTCTCAGAGTACAGGCCTTTCACCTCTTGGTTAGGTTTATTCCTGGCTATCTTAAGGCTTCTTGTTTCTGGTGCAACTGTAAATGAGATTGATTCCTTCATTTCTCTTTCTGCTGCTTCATTATTGTTTTATAGAAATGCAATATATTTCTGTACATTGATTTTGCATCCTGCGACTTTACTGATTTTGTGTATTCGTTCTAGAAGTTTTCTGGTGGAGTCTTTCAGGTGTGAAACTAGTGCTTTTATTGAAAAGGGGCAGTTTGTCAGTAGTGATTTAAGAAAAGACTGAAAAGCAATGGAATACGATTTAAGAATTTATAAAGCAATTCTAATAAAATACCTGAAAAGCTTCTCAAATGGGAACAATCGCACCTTGAGTTTTTTCATATTGTTGAGAAATAATATTCTTCTTGTCATATAAACTGTTCCAGAATAAAGCAAAAGAGGAAAAGCAAATGTAACTCTGATACCAAAATACACAAGGGGAAAACTACTGACAAACCTCACTTATGGATACAGGTAAAAATCCTGAAGCCTGAACTTGAAAATCTAATTTGAAATATACTAAAAGCACAGCTTACCACAGCTGCATACAGATTATTCCAAGACTTGAGTACAATTTAATATTAGGGAAATCAATTAATATGACAAATCACATCAATAGATGCAATTCCTTAAAATGCTGGTGTCTATGGATCTGATTAAAATATAATATCCATTCAGGACTTTTTACACTGGGCAAAGAATAAGACTTCCTAAAAAAAAAAAAAAAAAAAAGTAAGAGTGATGGATCTCAAGACAACAGCAGACATCCGCATATGTGGAAAGAATCTGCATTCAAATACGCAAGGAACCAGGATGTTTGTTACCGTTTTTATTCTGATCATTCCCAATAGGCTAGCCAACAATATGGCAGGAAACAGAAGTAAAACATATGACCACAGGAGTGGAGAAACCAAGATGATCACTATTCTGAGGACAATATGATTGTCTGTCTGGAAAAAAACAAAAGACTCAACTGTGATTCTGGGGAATGTAGTAACAGTGGCTAGGTACAGACAAACATTTAGAAAATCAATGGTTTTCTTGTGTGGCGGCAAAAACCATTTAGATCTTTTTTACAGGAAAGAAGAGCCAAGGGACTTCTGGAGAAGGCAGAAGCAGGGGCTCCTAAATCATCTCCCTCCAGCCTCCTGGCAGGTCCCCTCTGTGGTGGGCGCAGGTCTGGGCAGAGAGGGCGCCTGGAGGGAAGGTGAAGGAAGGTAGAGGGAGGGTGTGGAGGGTCGGGCTGCCTCACCGGTGAGGCCCCTGGGGAAAGAGCGCCACCCATTCACTCCGGCAGGCTGGTGGGTGGTTCCTGACCCCACTGACTCCCAAAACACTTGGAGAAAGGCTGTTCTGTAGGTTGGGGTCTCCCCCCCAGAGAGGGGCTTCCTCCTCAAGCCTCACTGGAAGAGGGACACCTGTTCTCTGCTCAGACACTAGATGGGCATCATGGGGCCCCCCCTACCCGTGCGTTTCCCAATGCCCAAGAACCGGCGCCTTGGCAGAGAAGGAGGGCAGAAAACTATAGGCAGACAAAGAAATAGCAGCTCCCTTCAGGGAGGTGTGGTGAAAAGAGGGAGGGGACCCGACCGCTTTTGGTGCACTTGGCTCCCCCTGCACCGCGATGGGAGGAGGAAGAATGTACCAAGAGAAAGAAAACAAAAAGGAAGGAAATCTGAGCTCTCAGGGAGTGAAATCAGAGGGCACAAAGGCTCCCGGGAACTAAAAAGTTTGATTTCCAAAGATGCAAATTGACAGGCACACTGGAATACTGGGTGGTAAGCATTAGAGGTGAGAAGGGGCCTGGACAGGAGGTTCTTAACCTGAGAAGGACAGGGACGCCAAAGAAAGAACAGCAGAACAGATGAGTGCTTGGAATGACCTGAATTAACGCGTTCGACTGTTGATGCGCATGGACGAGGTGGGTCTTAGTTCATGACCTAAAATCAGCAAGCAGAAACCAGCAGAGGTTAGATCCCGCGTGCACTGGCCAGGCCTGGGCCAGCTGGGGTCTGAAGGCCGGCAGTGTGACTCCAGCGTCCTCGATGTTAACCACAAAGCCAGCAAAGATGAATCAGCACTGATTAAATACACGTTAGAGAAAACGACCATCATCCAAAGAGAAAAATCTCTATGAACGCACAGAAAGGACAAAATAACCAGGAATAAACTCGAAAGTGATATTTAGGACTCAGATGAGGAAACCTATACAACTTTAGTGAGATATTTTAAAAAACCTTTCAGAGCACCCAGTTGACTCAATTGGAAAAGCTTGCGACTCTTGATCTCAGGGTCGTGGGTTCGAGCCCCACGTTGGCTGTGAAGATTGCTTAAATAAATACAAAAAACAAACAAGCAAATAAACTTTAAAAGAAAAGCCTTTAAAGAAAACGGCAAATGATATTATGCTTCGTGATGGAAAGGTTACTGCAAAGATGTTCATTTAGATGTTTAATTTCAATAAAAATCCCTATGGAATTTTTTTGGCAAGCTTTCCCAATGACTCGGAAGGTCATTTGGAAGAATGAACAGGCCAAGAAAATCTTTAAAGATAATTAAGAACAGTAATGCCATATCTATTAATAAAATGTATTACAGAACTACAATAATGGGGGAAAAAAAGTACTGATGTAAGAATGGACGGGAGATAAAACGGGACTGTCCAGAACTAAGTCCTTGTAAATATGGGCAATAAATAGAAATAATTGAGTAGAGAAAAGGCTTCCTTGTCAAATGGTGTTAGGAAGAGAAGAATTACAACGCAAAAACCAATTTGCTCTTCCTATTTTACTATAAAACACTGAAGACATAAATTAGAATACACAGGTAAAATAAGAAAAACGTTTCTAAGCTGCAAATCAATAAAAGAAAAGCAGAAAAGTAAAGACTCACAGAGTTGCCAACCTCCTCTGTATGTTAAAGATGTCAGAGACTAGATTAAATATTTAGCAATAAACTAGGAAAACTGTATGCAATGAATACGGGAAGAGGATAATACTCTTCAAATACAAAGGAACTCATGAAGGCGTAAATGCTAGAGGATGTGAACAGGTAACTCACAAAGGAAAAATACAAAAGTTAAACATGTGGAAAATGTTCAACTTTCAATAGTATGAAAATAAATGCAAATTAAAAGCAATAATGAGATAGCATTTCCCACATCCCCAGGATGCAAAGATTGCATTTTTTTTAATGTTTATTTATTTTTGAGAGAGAGAGAGAGAGAGAGACAGAGCATGAGCAGGGAAGAGGCAGAGAGAGGGGGAGACACAGAATCTGAAGCAGTCTCCAGGCTCTGAGCTGTCAGCACAAAGCCCAACATGGGGCTCGAACTCACCAACTGTGAGATCATGACCTGAGCCGAAGTCAGAGGCTTAACCGACTGAGCCACCCAGGTGCCCCAAGACTGCATTTTTAAGTCTGATTTTAAGATCGAGTCCGCAGTTCGCCACGACTTCGCATTCACATTGATGGGAACAGGCCTTGGCACAGCCTTTCTTGACACTAATTTGGCAATACCCCTGAGATTAAAAGCCCCTTTTTAATACTATTTTCCTTTGATTCAGTAATTCCTTTTCTGGACTCCATCCTAAAGACTTCCATCAGAAATTTGGAGAAAGATCCCCGCACTATGTTGCCTATCGTGGCATTATTTGTAACAGTGAAAAATGGAAACAAATGAAGAATGTAAATATTAAATTAAAAATCAACCCACCCCCCAGAGATAACATTACCATATTTTCTCCTCGGCGAATAAAGAAAACTATGGAAGTAATACTTTCCTGTCCTTTCTCCTTGAGGTTCTATGGTGAACATCTCCCGTGAGATTAAAAATCTTTAAAACATAATGAGCCCCATAACACTCTACAGAGAGCTAGAGGTTTCTCAATCAGTCCCCGATTTTTGGAAGGTCCAATTGTTTCCAGAAGAGCACATCATAGGGTTATAATACAACAGTAAGTTATTTCTCTTTTTTTAATGAGTTACGTGTCCATCTGAAATAGTTCTTCAGGGGTAACGGCTCTGCAGGACCAAGAGTATAGCTGAATCCTGAGGACGTCCTCCGCGGAACGTGTACTACAGCTTTCCGAATTGTACCGAAGTAAGAGTTTGCTCAGCACCGACCCGTCTTATACAGAATGTTAGACAATCACCACCCATATCATTTCACATGAAATTAGAATCGTGTAGAAAACTGCTCTTCTGAGGCCCTGTCGCCATAACACATATTAAGAAAAAAAATCACAACACAGTAAACATCTACGTCTCGTCCCCATGAGTCCCTGGATGATGATGAGTCTAATTATTCTACCTCCAGTAATCATTAGCTTGCTTGAGTGCAAAGTAGGAGTAAATATTGTGTGCTGCCTGCCGGGGCTGTTGAAAGCTGAAACTACCCAAAATCTTTAGAGCACCCCCACCAGTGTGTCTGTCATACGGGGTCCCCACGCTGGGCAGAAGGCCAAGGGTTTGGGACTTTGAAAGATGACTTCTGAACCGAAATAGTTGAGGACAATAACTTCACCAAATCCCCTGTGGAAAAAAAAAAAAAAAAACATGTGCTGTCCCGTGAAGATCACAGGCACCAGGCACCCTGAGAAACAATGCAACACAAAAGGACAGTGATGTACAAAAGCTAGGATGCTGCCTTAAACAAACGGAAGTTGACAACAACCTCTGGAACTCTCTGCCTTTAAAACCTGGCTGTCACCAGGGGGAGACAGAATCATCTTTACCTGTTTCCATTTCACTGAAGATTCAAGGTTTTAAATGTGGACTTAGACCCAAATGGGATGCTTCCTGGATTGTGAATACCCAATTTCATTTATACTTTTAAATGGAAATTCTAGAAGTGTATGAAACAGCTTTAAAACTTCAAGGATATACAAGACATGTGGAATTTCTTTCTTTTCAACGGTCTCCTAAAACAATCTTTATCAAGGAAAATGAAGGAACCACGCGTAGAAATGAACGTCCAATCTATGGTGTGCAGGGTCATTCTCCGTTTCTTTCTTCCCAAGAACTAGAGCCCCAAACCTCGGTCAGGAGGGACAACAACTTCCTTCTGACACTAACCCCGTCTCTTCTTAGCAATGCAAGGATGATGTGTAAGAGCAATGCTCAAGCGACAGTGTCAGGGACACTTGCCAAGGGGCGCCTGGGTGCCCCCATCGGTTAAGCACCTGCCTTGTGATTTCGGCTCAGGTCATGATCTCATGGTTCGTGAGCTCGAGCCCCATGTTGGGCTCTGCACTGAGTGTGGGGCCTGCTTGGGATTCTCTCTCTCCCTCTTTCTCTGCCCTGCCCCCACTCCACCCACACTTGCATGCTCTCTCTCTCTCGCTCTCTCTCAAGATAAAAAAATAAAAATTTAAAAAATAACATCTGCCAAGTAAATATGTACAGACTGAACCAAAAATCCTGACATTATCAGTACTTAGTACTCCTGCACTGTCAGAAGCTTCCTGAAGGGAAAATTCAGTAAAATCAGGACTCTAAGCTAAATTTATTTTTAAAAAAAATTTTTAACATTTATTTTTGAGAGACAGAGACAGAGCATGATCAGGGGAGAGAGAGAGAGAGAGAGAGAGAGAGGGAGACGCAGAATCCGAAGCAGGCTCCAGGTTCTGAGCTGTTTGTCAGCACAGAGCCCGATGCGGGGCTCGAACTCATGAACTGCGAGACCACAACCTGAGCTGAAGTCGGACGCTCAACCGACTGAGCCACCCAGGCGCCCCGGACTCTAAATTTAAAGGAAACTATTTGGGAATTCGTTTACTCTGAAATCTTGTTGTAAGCACAACATTCTAGAAAACAAACCGAATTCTAATAGATTTCAGAGCTTGGCTCTCAAGATGGAGATGGCTGTCAATCATGGACCCAGGCATTCATAGTATACCAACAGTGGAAGACTCATAGCAGCCTATATCCCTATTTCTTGGAGAGTCCTGCAGCATTCCCTCAGTATTTTATTTTATTTTAACATTTATTCATTTTTGAGAGACAGAGTGTGAGTGGGGGAGGGGCGGGGGGTGCGGGGGACACAGAATCCGAAGCAGCTACGTGAAGAGTCTGAGAGGTAAACATTAGCAGGAGACTTGGGGAAGAAGACCCGAATGTGACGCACAACAAGCCAGCCAAGAGTTTACTGTATCTCCCTTCCGGCACGCCCAAGCTAGGAGCCGGCCTGAGAATGGGCCCTGGAGTGGACAGCAGGAGCTCCAGGAAACCCTCTAATTCTGACTTCACGGTGCAAAGGGGGTCTGTCAATGCTCAGAGAGAGTGAGGGAAATACTTAATATTTTTTTTCATGTCTCCAGTCCCTCGGGCCCCAACGTGTAGGCACCGAGAAGGTCTGAGGGAGAAGAACCTTCCCCTTGGATCAGAGGAGCCATCGTCTTCGGACAGGGGAAACCCCTGATGCTTTTTTTTCTCTTTCTCTTCTCTTGTCATTTGGATCAAGAAGCTGGCACGGCCACGGAAACTGTGTAGCAGAATGGGACAATTATAAAGCCCCATATTTCTGGCTGTACGAATAAAAAGGACCAGAACTGGAAAGGATCAGGAAGATCTGGGACAGCGAAGGGCTTGGCAAAGCTACCCCATAATATCGTTTATGAAATCCTGGGCTCACCCACAAGCTGTTCACTCAGCTGACCCTGAAGAGTAGCCCATAGACTTTGAGCAGAAAAACAGGACTGACTTCTACTCAGGTCCCAGGATAGCAGACTGGATCTGAATCGCAGCGCAGAGGCCCTGAAAACTGACCGGGCACTAGACTCGCAACCCAAAGAAAGCTGGTCGGAATTTGTGGCTTACACCCAACCAAATCAACTCCTGCTTAAACAAGAATATCAACATTCTCCGCGGGATTTCGAAAGGCCGAGAGTCTCCTAACAAAACCTTCAAAATGTCCAAGGTGTGATAAAAAATTGGTCAGCCTATGAAGAACCAGGGAAGTCTCAACCTGCATAAGAAAACACAATCTAGAAAGGCCAATGACACGTGTTGGAATTATCTGGAAAAAAAAGAAAAAAAGCTTAACCACAATAGAGATACTGCAATGAGTCAGGGCAAATGCTCTTGAGAGGAATGTAAAGATAGAACATTTCACCAAAGAAATAGATGATGTAAATAAGAATCTAACAGGTACTTTAAAACTGAAGAAAAAAGCCACTCTCAACAACATCTCTGTAGAGAGGGTCAACTACAAAATAGGAGTGATAGAAGAGTTAATGAACTTGCATAGACATCAATAAAAATTATGGGTTATTCCCCTCTCCTCTTCTGGACTCCTTTTGGAGTCCCAAAAGGAAATGAGAAAGGCTGTAAAGAAAAAAATATGTGAGGGAATAAATGACTGAAAACTTTCCAAGTTCGTTGACAGAAATAAACAGTCAGGTTCAAGAAATTCAGTGAACCCCAAATAGAATAAATCTTAAAAAAAATGCTCATGCTCATATAGACCATAATCAAATTTCTGATAAATAAAGATGAAGAAAACAATCCAGAAAGCAGCCAGAGAAAAAGGAAGCATTATCAGTAGGGAAACAATGATTTGGATGACTACAGATTTCTCATCATAAAATACGAAGGTCGAGTAGAAGTGAGACAACGGACTTAATGTGCTACGAGAAAAGCATAGTCAACCCAATTCTAGATCTGGTGAAAATATGCTTCAGGAATGGAGGTGAAATGAAGAAATTTCCAGATGAAGAAAAGCAGAGAAAATCATTGTCGGCAGGCCTACTCAAACATAATTTTTTTTTTTAACGTTTATTTATTTTTGAGAGAGACAGAGACAGAGCGTGAGCAGGGGAGGGGCAGAGAGAGAGAGGGAGACACAGAATCGGAAACAGGCTCCAGGCTCTGAGCGGTCAGCACAGAGCCCGACGCGGGGCTCAAACTCACGGACCGCGAGATCGTGACCTGGGCCGAAGTCAGACGCTCAACCGACCGAGCCACTCAGGCGCCCCTACTCAAACATAATTTTTAAAGGAACTTCCTCAGAGAGAAAATGAAACTCAGGACCTCAGGAATGAAGGACTGGGTAACTGCAATAGCCTGTTCTTACCCCATTTTGTTCTTTAAAACCGCTTGACGGCTGAGGACAAACATTGCAACATGTCTGAGGGAGCTGTCAATGTAGGTAGAACGATATCAACTCTGAGCAAGGATGACAAAGGAAATGTACTGATTCCTCAAACAACCCAAGACTCACCAACGATGAAAGACATGACGACATAAGCTGAATAGTCCTACTGAAGAAATTAGATTCATAATTGAAAATTTTCCGAAAAAGAAATCTTGAGGCCCAGATGGCTTCACTGGCAAATTCTACCAAACATTTGAAGAAGAAATAATATCAATTCTACACAATCTCTCCCAGAAAACAAGAGAGGAAGGAACACGTCTCGACTTATCTTATGAGGCTAACGTTACCTTGATACCAAAGACAGTCAAAGGCATAAGAAACAAACAAAACAGAACAAAAAAAACTAGAGCCCAATATCTGTCATGAATTTAGACACGTGAGGAGATATTTTGGCGTGATCAAGCTGTTCTGTATGGATCAGTGGTTACGTGAACCTACACAGGTTAAGATTCATAGACCTGTATGTTACTTTAAAAATTCTACTGTATGTTAATTAAAAATTTAAAAAATAACTCTTCTAGGCTGATAGCTCTCAGCTTGCATGAATCGGCAGGCTTGAACATCTGCAAAACCATGTAATAATCTTTCAAAATGGTGTGGCGCCTGATGTCCTATAAAGGAAGAGAGTTGGGGGTTGCTTGGGAAAAGCTGCCCTCTCTTTAAAAGGGGGACACACCTTGCTTTGGATGTTGTCCTGTGAAGATGAGATACATAGCAGACGTCTTGTATCCACGAGGAGAAGCCGAGAGAACCGCAGAGTTCTAACTTCAGATTCCGACATCCCGAGTGGCTGAGTTAACCAGCCAGGAACTCATCCTACCTCTAGATTTAATGGGAGAGTCAATCAAGCTATGACATTTCATATAGTGGCGGCCGAAAAAGTCTGCCTTGGATGGTATACCCGAGTGTATATTTGAATTACTGTGCCCAGCTTTTATAGAATGGGATACATGCCTTCTTAAGAGCAAATAAGAAAAAAAAAAAAGTTTTACTCTATGAAGATTCTATGAACCGTCAAGGTGCAATTGAACTTTTTATTGAGAAAACTATTCAGAGCCAGTTAAGGTAAGATAAAACTAATTGCTTTTGGCAGGCACTTTTGTTTGCCAGATGGGCAATTCTAAACAACTCTATCGGATTGGGTAACTCAGCCAGGGAGGTGGGGAAGGCTTTTGTGGCCAGCTCGTCCCGACACTCTACGGCAATGTAATGCCACTGAAAACTATTTTGAAATAACTATATTATTGTAACATAGGAAGAGGTGCTTGCAGGCGCCCAGGTGGCTCAGTAGATTAGGCATCCGACTCTTGATTTGGGCTCAGGTCATGAGCTCAGGGTCATGAGATCAAGCCCCACATTGGGCTCTGTGCTGAGCATGGAGACTGCTTGGGATTCTCTCCCCTTCTCTTTTCTGCCTCCCCCGTACTCTTTCTCTGTCTCTCTGTCTCTCTCTCTCTCTCAAAATAAATAAATAAACATTTTTTTAAAAAAAGGAAAAGAAAAGGGGTGTTTGCAAGCCCCGGCATCAAACCTTCAAACTCAAGGTCATCTCCTTCATGCTCTGTGAGGCAGGACCCCTGGCTGTCTCGTCAGTACTTGGTCAGGCATTTAGCTGATCCCAACTCAGCTGGGGCGGGGGGCGGAAATCCTGGCCCCCGCTTTTATGTGGTTCTGGGGTTACTACATTTAGGCACAAACAAACACCAGGGTATTACATTTAAATAATCTTTGTCACTGGGGCACCTGGGTGGCTCAGTCGGTTGGGCGTCCGACTTCAGCTCAGGTCACGATCTCACCGCTCGTGAGTTTGAGCCCCACGTCGGGCTCTGTGCTGACGGCTCGGAGCCCAGAGCCTGCCCCGGATTCTGTGTCTCCCTCTCTCTCTGCCCCTAACCCCCTTGCATTCTGTCTCTGTCCCTCTCAAAAATAAATAAGCATTAAAAAATTTAAAAATATAAATAATCTTTGTCACTTATACATTTGATTTTTTAAAAAGAATGAACCGCCTTTAAATCAACAACAAGATATACCCTTAAATCTTGACTATTAATCTCAACTCTTAACTACTAGTTCTAAGGCGCCCGCCCACGCAGCCCAGTCACCTGTAGCCTGCTGGACATGTTGCCGTTATGGTATTCCTTATTTCCCCTCAAACTCTGCCTCCACAGCATCGGCTTCCACCCACTGGGCCTTGTTCTGGTCCTGAGGCCACTCAGAACGTCTGATTCCTCTTCAGCATGACCGCCCTTCAAATATGCAGTGACACCCTAAAGTGCTTGAAGACAATTATCACGTCTTCACAGAATCTTCTCCATAGAGCAAACATTCCCAACCCCGCGTGTGATTCATCGGAGAACGTGACCTGGAGTCAGGCTGGGACCCTGGTTCTCTCCGTCACAGGTCCTCTATGGGATCTTAAGGTCAAGAGGCCAGACCTGAGCCCCATACTTCATCTGTGGTCTAAGCGGCAAGGACAGAGGGGAAGAATTACTTCCCTTGTCGCAATACCGTACTCGTAACAGCACGGTCTAGAAGTAAAACTCTGTTGTTGACAGTCCAGTCGTCCCGTGGATCCACGTCGAACCTCGTGCCAAGCACTGGAACCCTGTGCCGAAAGTTGTCTTCCTCTTGCCATGCTTTCCGTCTCCTAATCTCGTAGGGCTGGTTGTCTAGGTCCAAGGGCGAGACCATACGACTGTTTCCGAGAAATCGCAGCTTGTTGGACTCAGCCTAATTGTTCCGGCCTGTCAAGACCTTTTTGGATCCTGATTCCATCATGCACTTGCTTCAGCAAATCACTGCTCAAATGCCAAAGCAAAAGGAAGCTGGAGACACAGGCCTGTGGCAGGTTACAGGGAGCCTTTCCTGGAGCACAGTTACTCGCCCAGTTATAAATCCACCTAATTTAGTAGCATCCAGCCTCTTTTTGTCCATCTTGGCTTCAGTACTTTTATATATCAAAAGTAAATTGGTCAAATGCCTTGGTGAAAACCAGATACCCTCCGTCTAGGGTAGCCATTTTCCCCACTGTGTGTGTGTGTGTGTGTGTGTGTGTGCATGTGTGCACCTGTGTATTACAATAAAAGCAAAGGTTTTCAGGGACCAAAGGTTTTCAACGGCCTTTTCCGCTTATAACTAAATATAACCATACATGAGCTGATCTGCCTTTGGTAACAATCACTCTATGAATTTTGACAGTGATTTGAATCTTCCATAGAAACAATACTACAATTATAATGGAATTCTGAGATTTGACTTCCGCAGAGGCCAAGGAGTGCCAGAAATCAGGAAGGACCAAGCTTTGAGAAGCCCCTATACCGATGGCACTAGTTTGTCCTGGGGAGCTGATGACACATGGTAACATTTAAAAAATTTTTTTAATGTTTATTTATTTTTGAAAGAGACAGAGTGTGAGCAGGGGAGGGCAACACAGAGTCTGAAGCAGGCTCCAGGTGCTGAGCTGTCATCACAGAGCCCGATGCAGGGCTCGAACTCATGGACTGTGAGATCATGACCTGAGCTGAAGTCAGACGCTTAACCGACTGAGCCACCCAGGTGCCCCGACACATAGAAACTGTTTAAGGGACCCCAAGAGTCATTACGGACATCACAGTTGTGGGAAGGGGTGGGAGGTCTCAGTGTCCGAGGAGCTCAGGTTCAGAGGACTCTGGAAGCCTATTTCAAAGGGCTCCCACCTGACATTAAGGGTTAGACCCATGTCAGTATTAGATTTGCCCCTTTCTTGGTCACTTTGATAACACCAGTAAGAATATAAGCTCATACCTTTTGACCACTTATGTGACAGGCATTGTTCTAAGAAATTTAAACATCCAATTCACTTAGACATCATAACAGCCTTATGAAGTAGGTACTATTTTTTTTAATATGAAATTTATTGTCAAATTGGTTTCCATACAACACCCAGAGCTCATCCCAACTGGTGCCCTCCTCGATGCCCATCACCCACCCTCCCCTCCCTCCCATCCCCCATCGACCCTCAGTTTATTCTCGGTTTTTAAGAGTCTCTTATGGTTTGGCTCTCTCCCTCTCTAACCCTTTTTTTTCCTTCCTCTCCCCCATGGTCTTCTGTTAAGTTTCTCAGGATCCACATAAGAGTGAAACCATATGGTATCTGTCTTTCTCTGTATGACTTATTTCACTTAGCAACACACTCTCCAGTTCCATCCACATTGCTACAAAAGGCCATATTTCATTCTTTCTCATTGCCAAGTAGTATTCCATTGTGTATATAAACCACAATTTCTTTATCCATTCATCAGTGGATGGACATTTAGGCTCTTTCCATCATTTGGCTATTGTTGAAAGTGCTGCTATAAACACTGGGGTACAAGTGCCCCTCTGCATCAGCACTCTTGTATCCCCTGGGTAAATTCCTAGCAGTGCTATTGCTGGGTCATGGGGTAGATCTATTTTTAATTTTTTGAGGAACCTCCACACTATCTTGGAAGAATAAATATTGTCAAAATGTCAATACTACCCAAAGCTATCTACACATTCAATGCAATCCCAATCAAAATTGCACCCACATTCTTCTCAAAGCTAGAACAAGCAATCCTAAAATGTGTATGGAACCACAAAAGACCCTGAATAGCCAAAGTAATATTGAAGAAGACCAAAGCGGGAGGCATCACAATCCCAGACTTTAGCCTCTACTACAAAGCTGTCATCATCAAGACATCATGGCATTGGCACAAAAACAGACACATAGACCAATGGAATAGAATAGAGACTCCAGAACTGGACCCACAAAAGTATGGCCAATTAATCTTTGACAAGCAGGAAAGAATATCCAATGGAAAAAAGACAGTCTCTTTAATGAATGGTGCTGGGAGAACTGGACAGCAACATGCAGAAGGTTGAAACTAGACCACTTTCTCACACCATTCACAAAAATAAACTCAAAATGGATGAAGGACCTGAATGTGAGACAGGAAACCATCAAAACCCTAGGGGAGAAAGCAGGAAAAAACCTCTCTGACCTCAGCCGTAGCAATTTCTTACTTGACACATCTCCAAAGGCAAGGGAATTAAAAGCAAAAAAGTGAACTATTGGGTCCTCATTAAGATAAAAACTTCTGTGCTGCAAAGGAAACAATCAACAAAACTAAAAGGCAGCCGACAGAATGGGAAAAGATATTTGCAAATGACATATCGGACAAAGGGCTAGTATCCAAAATCTATAAAGAGCTCACCAAACTCCACACCCGAAAAACAAATAATCCAGTGAAGAAATGGGCAGAAGACATGAACAGACACTTCTCTAAAGAAGACATCCGGATGGCTAACAGGCACATGAAAAGATGCTCAACGTCACTCCTCATCAGGGAAATACAAATCAAAACCACACTCAGATATCACCTCACGCCAGTCAGAGTGGCCAAAATGAACAAATCAGGAGACTATAGATGCTGGAGAGGATGTGGAGAAACGGGAACCCTCTTGCACTGTTGGTGGGAATGCAAACGGGTGCAGCCGCTCTGGAAAACAGTAGGTACTTTTTATCCCCTTTTGTTACAGGTAAGAAAATGAGGCACAGAGAAGTTAGAGGCGCTGAAGAGGGAACTACTTAAGTTACTTACGCCTCCAGGTAGGGCTGGTCTGAAGTGGAAGGAGAAACTACTTCTGTGTTTTAGTCCGGCGATGGGGACAGGAAAACAGAGGCAGAAACTTGACCTGAGCCTGACATCTACAGAGACAAAATGGATCCCCCCCCCCCCCACCTCACTCCCTTGTCTGTGGCTCTCCTGAGCCTCCAGAACACTCTAGAGAGCAATATTTTGTAGAGAAAAATAAAAAATAAATAAAATAAATAAACAGTATGAGGTATCTCTCCCCTCCAAAGAGGTACAGGGGAATTGGTGAATAAATTGCTTTGCTAAGATAGAGTCAGCATGGAATGCCCAGCGAGCTAGTGAATGGCCTGCCTCTGCTGCGTGTCCTTGATAGCATGCTATCTTCACGGGCCCTGGTCCAGCAGGAGGGACCCCAGGCCACCTTCTGCTGCCTCCCTAATCTGCATCAAGTGGCAGATACAAACCATGGATCAAGGGCAAGGAAGAGCAGCTGATTCTATCCCATCTCACACAAACCGTGGAGTAATCTTAATTTTTCAAAAGTTAATCCCTCCCCACCCCCCCGCCCCCCGCTCCTACGCGCACGGTATGTGAGTCACTGTTTACATATCTGGTCCCCTCCTAGACGATGAGTTAAACCAGACTAATTTAGTAATCTCATTATCACCAGCCAATTTGTGTCCACGTGTTCATGCAAAAATATCATTCTGAATCAAATCTCTCATCATCAGTTTTGGCTAAAAAGGACAATGGTGGGGGAGAACAGCAAATCTCTCTACTTTCTTAAAAGCATACACTGCTATCAGTAAAAGATTTTAAAACATACATGACATTCATTTATTCATAAGTTATATGCACATACTGTTTACTTCTAAAATATTAGCAAAACTCAGCTTTATTCTTAATTTTACATACCAGAAAATTTTTTTAAGGTTTATTTGTTTTTGACAGAGAGAGAAAGCGAGCGTGAGCTAGGGAGGGACAGAGAGAGAGGGAGACACAGAATCCGAAGCAGGCTCCAGGCTCCGAGCTGTCAGCACAGAGCCTGATGCGGGGCTTGAACTCACGAACCGTGAGATCACGCCCTGGGCCGAATTCGGGCGCTTAACCGACTGAGCCACCCAGGCGCCCCCTTAATTTGACATTTAAAAAGATATGAGGAAGTTCTGGTATTTTCTTCCCATGCCTCAGTGCATTTTTTTCCATAGCCCTTACAGTGTCCCACGTTGGATACCTGTGATATAGACCATGATAAAATTAAAGGAATACTGGGGCACCTGGGTGGCTCAGTCGGTTGAGCATCCGACTTCGGCTCAGGTCATGATCTCGCGGTCTGTGAGTTCGAGCCCCACGTCGGGCTCTGTGGTGACAGCTCAGAGCCTGGAGCCTGTTTCAGATTCTGTGTCTCCCTCTCTCTGACCCTCCCCCATTCATGCTCTGTCTCTCTCTGTCTCAAAAATAAATAAACGTTAAAAAAAATTTAAAAAAAAAATAAAGGAATACTGAATTATAATCATGGCTTTGACATTAATTACATAATGATCTGGGGCCAAATTATTCTTCCTTTTTGTGTCTCATTGTCCATATTTTTCTGTTGGGCTAATAATACTCACTTAGCTGCCTTGCACAGATGGTAATAAAACCCCCAAAAAGGTTAAACCGTATGTCGACACAAAACAGTGCTATTTTTACGATTTTGACTATTGTATTGATGATTGTGGAAAAGCACTGCAAACTCACAGAAGTAGACTGATTCTAAGTTCCAGTAGGGCTCAGCACCATCGCTGAGCACAGTGAAAATCACATCCCTATCAAGGATGATTCGGCTAGTCAACCAGAGTATTAGAAGTCAAAGCACATGGGGAGGGGAAAGGACTCTGAGGAGTGGCTGAGGGCATAGGTATTGAATTACAGATCTCCTGAGAACCATCAGAACTCTTAGGTCATGGGATGGGCTGCCACAGAAAGTACTAGATACAGGAGGGGGTTGGGCAGGCACACATCCACCACGGACCACTGTAGGGGGACGTTTGCCTGGATGGGTGGCTGTACCATGACACCCTGTATCTGCTTCTTGTGGCTGCTATCACAAATTGTCACACCCTTGGTGGCTTAAAGTAAGAAAACTCTTCTCCCGCAGTTTTGGAGGCTAGAAGCCTGAAATCGGTACCACTGGGTCAAAATCAAGAGTACTGCCTCTGGGGGCACCCGGGTGGCTCCTTCGGTTAGGCATCTGGCTCTTGATTTTGGCTCATAGGTCGTGATCTCGCGGTCATGGCCTTGAGCCCTGCATCGGGCTCTACGCTGGGTGTGAAGCCTGCCTGAGACTCTCTCTCTCCCTTTGCCCCTCTGTCACTTGCTCTCTTAAAAAAAAAAAAAAGTACTCCCTCTGGATGCTCTGAGGGGAGAATTCATCCCTTGCTTCTTTCAGTTTCCGGCGTTTGCTGCGTTCCTTGGTTGGTGGCCACATCGCTCCAATCTCTGCTTCCGTCTGCACGTGGCCTTCTCTGGGTGTGCCAAATAGCCCCCTGCTTCCACGTCATTGCATTTAGGGCTCACCTTGATAATACACGATAATTGCCCCAGCTCAAGATCTTTAACTTAGTCCCATTTGCACACTCTTTTTTCCAAATAAGCGGACACCAGTTCCAAGGGTTAGAACCTGATATCTTTGGGAGGCCCCTTTTCAGCCTACCACACTCCTCTCTGGTTTCCCTGTACCCTGAGATCCTAGGACCCCATAGTGAGGGCACAGGCAGCAGCACAAATAAAATAAGGTATTGTAGGGGCGCCTGGGTGGCTCGGTCGGTTAAGCGTCCGACTTCGGCTCAGGTCACGATCTCACTGTCCGTGGGTTCGAGCCCCGCGTCGGGCTCTGTGCTGACTGCTCAGAGCCTGGAGCCTGTTTCGGATTCTGTGTCTCCCTCTCTCTCTCTGACCCTCCCCCGTTCATGCTCTGTCTCTCTCTGTCTCAAAAATAAATAAATGTTAAAAAAAATTAAAAAAAAAAATAAGGTATTGTATAAATGGCACGAGTGTGAAAGCAGCGGGTGATGGAAGGAGGGCCCAACCACGGCCTCTTGGGGGATGTACAGAGGCCCCTAGAGCATCAGACCCAGAAGCACATGGAACAGAGAGGAAAATCCCAGTGCCTGACAGTCTCCAGGCAAGTCCCCCGGCCCTGGCCCGTCCTAGTTTCTTCTCCCTTCCACCTGATATTTTCTAATTGCTTTAGGAAAAACTCTTGTCACTACGAAGCAAACAACCTCTCTGTCAAGACCGGTTTGGCCAGTCAAGCACAACAGCACATATGAAGGCAGAGGGCAGATGAAGGTGAAGGGCTGTCGGGGATGCAGAGCACTTCCCACTCTCCTCTTTTCCTTTCCAGAATGTCAGAAGACTTGCACCAGGCCATCATTTCTACATGGCCTCCTGGGGAGGCCGGGCCAGAACAGGGAAGGCGTGTTCTGGGACAGAGACTCCGCCCGGCTGCCTCGGGCCCTCGAGGCTCTTCCAGGCCCAGCGCTCTGCTGCTCACGGAGGCCTCGGGACTCAGCCGGGTTCTCCTCCCTGATGGCAACCTCAGACATTAAACGCATCCCGCCTGCTCTGCACAGCTCTTTGCGATCTGTGAGTCTGCCTGCGTCCCTTTGGAATCTCTTCATAGCCCCTGCTTCTGTCCCCTTCAAAGGGGTAAGAGATCCCTGAGCTTATTATGGGCCTATAGAGTAGGACTTACTTTTCCGTATCCCAAACTTCTCACTCGAAATAAAAAAGATCTCGAAGGATCCATTTCAAAATGTCATGTACAATCCTGGGTTAGCTCTCTACAATTATAATATTACAGATCTTAACCTTGTCCCCCTTAGCGTTTGCGTCTTCATTTGCAGGGGACCAAACTTTGTCGTATGTTCCCAGAAGGCCTCCCCCACCCGCCATGGCTCAGTGTTTTAAGTCCTCTTAGAAGTTTGGCTCCTAAAGCCTTGCTGTGACATAAAGCAGAAGCACTTGCAGTCCTCAGGCCTGACTGAGCTCACCCAGAAGGTTAAAACACAACCAGGTGGAGAGACTCGAATGGGTCCTGCTTGTTTTTATGGTTCCCTGTGGTTTAAGAAGCTACAATTCCAGATACGTGTGGCTGCTGAACCTTAACGAGGGGAGACGAGGGTATCCTAACAGTGTTTCCCTAGGATCGTAAGAGGTGGGATTCGGGTTGCATTTAGTCCCTCCTTTAAAAAATATTTGTTGAACACCCACCAGGTGCAAGGGGTCAGTTAAGAAGGAAGGGAATCAAATCTCAATATGACAGATCCCTGCCCTTAAGAAGCTAACTGTGCTGGGGCACCTGGGTGGCTCAGTGGTTTATGCGTCTGACTCTTGGTTTTGCCTTAGGTCATGATCTCCTGGTTCGTGAGTTCAAGCCCTGCATCGGGCTCTCTGCTGTCGGTGCAGAACCTGCTTCAGACGTTCTGTCTCCCTCTTTCTCTGCCCCTCCTCTACTCACACTCTCTCCCTCTCTCAAAAATAGTTTATTAAAAAAAAAGAAGTGGGGTGCCCAGGGGGTTCAGTCAGTTAAGCATCTGACTTCAGCTCAGGTTAGGATCTAACTGTTCATGAGTTCGAGCCCAACCTTGGACTCTGTGCTGACAGCCTAGAGCCTGGAGCCTGCTTCAGATTCTGTGTCTCCCTCTATCTCTGCCTCTCCCCCACTAACACTGTGTCTCTCAAAAATGAATAAACATAATTAAGAAAAGAAGCTAACCATTCTGAATGGATAAACAAAATGTGTACATATATGTGCACGCACACACACACACGCACACACACACACTCAGAGTAGGATATTATTCAGCCATAAAAAAGAAGGAAATTTTGCCATTTGCAACAACATGAAGGGCGTTATGCCAAGTGAAATAAGTCAGGGAAAGACAAAACCGGTATGATCTCACTTACATAGGAATCTCTGGGAAAAACAACAACAACAACATGGGGAACAGATTGAAGACTGCCAAAGGCAAGGGACATTGGGGAGTGGGGATAAAGGTGGTCAAAAGGTACAAACTTCCAGTTACAAGATAAATTAAGTCCTGGGGATGTCACATACAGCACGGTGACTACAGTTAAGTATATTGCATCATATATTTGAAAGTTGCCTGAGGAGTAGATCTTAAAAGTTCTCATTACAAGAAAAGAGAAAAAAATTAACTATGCGTCATGGTGGATGTAAAACAGACATTGTAGTAATCGTTTCACAATGCATACATATATACGTTATTATGTTGTATACCTAAAACTAATATAATGTTATATGTCATTTATATCTCAAGTATATGCAGATATACACATATAGATAAAGAAGCTGACCATCCCACAGGGAGCATAAACCGTGAATACAGCTACCAGCCACATCAGCCTTTCAGGATGAGATGTCAAATCCAGCCTTTGGCTGGCTGAGAAAATGAATCAGAAAGCAGATACCAAAAATCATGTTATGGGCTCAGAAAAGAAAAAGATCACATTTGGAGGCCTAACCAAAATTGAAGAAACAGTCCAAGCTGGATCTCAGAGACCCCTAGTCAGAGGGGTAGGACCCCTCAGGGTCCACATCTTTGAGTCTGTGTGGCCTGTTCCCCTTCACCCCCCAAATAGATTGGCATGGCTGCCCATTTTATGGGAAACGTGGCAACGGATTTGGTTCCCTGACAACCTACTGACCAAGTCCTTGGACATTCATCAATCCCATTAATCGACAAATATTTATAGAACGTCTATCACCTGGAGAGCACTGTGCTAGGAGCCAGGGGGAGCCAAATGTAAATTGGAGTAGATCATACCTGGAAGAAGTTTCTAGTCTCATGAGATAAAAGTCTATAAAGAAACAGATGTGGAAGAGTCATCAGTTAAATGTTATGAAAACTGAAGGAAGAAGATATTACTTCTAGCCAAGCAGGAAAGATTTACAGAGAAGAAAAGGCATCTGAAGATCAGAGATGGATACAACCAAAAATGTCCTATAACCTGTTTCTCAGAAGAGGAGGTAAGACCTTGAATGATGTTTAGTCTTCTTGATATCCAATACGACAAATACTACAAAAGATTTTGATATTTGATATACAAATACTACAAAAGAAAATTAAAGACTATGATATAAAAATCAATAAATCTTATGTTACATGATAAGGGAATATGGAAACAAAGGTATTTATATATATATTTTTTTAATAACAAATATATTCATAACAAAATGAGGAGGGAACACTCATAACAACTACAGTTCTCCTTTCTGTAACTGGTCACGTAGTCAGAACAGGTAACCTTCTTCTAATGCCAATTCTGTTCCCCCTTTGCCTTCAGCAAGCACCTCCGCCAGCTGTGATTCTCTCCATAGTGGGGTGACCCAAATCTTCATTCCCGAAGGGTTAGGGCCAATAGTAAGTAGTCCTGCCTGGATGGTGCTGTTATGGCTTTCCATGGACTTTAATCACAGGGCACGGTAACACCAAGAGAGCCCTCGAGGATCTCCCGCATCCAGACACACTCTTCCTTACCTCCACCGTGGAACAGCAGTCCAATAATTTTCCCAAGGTAGTTAGGATCAAATACCCCAGCCAGCACAATCAATCCCTTCTTTGCCTTGTTGGTCAAGAAGCATGAGGAGGCCAAAGTGGCCAACGGCCATCTTAACTTTCAGTTCAATGGAACCATTGTCCTGTCTCCGGATAAAAGCATTCCTCCATTTGTAACTAAGGCCTCCAGACCAGCAGAGGACAAGACCACGGGGACAGGACACAACAGTTTTGCCAGCGAGTCCCTAGGAGTAAAAATGGAGTGGACTACTCCTATTTTGAACCCATGAATCCTGGCTATAAGAGAGACGGAGCCACACACTGTATACCTACCGATTCAAGTATATATTGCCTTCTAGACAACCCTGCCCTGGCCCTGAAAGGTGTTGCCACCTAGCCGGCCCTGTAACAGAGTCTTCAAAAGCTTTTTCCACTGTCCCACTAAAGCCAGCTGCTTCAGAACGGTGGGAAGCACGGTAAGACGGGTGAATTCCCGGGGTGTCCGGGTGGCTCGGTCGGTTAAGCACCTGACTTCGGCTCAGGTCATGATCTTGCGGTTTGTGGGTTCAAACCCTGCGTCAGGCTCTCTGCTGACAGCTCAGAGCCTGCTTCAGATTCTGTGCCTCCCCCACTCTCTCTGCCCCTCCCCCACTCACACTCTGTCTGTCTCTCTCTCTCAAAAATAAATAAATGAACATTAAAAAAAAAAAGAATATCGGTGAATTCCTTGAGCACGGGTCCACTGCCATACTTCATTTGCTGTAAAGGGAGTTCCTTGATGAGAAACAGTGCCGTGTGGAGCGCCGTGAGGGTAGGTAAGGCATTCTGTAAGTCCACAGATGGTAGTTTGGGCATAAAGGGAAGGCAAATCTGTACCCAGTGTCTACTGAAGTTAAGGACAAACCCTGCCCCTTCCATGATGGAAACAGTCCAGTATAATCAACCTGACTCAGCGCTGGTCTCTGTGGCTGGCAGACTGGGCACTCGGCCATGCCTGCAGCCCAGTCAGCCTTGGTGAGTGGAGGTTCAGGTCTCTGAGCCCACGTATGACCTTCATTCCTGCCACCGTGCCCACTTTTTTCACGAACTCATCGGGCAATGCCGGGGGTGGCTGGGGAAAAAGGCGGACTGGTATACACAGAACAGGTCGTCTTATCCACTGGATTAGCAAATCCCTCCTCTGCTTGAGGTCACTCTGTGATGAGCATGCACTTGAGACACACATATTTTCATGTTGTTTACCCACTCACATATCTCTCCCCCAAGTTTCCCTGTCACCAGTCTTCCCATCACGTTCCTTTCAAGGCCCTGACCATCTAGCCAAACCACTGGCCACGGCCCGTGAACTGGTGTATAATCATATGTCTGGTCCTTTCTCTTCCCAAGCAAAGTGAAAAGCCAGGTGCACTGCTTGAAGTTCTGCCCAGTGGGAGGTTTTCCATTCACCATGGTCCTTCAGGGACGCCCCAGAGAGGGGCTATAGAGCTGCAACTGTCCATTTTCAGGTGGCCTGTGCCTACTGCGTAGAGCCATCTGGAAACCAATTCTTTTCCTTCTCTGCCAACCAATCATAGGGAGCTCCCCATGGGGCCACAGGTGCAGGCTGCAAGAGAGAAGTCAGTGTAGCAGAAGTGGGGACCATGGGCATTTGGGCCACTTCATATAACTTACTTGTATCTTCAGGGAGTGTTTGGGCCCGGTCACATACGTACCACTTCCATTTGACGATGGGATGCTACTGTGCGCACCCAACTTTATGGCTTGGTGGGGCAGATAACACTCAGCTCATGATGGGCAGCCGAGGTTGTACAGTAACATGGTGGCCCATGGTCAAGGATTCAGTCTCTACAAAGGCCTAGTATCAGGCCAAGTGCTGTCCACACCACTGGACCCCTAGAAATTTCACTGAGGTAGAAGACCCCTGAAAGTCTCACATTCATTTCCCATATTCCCACTCTGGCATGCAGACATCTAACCAGGAAGTCCAGACCAGTTGCTACTTCTCGCTCACAAGGTCTCACTGGCATAGTGTCATTGACATAACGGACCATTGTGATATCGTGTGGAAGCCAAAGACGAGCAAGGTTCTGTAGACTAAATTGTGAGGAGCTGAGGAGCTGATACACCCTGAGCTGGGACAGTGAAGGTATATTGACGGTGTTGCCAGCGGAAAGCAAACCGCTTCGGGTGGTCCTGCTCGACAGGAATGGAGAAAAAGGCACTTTCCAGATCACTAGCTAAATACCAGGGAGCGGGGGATGTGCTGATTTGCTCAAATAATGAAACCACATTTGGTCCAGTGGCTGAAATTGTTGCCACCACCTGGTTACGTTTAGGAAAATCCACTGTCATTCTCCAAGATCTATTTGTCTTCTTCATAAGCCAAATAAGTGAGTTGAATGGGCATGTGGTGAGTGGGAATCATCACCCTTCTATCTTTCAAGACGCTGATGGTGGCACTAAGCTCTGCCATCCTTCCAGGAATCTGGTATCGCTTTTGGTTCACTATTTTCCTCGGTAGAGGCAGTTCTAGTGGCTTCCACCTGGTTCCTTTCACCATAATAACCCGCATTCAACAGTCAGGGAACAATAGTGGGGATTTGGCCACCATCTAAATACATCTATTCCAATTATTCATTCCAAAACTGGGGAAAATAATCGCAGGAGAGGTTCAGAGATCCATTGAGCCACTGTGAAACAGACCGGACCCCCATAAGTCCCCACTCTCACTGGTGGACCACATACCATTTGGGTTCTTGTGGAATCAGTGTCAGTGCCCACTGTCTCTAAAGGATTGGTTATCTCCTTTCCCCCACTGCATGGTGGCCCTGGTAGAAAGCTTTGCGTCCCCCTGGATTAAGGATTAACAAGTGTAAAGTTGGTCAGTGTACTGAGGCCTTCCTTCAAGAGGACCTGACCTCTCCTTCATTTAAGGGGTCTAGGTCTGTAGATTGGCTCAAGTCTGGGGATTGATAGAGGGACCATAACTCTGTTTTTATGATTCAGGTTAGACTTTTGTTTACTTGATCTAGAACTTTTCTGATTACACAGATCAAGTGAGAATTTAGTAGGCTGCCCATCTATTTCACTTTTATGATCAACTAGCTGTGAGAGTCAGACCATACTGATTGCTTCTTTGACTTTACTGTCTATCACAGCAACCATGTCCCCCTTGCCTTGGTAGGTGAGTACCACCACTTTGCCCTGCCACCCTAGGTTTCCCAATTCAGTGACTATAGTTGCCACTGTAAGGTTTGGCCCACAGAGAAGAGGTACCACAGAGATCTTCAAGGATGACAGGGATCCCCTCATAAATGTATTCCTCACAGTGTAGGTGAAAGGTATATCTTCTGGACCCCCACCCCGTGCTGGTGAGTAGGTCTTAAATGACAAATCCACTGTAGCATTCCAATATCCCTGTCTTTAAGTCCCTTCCTCTACATTAAATCAACGGAGGTCCAGCATTTCCATCTCACTCACTGTGGGCCACCTTCTGGTCCATATTCCAGCCAACAAACCAAATTGTTAGAGTCCTTTCTAACTCCCAAGCTGCAACACTAAATGCAGAATCTCTGCTTGGTGAGCCTAATCCAACTTTCTGTTCCTTCCACCATTTTTCTGCACCCTTAATTTCCATCCCCTTACGTGTTCCCAGATTTCTGTCCATAAATTAGAAAACTCAAGTAGTTCTTTCGGATTGTAGCACACCTCCTCATGGGTCACATTGCGTACATTGTCTTTAGGGTGCTGTTAGGACTCAAGTCTAGTTAGCAAAGAGGGATGGGGGAGATGGTTCCTGAGGAGATTCAGCATCGTCTTGCATGACAACTGCCTCAAGGGAAGGCATTACAGTTTCCTCAGAAAATTCAGGGTTCATCCCCTAGATGGAAATACTGCTCCACAGGGGATCGGGTAACTTCTTCCACTGGCAAAGAAGATTCATCAGAATTTGGGGGCTCAAAGTCTCCAGCTTCATCAGGATGTTCCCATATATCCCTATTCCACTTTGATGACCCCATTCCTTCCAGTCGATGCCTTTCAATAGCAGGCATTCTATGAGGATGGAAATTGCATTAACTCAGCCAGTTGGAGGATGAGATTCTGGGTTTGAGTTTCAGTAATCTCAGCCCTTCAGCGACAAGAGATAAGGTTCTCCTTCAGGGTGCGCATGGAAACTTTCAGATCATTTATGTGGCACTTGAACTGAGAATTTGAATTCCTGAGCGCATCCTTCGTTTCCTTGTTCTGTCCGGCAACGTGAGGAACAAACAGTCAATCTCATTATATTCGTTAGTTGACCAAAAAGGTTTGAAGGTTTCATATATACAATCAGCCAGATCCGTGCCTCTTATAAGTGGATGATTAGAAGGATCCAGTGGTGATTATTTTCCATATCTCCCATTGCCAGACCACCCCGCACACCGTCAGTGCTCTGTTTATCACTGGAAATAGTCATTAGCATCTTTACATCAAATCAGATTAGAGAGTCAATTTAAACTCCAGAACCAATTCAGAAAGCTTATCCTTAAAATTCTATTCCTCTAGAACCATCTTTGGTATCTGTGCAGTTAGGGTTCTCCAGAGAAACGGAAGCAATGGGATGCTTACATAGAATATATATACATCATGAGAGAGATTTATTATATTTATATGTACAAGGAGATTTATATCTCTCTCTATAGACAGACATATAAAAAGACTTATTATAAGGAATTGGCTCATGCCATTACGGAGGCTCGAGAAGTATCAAGATCTGCATTTAATCAACTGGAGTCCCAGAGGGACTGATGTTATAGTTCCTATCCAAGTCCACAGGCCTGAGAACCAGAAGAACCAATGATGTAGTTCTTGACCAAAAGCCAGCAGGCTCAAGACCCAAAAAGAGCTGATATTCCAGCTCGAGCCTGGAGGTAGACACATACTGCTGTTTCAATTCCAGCAGCAAGCTGGAGGAGGTCTCCCTTCCTGATGAGAGGGTCGGCCTCTTTGTGCTCTTCAGGTCTTTAACTGACTGAATAAGGCCCACCCACATTAGGGAGGGCAGTACGCTTTACTCAGTCTACTGATTCAAATATAATCTCATCCAAAGACACCCTCAACAGACACCCCCCCCAAAATATCTGGTCGCCCTGTGGCCCAGACAAGTTGACACATACAATCAGCCATGATAAGTAGGAACAAAGACAAGCAGGTTGGAAGGTGAACAACTCGCACCGGAAACATCCCACACTTTAGTTCGGCCGGAGCGGTTCCTCATCTTTAGAATAACTTGGAGCTCTACTATTTTATTATGGTCCTTTGTCTTCTTGTTGACCCTGTGCCGTAACAGTCCACAGCCCACCTTGAAGGGGAATGGCTACAGAGAAAGTACTGAGTAAACACCGGGTGGGGAATCAGTGCTACCCCTCCTCCCCACCTGACAGCATTGTCCCTGCCTCTCCTGGGTAACCTCGCCCTGGTCCATCCCCAGCCCCTGACCAGCTCTGTCTCTGCATCAATTCATTCAGACACGCTGGGACACTGGCAGGGTCTCACTATGGAGTATATTCCTCCGTCGGACAGTTTGATCGAGTTCTCTCGGGTCTTTCCTGCCCTACATCCCTGGCTCCCCTGCCACGTCCCTAAAGGCCCCCCGGAGCCGTCACTGAGGCCTCAAGCCATCAGAGATGAGATCTCGACAGAGAAATCTGAAAGCGGAGGAGGGGAAGCTAAGCTTAGCAGAGAGAACAAACCGAGGACGTAAAAGGCAGAGGAAGTACTCACGGATCTTTCCAGGGCACAGGGCAGACGCACTCACGGCCAAAAGAGAGGAGCACGTCCAGGTGCGGTGTCAGGAGGAGAGGAAAGAAATGCCCACCGTCCATAAAGCCAATTCAGCCATTCCATGAATACCTCCTGGGCACCTACAAACAGAGCCAGGCTCCGCTCCAGGCTAGTACGTGATCAAGCTCAGTGGAAGTCCTCAGGGATGGAAAGCGTAAGGTGGCTGACAACCTCCCGGTGAAGCACAAACCTGGAGAAGCCTTGGTGTCCGACTAAGGCAGAAATGGTTCTGAGCTAGGTCTCTCCAGCTGTCACTCCTTTCTCCAGGACGACAAGGAAGACGGCATCAGGCAGCTGCCCCTGGAAAGCTGTTTGCTATGCCTTGGAAAGTTCTTATTTGCAGAGCCAGGCCATTTCCAGGTGGGGTGAAGGACGCTTCAAGGTCCCTCCCGTGGGCCAGGATCCTGGGCCGGCCGGAGGTGGAGAAAAGTTTAGGACACACCTTCAAAGTCTCCAGCTCCTCCCTCACTTTCTCCCTACTCCCAGCCCTCTTTCCTGCCACCCCTCCCCCCCCCCCCTCCCCCCCCGACCACCCCCCCCCCCCCCCCGCAAAGAAGTCTTGTCCTCCCTGGAAAAATCTCTAGGGGGGGTGTGTGTGTTTGTGCACGCACGCGCGTGTGTGTGTGTGTGTGTGTGTGTGCCAGATCTCACACAGATAGGAAAAACGACACCAATGAAATAAGAGAGTACCCACTGTGTTTGCATCGGACTACCTTGCACCCAGGGACAGGCACAGGCAGGGAACCAAAGCCAGGGTTCTGCCGACTGTCTTCCAGAAACATGCTGTCCTCCCTATGCCCACTTACAGACTATCGGTAATGATCACTTACAGACCCCTGGAAACCTCTAGGCTCTTGCTCCCCCAAAACTCTCTCCACCCATCAAGTGCTGGGAGAGTAGGAGTCTTCCAGACTGTTTCCCAAATGAAGCGGTGCTGGGCCCACAGGTCTGTGTCTGGAAGGCACAGTTGCCATGGCAACCCTAGCTAATGAATAGGTATGTAAATGAGGGAAGAATTCTATTCATTATTAGCTGGAGGTGCGAAGTGCCTGCCCTTTCCGAGGCTTGCGGGGAGTGAGGCGCAGGCAGGCTGTTAGAGAAGCATTTGTTAAAGCAAAATTTTGGTGAAGCGTTTGTTTGCAGAGCTCACCTTAAGAAATGATTCTTTTTGGGGGGCCCCCCGCTGGTTAAGCGGCCCACTTCAGCTCTGGTCATGACCTCAGGGGTTTGTGAATTCGAGCCCCGCGTCGGGCTCTGGGCTGACAGCTCGGAGCCCGGGAGCAGGCTTCGGATTCTGTGTCTCCCTCTCTTCCTGCCCCTTCCCCTCTCATGCTCTGTCTCTCTCTCAAAAATAAATAAACATTAAAAAAAATGTTTACAAAAAAAAAGAAATGCTTCTTTATGGTGGTAGCCTCATGAAGTGATTTTTTTCTGCGGCTCTCCCCTCCCCCCCCCCGAGAAGGAAACCGGGGTTCCACAAAAACACACGGAATAGGCCACCTGCATTTGTGCGCCTCAGGAAAAACCACAGCACACATTCGTATCGCAAGCAGAGACCCCCAGTTTTGGTCCACATCGGTAGTTTGTGTCATAAGTAAGGCTTAAAAGACTCCCAAGCTGTCCCAGAGCAGCCCAGCAGTGTCGGCTTAACCCTCCCCTGATTCCCCATTAAAATGCCCTGAAAATCCATAAACAGACCAGAACTGGCAACAGCGATTCACCCTGAGGACCAGAGGAAACAAACCAGAGCCCAGATCTGAGGACCTTCAGGCAAGAGGTGGACCCTCTGGGGGAGAACACTCCAGGGGCCATGATAGCTGGAAGGAGACAGCCCCTCTCCCGCCGCAAAGAATTCTGTTCTGGCCTTTTGGGGAGACCTGGGGCAATTTACTTAATTTCTCGGTGCTTCCATTTTCTCATCTGGAAAATGAGAGCAGTAAAAGACCTACCTCATAAGGCTGTTGTGCGGATTAAACGAATTAAAGTAGGTAAAAAGAGTACTTTCCCACTAGGAGGCAAACTCCACACAGGCAGGGAGTGTGTGTGTGTGTGTGTGTCTGTCCCAGATCTGTGCCAAGTGCCTAGAACAGGACAGGGCGCGTGGAGGGTGCTCAACCAACAGCTGGCAGTGGAATGAATGAAATGGCTGCTAACTGAGAATGTGGAGTGTGGAGGGGGTGAGGGGGGTAACAGGCAGCCTCCCCGGGGCATCTGGCCGGGAGGATAGATGTTAGCAGAAGGGTGAGAAAGGGCCTGCTGGGGGTCTTCCGGGCAGGCAGGCGTCATGCACATTGTTTGCTCTGATTTGGACCAAAAACAGGGCAGGGGTACCAGGAACTGGAAAGATGCTCACTCAGACCAGCACTGGATGCGTTCTGACTTGCCTGGGGACAAGAGGAGAGCCTTGCTCAGTAGATCCGAGACACGATTAGCATGGGCTAAGGGCAATCCATGTAGCCTCTCATTTGGCAAATGGTCACTCGTTTCTCACTCGAGGACCAATATATGGCGGTGGTCCTGTTCTATCCGTAGGATGTAAGAGAGGGGTTTCCACTGAACACATAATCTGCAGGAACAGCATACTCTGGAAATGAATTTTATGTCGGAAACCACAAGAAATGTTGAGAAAGAATCTACTTCATATTCTCAGAAACTCCTAGAAAATATCAGCTCTCAAAGACAAATGAAAAGAAACTAGGAGATTGCCCTTTGGGCTGGGATGCAGAACGTCACAAGAGACCATCCTCCTCGCCGAATAACGAGAACAGCAGAGATAAGTCACAAATCTTCCTTCCTCCCTCTCATCAGAGAGCTAAGGAATCAAAGACATCTACATGAACTGAACTGCAGGAAGTGAGGAGCCCTTCTGGGAGCGAAGAGAATCACAGCTCCTTTCACTCATGGCAGATGTGGGATGAAGGAGGAATCAGCCTAACTTCTCGCACCCTTGTCACCGCTGTGACAGTGCGGCAGAGCGCTCTGTCCCCATCACGACTCCATCGCATGGACCGTCCCTGAGTGAAGGCAGCGAGCAGGGCGAAGGCCGGGGGTAGGGCCGGAGGGCTGAGCGAAACCCCTCGGAGGCCCGCCAGGCTTCACGGAGTGTCCGCACCTGCTCTCCAGTGACCAGGACAGGTGGCAGAATGGGGAGCTCCTAAAAACTCGGAAAAAATCCAGGGTGGAACCGGAGTGCGGAGACAAGTCCCCATTGAACAAAAAGCTGGCTGCCTCCGGAAAGCTTGGCGGCTCAGCTATGAAGCCTAAAGACATCTGCAGGGTCTTGTCAGCGCTCAGATCACGAGCCCTGGTGAACAGAAAGCCCTGACACCTCCCTCAAAATCTTTGAAGTCACTGTGAACTAAATCTAACTCAAGCTGTACCGAAGCCCCCGACGGGCTCAACCGCGGGTTACATTGACTAAGACCCCGACACAAAGGCCTGGCTAAGAAGAGTCCTGCCAACTTCTCTGGGGGTAAATTTTCTTTATTTCAGTCTTCTAGGTTCTTTTACACACAATATCTAGCATTCGATAAAAATCATGAGAAGGGGCGCCTGGGTGGCTCCGTGGGTCAACATCTGACTCTCGATCTTGGCTCAGGTCATGATCCCAGGGTCGCAGGACTGAGTCCCACGCTGGGTTCTGCGCGGAGCGTGAAGCCTGCTTGATTTTCTCTCCCTCATGCATGCGCACTCTCTCTCTCAAAATAAATAAATAAATAAACAGGTTAATTAATTAATTAATTAAAAATGAATAAAATAAAAATTATGAGAAAAAACAAGAAGGTATGACTGATAGTGCAGAGAGGAAAATTCAAGACACACACCTAAGAGACAGCCCAGGTGTACTCATGGTTTGACTTTAAAATAACTATATAAATATGTTAAAAGATCTAGTGGTAAAGAGAAAATATGTGAACAAGTGGGGAATTTCCATAGAGACATGGGAACTACAAAGAAGACACAAATGAAAACGCTAAAAATAAAAAAAGAATAGACATGAAAAACTCATTGGACAGGGCACCTGGGTGGCTCAGTTGGTTGAGCGTCTGACTTTGGCTCGTTGTGATCTCACGGTTCATGGGTTCCCGGGTCTGTGGGTTCACGGTTCTGTGCTGACAGCTCAGAGCCTAGAGCCTGCTTTGGATTCTGTGTCTCGCTCTTCTCTCTCTGCCCCTCCCCCACTCATGCCCCGCCTCTGTCTCTCAAAAATGAATAAATGTAAAAAAGAAAAAACAAAAACCTCATTGGATGGGCTTAAAAGCAGACGGGACCAGGCAAATAAAAGGATCTGTCCATAAAAAGTATCTGCTGAAACAGGCACACACAAAGGGGAGTGGAAAAAAATCGAAGCACAGCACTGACGATTTGACAAACAGTATCAAATGGGATAACAAGCGCATCACTGGGCGTGCCAGAAGAAAAGGTAGGGAATAAAAAAGAAGAAATAGTCCAAGTGATAATGACCATGGGTGTACCAGAATCGATGAAAATATCAACCCACAGTCCAAGCAGCTTGACGCACATCAGTGACATCGAATGCAAAGAAAATCATGCCCAGGCACAGCATCAACTGCCGAAAACTTGCAAAAAAATCTTCAAAACAGCCAAAGGACAAGACACAGCAGCTGACGAAAGGTAACCACGGTAGAAATAACTGTGGATGTCTCATCAGGAACAATGGAGGCCAGAAGATAATAAAATGATATGTTCCAAATACCAAAGAGGCCCCCAAACTTTAATCTGGAATTGTCTATTTTTTACATATCATCTAAATGTGACGATGAGATAAAGGCATTTTCTTCAAGCAGATGGTGATCACCAATGTTCATTCCAGCATATTCACAGAAGCCAAAAAGTAGAAATAACCCAAACGTCCACCAACAGATAAATGGATGAACAGAATGTGCCACCGACATACAATGGAATATTATTCAGCCATCAAAAGGAATGAAGTTCTGATTCCTCCTACAACGCATGAAACTTGAAAACGTTAAGCTAACTCAAATAGGCCAACCACCAAAGGGCAAATATTGTATGATTCCACATATATCCAGAATAGGCAAATTCATTGAGACAGCAAATTATAAGTTACCAGAGGTTGGGGTAATATGAAAGTATTGCTTAATAGTTATAGAGTTTCTGTTTAGGATGATGGAAAAGTTTTGGAAATAGACAGCGGTGACAGTTGCTGACATCATGAATGTACCTAATGCCACTGCATTCTCCCCTGAAAAGTGCTTAAAGTGGTGAATTTTACAGTATATGTATTTTATCACCATAAAAGAGACAAAAATGGAAAAAAAAAGGCATTTTGTCAGTGAAATGCTGAGAGTATTCTTCTCTGATAGAAATGCAGTGGAAGAAATGCTAAAAGGACGTCTTTAGGCTGAAAGGAAATTAAGCCAGAAGAAAGCTCAGGTATGCAAGAAGGAAGAAGCAGCAGAAAAGGTAAAATGATAATAAATACAATAAAGTATATGGGGAAGCAAATACATGGCAATGTCCATTTATATGTTGTAAGATTCTTACATTGCTCATGAAGTAGCATAAGATTATTCGAAGAAATAATGTAAGTTATTGCATATTGTAATCTCTAGAGTGACCACTAACTACACATAGACAAAGCAAAATAATAAAACGGTAAGAGAGACCAAATAGAATGACTGAAGCCCCCTCTTTTCAACTGAGAGAAGGCAGGAAAGGAAAAAGAGAACACAGAATACATGGTTCTAACAGAAAACATGTATCAATGTGGCTGACTTACACCGAATCTTACCAACAACTACATAGATCGTAGATAGACGCTAAGAAGATCGGTTGGCTAGATAAAAAAGAGACCGGGTATTTGTAGCTTATAATAAATACAAAGACCGTAACAAGTGGAAAGTAAGACAGTTGAAGAAGTAAGCCATATATATGCTTAGCAATGTCACCAAAGACTTCAAGACAGAGAGTGTTATCCAACATTTCATTACAGTAAAGGCTTACAGAGAAATGTATAAAGAAAACACTTTATGAAGAAAGTATCACAATTTTTAATGTGCGTGCGTCTCGTAAGAGAGCATCAAAATACACGCACCAAAGTTGTGGAGCTAAAGGGAGAAATCGCCAAGCCCGCCTAGTTGGGAGACCTATGGACGGAACTGACATTTATAGACCACTACACCCATAACACAAAATACACATTCTTTTCGAGCGCACAGAGAACCAAATGCTGGGCCATAAAACAAGACCTGGCAAATGTCAAAGGACCAAATTCATTCAAGATACGCCTTCTGATGGCAATGGTAATGAAACGGTCACCACAACATACCTCACTGATATTTGGTAATGACAGTAAGATTTCTATACAATCTCTATTATTTAGAAACTAAGCACGGTGTTTCTAACCAGCCTAGGAGTCAAAGTCAAGAAAAACGCACAAGGGCATTAGAAAATAGTACACACTGACCAGGAGGAAAGCAACGCACTGTGACCTGTGGAGTGAGAAGCACCTTGAATGCCTGGAGAAGACAATGCAGCGTTCTTTATGCAGCCCTGGAAAAGCAGGCGTGGCCTCCCGTCTCCCTGTTCCTCTTTTCTCCCAAGACGCATCCCGACCATGCAGCCCCACACCCACGCATACTGGTCATTACAAGAATGCTGGGAAAACAGAGGAGAGAAAAGAGGTGAGGACGCTTTCCAAACTTTAAAATACTCTGCATAAGTAAATATAAAATAATCTGCAGAAGTAAATAACGCATGTATTTAATGTGCTGTTGCCACTCATATTATTACAACACCAGGATTTATCTTGTCCGGGTGGCAGCAGCAGGGAGTGGGGGCTGAAAAGGCTGGAAGTGGAATCCCAGCCCCATTATCTACCAGCTGTGTGGCTTCTTGGGCAACAGAAACTCATCTGGCTCTTGGCTTTCTCATCTGTAAAATGGGTACATGCTGCCTTCCTTACCACGTGAAAGAAGTTAGCCATGAATGTTAGTCTGCCTCACTTCTTCTGTCCTATTCAAACCAGGCCCAATTCCCTGACATGTAATAATGTTTACTATATATTTTTTAAAGGATTTATAGAACGTGGCTGAAGGCTTTAAACAGACTTGTATTAAAAAAGAGGTTTAAAAAATCAACGATTTTAGAACTTTCACTCTAACAAGTTAGGCAAAGAAGAACAAATTAAATAGGGGTAACTTGAAAAAAATAATAAAAAATTAAGGCAGAAATCAGTGAAATAAAAACCAGCAATAGCATTATCAAAGTCGAAGTTAGTTGTAAAATTTATTAAGAAAATTGATGGCTGATGAAGGGAAAATGGAGTGAAAGCAATTAACAATATTAGGAATCAAAGATCCTACGGACATTAAAGGGATAATCTCGAAATATTAAGAAACACTTGGGTCAAAACACTGATAATTTACTAAAATGAACAAATTTCTTAAAATACAAAAGTGACCAAAAATAATGCAAAAAAGAAATAGGAAATCGAGGGGCACCTGGGTGGCTCCGTCAGTTAAATGTCTGACTCTGGATTTCCGCTCAAGTCACGCTCTCACCGATTGTGAGATCCAGCCCCGGGGTTGGGCTCTGTGCTGACAGCAGGAAGCGTGCTTGGGATTCTCTCTCACTCCGCCCCTCCCACACTCGCTCTCTCGTTCTCTCTCTCTCAAAATAAATAAATAAACATTAAAAAAAAATAGAAAATCAAAATAGCTCTATGATTTCAAAGAAAGAATTTTATAATCAAAAGGTTTCCCATAGAGAAAGATGAATAGGTCTATGATAAAGCATTCAGCATTATAAGATCAGTGTCATGAGTATATAGGTGTTGACTTCGTTCAACTTTTTTGCATGACTGAAAATTTTTATGATATAACATTAGAGAAAAAAATCCTTCTAACAAAGAAAATTCCAGGTCCAGGTGGCTTCAAATAAACATTTAAGGAAGAAAAATGCCAATCCTACAGAATTCTTTCAGAATATAGATGAGGGGTAAAAAACACTAACCAATTCATTTTAGGAAGCCAGCATAAACCTGATACGAAACCTTGACAAGAACATGTTATAAGAAAATTACAGATCAATATACCTCATGAACACAGATGCAATAATCCTTAACTAAATAATGAGCAAATCAAATCTAGCAGTACCTGAAAAGGAAAATACAAACTGACAAAGTATGGTGTAATTGTAGGAATATGAGGTTTGTTCAACGTGTGAAAATATATCAATGTAATTTACCACACAGGCAGAACATGAGGAAAAAATGATCGTTTTAACAGATGCAGAAACAGTATTTGAAAGAATTCAATACCAGTTCAAGACGAAAACTTTCAGCCATCGCAAGTAGACAGAACGTATTTAATCTGTTGAAAGCATCTTCGAAAAGCCTACAGCTAACTACATGCTACGTGGTGGAAGATTTAACCAGAGATCAAGAAAGAAATAAAAGCGTCTCCTCGTATCACTTCAATTAATCCTAGCTGGTGCAATAAGGCAAGAAAAGAAATATAAAAGGCATAAAACTTTGAAGGAAAGAATTGAAACTGTCAGAGACAACATCTTTGAGTCTGTAGAAAATCCTGTAGAAGCTATTAAAAACTCGTAGAACTGGCAAGATAAAAGACTGTAAAATCAATTGAAAAAGCAACAATTGTTCTCTACATAATAGTAGCAGATAATCTAAAAGTGAGATTTAAAAACAATGCAATTTACAATGGCATCAAAAATCACCCAGAACCTAGGAATAAACCAAGTCATCCACAATGAAACATACAAAAACACGATGAGAGCCAAAGAAGGAATGAAGAAATGTACCCTTTGTAGATCACAAGTCAACTGTTGTTAGTATGTCTGTTCTGTTAAAATGTGTCTATAGTTTTAACACAATTGGAATACAAACCCCAGATAGTTTGGTTGATAAAATTGACAAGCTGACTTTTATTTTTTATTTTTTTAAATGTTTATTTATTTTGAGTTGGGGGGGGGGAGAGAAAGTGAGTACGTACAAATGGGAGAGGGGCTGAGAGAGAGAGAGAGAGAGAGAGAGAGAGAATCCCAAGCAGGTTCTGCACTGTGAGCACAGAGCTCCACTTGGGGCTTGATCTCATGAACCATGAGATCATGATCTAAGCTGAAATCCAAAGTTGGAGGCTTAACCGACTGAGCCACCCAGGCACCCTGACGAGCTGATGTTTTTAACTCTGTGTGGAACCATAAAGGATCCAGAATAACCATAACAATTTGGGAAAAATGAGCAGTTTCAGGACCTATACTTCCTGATTTCGAGAGAGCATAATACTATAGGAATCAGCACAATATGATGTTACTGTACACAAAGGAGGAAATCGATCAAAAGAACAGAGAATCCGGAAACTGTCACAATCCAGAAACAATCAATATCCAACCAAGGTTTCAGGTCAATTCAAAGAAGAAACAAAAGTCTTTCACAAACTGTGCTTAGAATAACCAAAAACTAATGCAAACAGAATCTCAACTTGTACTTTCCTCCATCCACTAAAACTAATTTCATGTGGATCACGGACCTCAATGTGAAAGCCAGAACCATCAATCTTCTAGAAGAAAACATAATCAAGTATTTCTATAATACTGATACAGGCGGGGGCCCCTGGATGACTCATTCAGTTGAACGTTTGACTCTTGATTTGGGCTCAGGTCATGATCTCACAGTCGTGGGATCGAGCCCCACATCGGGCTCTGCACTGACAGCACAAAGCCTGCTTGGGATTCTCTCTCTCCTTCTCTCTCTCTCTCTGCCCCTCCCCTGCTCATGGCCCCTCTCTCTCTCAAATAAAGAAATAAACTTAAAAAAAAAACGAAACATTGATGCAGGCTAATTTTTTTTTAGATGGGAATCAAAAAGCACTGAACTCCAAAGGAAAAAAAAAGTGATAAATTGGCTTTAATCAAACTTAAGATGTCTGCTAATCAAAAGACACTATTAAGAAACGAATACATAAGCCACAGAAGTAGGAACAAATACTTATCAAGGAATTATTTTGTTCAAATCTTACACTGGGGTATGAATTACACTGCTGTATGTAACTGTCAAAACTCATCAAACTGATCACTCAAGAACTGTGTATTCTATAGTATTTGAATTGTGAATCAATTAAAAAATAGAGATCTGTTGAGAACAGGCTGCAATGAAAAGGAAGCTGGGGAAATGATTAAAAAAAATACTACAAAACTAGAAAACACTACAAGAAAAAAAATACAAATAAAATAAAAACTCCTAGCAGAATTAGAATCTACAATGTAAACCCCTGGTCTCAAAATTGAACTAATCTCACTGCTAATCAAGACAGTGATAACAATTCTTGGAGGAAAAAATACATATTTGCAAGGAAGATCATCTGGAAATCATATTAAGATAAAAGAAATCAAACAAGCATATGTGCATTTATCACAAAGATGATATATTTACAGAATTAAAAGACAATAAAATATGAAGAATGACAAGCAGACATTACATTAACACATTTGAAATCCAAAAGAAACGGGTAATTTCTGGGAACAAAATCAAATTTACTAAAGAAAAGGATCATTTGAATAGGTTCATAAATATGATATAAACTAAATACTGGTAAAGAACCATTCAAGACGGTTTTATGCTTACATGACTTTGTAGGAATGCGTTCAAATATTCAAAACTGATTATTTTATAATCTCTTCCAGCGCATAAAAAGATGGAAAACTCCCAAATACCTTTATAAAACCAGCAAAAACTCTGATACAAAACCCTGCCAAATGGAAAGGAAGGGCAACACATCAATTATTTTTTATGGATGTAGATGCAAAAACCTAAATAAAAAATAAAACACAGCTAGTCAAACACAATAGGGTATTGAGAGAGAAACTCATTTTAATGAAGAAGGAATCTTCCTGAACTGCAGGCGTTTTTTTAATTTTAGTAAATCCAATTAAATAATATATATCATCAACAGGCAAAATAATAAAAACTATGGATTATCTCAGTAGATGCCAAAAAGATACTGAGTAGCTACTACTAAAGAAAAAAAGGTAAGCCAAAAATAGGATGTTGCCCTACCATTATAACTAATATCCATCCCAAACAGCAATCAAGGCCATTTGCAAGTTTCAGTTCAACTCTGGGGACATTTCCATTAAAACCAGAAACTAGAGGGGCACCTGGGTGGCTCAGTTGGTCAGCATCTGACTTCGGTTCAGGTCATGATCTCGTAGACAGTGAGTTCAAGCCCTGTGTCGGGCTCTATGCTGACAGCTCAGAGCCTGGAGCCTGCTTTGGATTCTGGGTCTCCCTGTCTCTCTGCCCCTCCCCCGCTCACACTTCATCTGTCTGTCTGTCTGTCTCTCTCTCTCTCAAAAATAAACCTTAACAACAACAACAAAGAACAATGAAAACAAACAGAAACAAGAAAAATGTCTGAAGTTACTATTATTATTTGATCTAAAAGTTATACCCACAGAAACAAGACAGAAATGGGAAAAAAACAGGGACCCCCACATAGTGCAAATCCAGAAATTTCAGGGAGAATTTTTATAGGGATCCCATGCATACCCAGACCATAAGAGACACCTACTCAGTTTCTCTTCAATTTCCCTAGGCTTATAATAACCTGCTTATAGTTCCCTCACGTCACCCCATTCTCTGCCTGGTGCTGGAAGGGGATCTGACTGCTGCCCGCACCCATCTCTGCTGGAACCTAGTCCAGCTTGACCCTGAGTCAGCCTTGGCAAGATAGATCTGCCTCTACTCTGAAAACTCAAGAGACCTGTGTGCGAATTTCGTGGTTCGAAAGTCACCAGCAACCGTCTCAGAACTCGGCAACTGCCTCACTGCCAAACGGATTTACCAAAGAATGTTTGGGAAGTATCCGATTTATTTCCTCAACCGCACTGAGAGGATGCCACCTCATCCAAATTAGAAAAGTGACAGGAAAGATGACACAGACCTGAGAAAGTATGGTTACAGAAATAAAACCCAGTGATGAGTACACGGTTCACAGGAAAGCCTCAAAGTAGTGAAGAAGTCAAGATAGGTGTATGATATAAATGTATATATGAGAAATCCAGAAGACGGAAGAATGACAGAATGGACATCTGTGAGGGGAAAATATGGAGACCACAGCCCAGGATCTAACCCGCACAGAAGGCTAGGACACTAACATCTGATGAAGCAAAAACAGAAAACAAAAGGGGCAAAAAAAAAAAAAAAAAAAAAAAGTTCCCTATGGAAAAACAAAAAACAAAAAACCTCAGCCTAAACATCCAGAGTGTGAATCACATCATAAGCCCTAAGAACAGCAAGAACCAACTTACTAACCAGCATGAACAGCGACAAGCCAGAGAAGCAGAGAAGGTGAGAAATTCACACTTCGCCAGTAATAGGATGCACCCCGCCCCACCACAATTAGGTTGATTGCAAGAAATACACAGCAGGATTGCAGTGAGCTTCTTGATGTCAAAAACCCAAAATAATGGAGTAGAAATCACTGAACTTTAAAAGAGGCCAAAACCCAAGAATCTTGTACCTAAATTGAATTGTGTGTGTCAACAGAAACATTCTCAGGCAGAAATAGTCGCAGGTAGGTATAGGGTTGAGGTAAACCTCCTGGAAAAAAAAGAAAAGAAAAGACAGAAATTTTGGAAAGTTTATGCCGAACAGATGTATATTAATTTTTAAAAAAAGAAACAGAAATCGTGGTAAATGTGGCTGCGTGTCAGCACTGAAATTAGTTAAATGTACAGGCAAAATAATTGTTTCAAAAATAGCTATAAAATTGATAATATTCTTTAAACCCGAAAATTATATTTAGAAAGGGAAGGGAAGCACATTTATAATAACCATATGTTGAAATTAACAAAGAATAGAAAAGAGAAAGGAAGGAAACATTTCATTTCTCATCTTCCATAAAAAAGACTGTTACTAATTTGTAACTGGTGTTAGAGATCAGTTCACCAAACCTTTATGGACATTACTAGAAAAAGTGAAATCAAGAAATCTACCTTCCAAACAACCGCAAGAATACTTAGAGAAACAAGCAAACAAACATCCTTTGTGCACAGCAAAGGAAACCATGGATAAAATGAAAAGGCAACCTACAGAATGGGAAAAAATATTTGCAAATTATGTATCTGATAAGGGGTTAATATCCAAAATATAAATAGAACTTATACGACTTAATAGCAAAAAAAACCAAAAAAACAAAAAACAACACAAAAAACAACCAAACAATCGATTAAAAAATGGGCAGAGCATCTCAATTGACATTCTTTCAGAGAAGACCTACAGATGGCCGGCAAGTACATGAAAGGGTACTCAACATCACTAATCATCAGGGAAACGCAAATCAAAACCACAGTGAGACAGAACCTCACACCTGCTAGAATGGCTGTTACCAACAAAACAACAAGCATTGGCCAGGAAGTGGAGCAAAGGGAACCCTCACTCTCTGTTGACGGACTTGCAAATGGTGCAGCCACTATGGAAAACAGTATGGAGGTGCCTCGAAAATTTTAAAATAGAGCTACCAGATGATTCAGCCATCCCACTTCTGGGTATTTATCCAACGAAAGCAAAAACACTAACTTGAAAACATACATGCACCCCCGTGCTCACTGCCGCATTATGTACAAGAGCCAAGACATGAAAACAACCCAAATGTCCACCAATGGACGAATGGATACAGAAAATGTGGTGTGTGTGGATAGATGGATGGATGGATGGGCAGGTAGGTAGATGGATCAATTGATCAATTAATCCAGGGAACAGATTGGTGGTTGCCAGAGGTGGGGGCTGGGGGGGGGGGCTGGGTGAAATGGGTGAAGGGAGTTAAAGATACACAGTTCCAGTTATAAAATAAATAAGTCATGGGGACATAATGTACATCATGATGACTGTGGCTAGTAGTACTGTATTACATAATTTAAAGCTTCTAAGAGAGTAGATTTTATTTTATTTTTTTTAAATTTTTTTTTAATGTTTTATTTATTTTTGACAGAGAGAGAGAGAGACAGAGCATGAGCAGGGGAGGGTCAGAGAGAGAGGGAGACACAGAATCCGAAGCAGGCTCCAGGCTCTGAGCCACCAGCACAGAGCCCGATGCGGGGCTCAAACTCACAGACTGCGAGATCATGACCTGAGCCGAAGTTGGACGCTCAACCGACTGAGCCACCCAGGCGCCCCAAGAGAGTAGATTTTAAAAGTTCTCATCACAAGAAAAAAAATTCTGTAACTATGCGTGGTAACAGATGTTAACTAAACTTACTGTGATCATTGTATCATGATATTGAAATATCGAATCATCACGTTGTGCACCTGAAACTAACATAATGTGGCATTACATGTCAGTTATACTTCAATTTTAAAAAACACACTGCAGTTTAAAAAGACAAAGAAAACAGTACACATGGAACCAGCCTAACGCAAAATGAAGAATTAAGACCCAATGTAAAAGTTCTGAAATAAAGGATAGGTTAAGGTTGCCCATAAAAAGGCTCTCAGGATAATTAAAAATGAAAACATCCTTGGCACAAGAGCAGACACTCAGATCCGTGGAACAGAATAGAGAACCCAGAAATGGACCCACAAACATATGGCCAACTAATCTTTGACAAAGCAGGAAAGAATATCCAATGGGAGAAAGACAGTCTCTTCAGCAAGTGGTGCTGGGAAAACTGGACAGCGACATGCGTAAAAATGAACCTGGACCACTTTCTTACACCAGACACAAAAATAAACTCAAAATGGATTAAAGACCTCAATGTAAGACAGGAAGCCATCAAAATCCTCGAGGAGAAAGCAGGCAAAACCTCTTGGACCCTGGCCACAGCAACTTCTTACTCAACACGTCTCCAGAGGCAAGGGAAACAAAAGCAAAAATGAACTACTGGGACCTCATCAAAATAAAAAGCTTCTGCACAGCAAAGGAAACAATCAACAAAACTAAAAGACAACCCATAGAATGGGAGAAGATATTGTAAAACGACATATCAAAGGGTTAGTATCCAAAATCTATAAAGAACTTATCAAACTCAACACCCAAAAAAACAAATAATCCAGTGAAGAAATGGGCAAAAGACATGAATAGACACTTCTCCAAAGAAGGCATCCAGATGGCCAACCGACACATGAAAAAATGCTCAACATCACTCATCATCAGGGAAATACAAATCAAAACCACAATGAGATACCACCTTCTACCTGTCAGAATGGCTAACATTAACAACTCAGGAAACAACAGATGTTGGCGAGGATGCGGAGAAAGAGGATCTCTTTGGCATTGTTGGTGGGGATGCAAGCTGGTGCAGCCACTCTGGAAAACAGTATGGAGGTTCGTCAAAAAACTAAAAATAGAACTACCCTACAACCCAGCAATTGCACTACTAGGTATTTATTCAGGGGATACAGGTGTGCTGTTTCGAAGGGACACATGCACCCCCATGTTTATAGCAGCACTATCAACAATAGCCAAAGTATGGAAAGGGCCCACATGTCCATGGATGGATGAATGGATAAAGAAGATGTGGTATATATGTACAATGGAGTATTACTCAGCAATCAAAAAGAATGAAATCTTGCCATTTGCAACTACATGGATGGAACTAGAAGGTATTATGCTAAGTGAAATTAGTCAGAAAAAGACAAATATCATATGGCTTCACTCATATGAGGACTTTAAGAGACAAAACAGATGAACACAAGGGAAGGGAAACAAAAATAATATAAAAACGGGGAGAGGGACAAAACAGAAGAGACTCATAAATATGGAGAACAAACTGAGGGTTACTGGAGGGGTGTGGGAGGGGGGATGGGCTAAATGGGGAAGGAGCACTAAGGAATCTACTCCTGAAATCATTGTTGCACTATATACTAACTAATTTGGATGTAAATTTTAAAAATAAAATAAAAAAAAAAGCCCTTCAGATACTAAAAAAAAAAAAAGAAAAAAGAAAAAAGAAAACATCCGGGCATATATTGTGTAGACGTTTCACACAGAGAGGGCAGGAGTGCACCAGGCTGTGTTCCCTGGAAGAAGCTGAATAATGGTGAATGTTCCCCAATGACCACACTTTAACAATGAATGTTATGCAAACACGGGCAAAAAGGTTATGCGGCAAAAATCAACATAAGGCAAAAGCATAATTAAAAGTGTTTAAAGAACACTGATGTTGATAAAAGATAAAATCTACTATGAGGGCAGACAGAGAATTGAAAATCGTAATGAAAATTCCTCGGAAGTAAACCAAGGAAACAAGGTAACGGCAGTGGGAGAGTTCAACACATCAAAGTTACTTATCTCAGATGAAATAACGAGAAATACAGGTGGAGGAAATACAGGTAATACGAAGGTAACCTCTATGCACGTACGAAAGCCTCGTACCATAGAGGCGATACCTTCATAAAAGCTCATATTCTTGGTTACAAAGAAAATCGTCCCAAATGGGTCATATTTACTTTCCACAATGCAATAAAACTAGAAAATTTAAATGTAAACTAGAAACTCAAAATTCCAGTGACTTGGAAATCATAAAACGCTTTCCTAAAGAATCTGTAGAGTGGCAGAGGGAATGAAAACACACGATAAAATATTGTGAAGCCAACAGGGAAACAATAAAACTATCAAAATGTGGGAGACATTACTAAAGCTCTTCTCAGTGGCAAATTTCCTGCCTTAGTTAGTAAATAATAAAAAAAAAAATTAAAATAAGTCAGCTACGGAAGTTACTAGAAATGACAACAAATAAGCAACACGGGAACACACACAGAAAGACGAAACAAACACAAAAACATTATAGAATTAAAACTAAGGGAAAGGAAGAATGAATTGCCATAGCAGTGGAAGATCCCCTCACCATTCAGGTCCACCAAATTTTTGTAGCGAAGGAATTTGGTCCAGTCTTGTTAAATTCTCCAAGGTTTTAAGAGGAGAGAGAAGTGCATATTTTTTAAGTTTTTTATTTGTATTTATTTTGAGAGAGAGAGAGAGAGAGAGAGAGAGAATCCCCAGCAGGTTCCGTACTCTCAGTGCAAAGCCTGACGCAGGACTTGATCCCAGGAACCGTGAGATCATGACTTCAGCTGAAATCAAGAGTCGGACACTGACCCAACTGAGCCACCAAGGCGCCCCAGAGAAGTGCATATTTTTAACATGAGGTTTTCTGCTTTATAAAATGACGTGTGAGCCCAATAAAACAGGGCTATAAGCTGTATTTGGCTGGTAAGCCTGCAAGTAGGCAACTTCCAGGTTGGACTACTTACTTGGGCTTGACTTCATTTCAAGAATTTATATTTTCCAGAAAAATCTCCATTTCGTGTAGATGTTCCAATGTATTTTCACAAAACTGTAGCAAGTATTCTTTTTTAAATTTCCCACATTTTTTCATTCCAGTTTTAGTGGCAACTCTATTTAATTCTTAATTAAATATGCTATATTTTTCAATGTATTGCATTTTTTTCTAAAAGTCAACTCATGAAATTATTCATTAAGTTGGAAGGGTTTTTGGTTTTTAATTTTTAGATTCCAAATGGGTAGGATCCTTAGTCAAACTTTTATTAATTTCTGGTTTATTTTTTTTAATTTTTTTAATGTTTATTTATTTTTGACAGAGAGAGAGGGAGAGAGAGAAAGAGAGAGAGAGAGAGAGAGAGAGAGAGAGAGAGAGACAGCATAAGTGGGGGAGGGGCAGCGAGAGAGGGAGACACAGAATCCGAAGCAGGCTCCAGGCTCTGAGCTGTCAGCACAGAGCCCGAAGCGGGGCTCGAACTCACAGACCTCGAGATCGTGACCTGGGCCGAAGCCGGATGTTCAACCGACTGAGCCACCCAGGTGCTCCAGGAATGACTTATTAAATAACGCTCAATACTGGTCGGGGTGTTCTGAGATGGCCCTCTCACGTATTCCTTTCGGTACACCTTGCCGGACAGAAATGTTATTTACATATGAAGGACTGTAGCAAGTTCTTGTCTTCCGCATAATACTCTTGCCTCTAGGAATCCAACACGGTTTCTGTGTTCATGATGTAGTGTGTATACCAGGAAGAAACAACCTTCCCAAATGGGATTCTGAGACTGGTTTGCTCACCTCTATTATTAAATGAAGCGCTGACCTTCCTGCCAGTGAAAAACAGGATACGGGTATCCTTGACAGAAGTGGGATCATAATTAATTAAATGTCATCTGTGGTTTCTTGGGATAAAATAATTATTGAAAGCAAGGCTTTCGAAGACCCATGTAGTTCCTGTGTTTGACCTTTACGGCAGCAATGATGACTACAAGGAATGTGGAGGGCGGGCTGCTTGTGAACGCCCTTGAGAGAGAAAACAAGCTCAGACCTTGAAACCCTCAGCTCTGGTCACAGTCAGAGGACAAGAGTGATTCCAAGGTGGCCCCAAAAGAATCACGTGCTTCAGGCAACTGCAGGCAGGACCCCAAGGTTCACTGCGTGGTCTGTAGAGTTGTTAAGATGAGATCATGGACTCCCCAGATCTCTGATGTAAAATAAATTTAGGGCACTGATCAGAAGGAAAGGAGTGCGACCTAAGTCTTGGAATGGGGATCTCTGGGTGGATTCAGAATACAGAATGCCCGAGTCTCCCTCGTGTCCTCTCTGAGATCTCCCTGAGATCAGACAAGACCAGCTTGAAGATCTGGAAGAAACACAGCTGCAGTGGCTGCCTTGAAGGGGGATGCCTATTTTCAAGATCTACTCCCACCGAATTTTGCTGCCTTTACACCCATGCTTACGATCAGATCGGACACGTCCCAGGAGAAGTTTCAAGTCCGGTAGGAGAGAACACAGAGAGGTGAGATGCTGGTAATTTCTATCAGTGTTAACATTGGATTCCAGGGCGCTAAAACAAGGGAGAGGGAATATAATATCCGCTGAGGACACTCTTACTGAAATGGGTACTCATTACCAGAAATTGTTTTTATTACCTTGGTTTGGGTAGTTAGAAGTGGCTCAGACAGTCTGATCTTTGGCTGAAGGTTGGATTCAATATGGCCAACTATCAATACGTTTAAGATGATAGACTTTCCCTGGCATAACACAGAAGAAGGAATTGCTCCCAGAGTCAGGAAGGTTGGAGTTGATTTCTCATGAACATCTACCCCAACTATATATCCCCAGAGGACCTAAAAAGGATTCCCCTCATTAAAGCAACGAGCAACCATCCTTCAATTCATAGACTCTGTTCTAGGGTCAGGCTTGACTCCTACCAGCATAACCTCAGAAGTGGCTGGAGCTTGTCATCCATCCAAAGGTGACAGCAGGAGACTATCTAGAACAGTAATTGGTAACCAACACATTCACCTATAGGTCTGAAATACCTAGGTGACGTCATGACCCTGGAGTACGTGTGTATGTGTGTGTCCTGTTTAGTCACCGCTTCAATGCCCTGCTGTCACCCTAAGTGACCTATACCTACCAAAATCACACACACACACACACACACACACACACACACACACACACAAATAATGTATCTACAAGATATGTGGTTAAGACCTTAAATTCATATGGTCTGACCAGCAACGTGAACCAGGCAAGTTACTTACTTCAGTTTTGTCATCTACAAAAATGAGAATCCTACTACTTAGTACCTATGATATGAGAACAAAGAAGTTAATAAAGTTAAAAAGTTAATAAAGCCTATAACAGTGTGTGGCCAAGGTAAAGACTGCACCTGTGTTATTCTGCTGTTATTGGGGACATGGTGAGCTTACATAAGCGTTGGTCATCGTTATCCTCACCCAGCTAAGACTTAACCATGGCAAGATCCAAGTACATTCAGCAATAATGCACTGACAAGGAGTGACATATATAATAGTTTGATGCTATTTGTGAGTATTCACAAAGGCAAATATTTGGATATATTCCTGTAACTGACCTCCGCCAGGACTTTGGCTTTGTGAATTACTTCCAGTTTGTAAGTCGCGAATCCCTGGGCGGCGAGTTTCAGGCAGGAGACTGGGGAGGGGCCTCACTCCACGGAGATAACCTCAAACAAGGAAACACCTTCTCAAAGTTGTGCCTTAGACTAGCACTTCTCAAACTTTCCTGCATATATGTATAACCTGGGACTGTGGTTAAAATTCAGGCTCTTGGGGCACCTGGGTGGCTCAGTCCAACTTACACGTCTGACTCCTGATTTCAGCTCAGGTCATGATCTCACTGTTAGTGACTACGAGCCCCCACATGAGTACAGAGCCTGCTTGGGATTCTCTCTCTCTCTCTCTCTCTCTCTCTCTCTCTCTCTCTCTCCCTCTCTCTGTCCCTCCCCCATGTGAGCTCGCTTGCTCTCTCTCTCAAAATAAGTAAATAACTTTAAAAAATGCAGGCTCTGAATCAGCAGATCTGGGGTGGACCCGAGCTTTGGCATTTTAAGCAAGCTCCCAGGTGATGCCTAGTCTGCAGGTCCCTGGCCCACGGACGGAGGAGGGAGAAAGCTGGGGCATCCGGAGGGCTGGCCGACCACAGACTGTCCTCATCCTTCGTCAAATTCCCAAAGGAAAAATCTCCTCTGCCTTACAGGCATTTACCTCTAAGTCAGACCCTCTTGCTCAGACAAGTGCTCACAGCTTTAGATTTTTCCTTGGGTCCAAAGTCCCCTGGTTATGTCAGTGGACACACTGCTGTCTGTAACTTGATGAGATTGTTAAAGAAAGTTGCAGGCTTCTGGGCCCCGCTGTGAGTCTGACTCTACTGGTCTGTTTTTTAACACGCCCCCCAGGTGTTTTCTGATGTGCATCAGGTTCAGGACCTTCTGTTTTCGGCTACAAAGCCCCAAGTGTCCCTCCGCCCACTATACGCCTTCTGCTCCACTCATGCAGACTGTGGGCAAGCATCCTCCCTCACACACAGGAAACAAGCGTGCGTTCTAGCTCACAACAGTCCCGGAGCATCCAAACCAGTACCAGACTTGCATGAATGTGAGGCAGACGTGAGCGCTCCTCCGAATTAGGCTTCCACTTTCGTCTTCTAGGAGATCGCAAATGGTCACAGGAGAGGTCATGATCGTGACTAATCGGCAAAGGACCTACCTGTAAGGAACAGGCAGCCGAGGTGGGGAAGACGTGCATGTGAAGGCGTGGGCACAACAGGCCCATTGCTAACGGTGCCACGTGACTCCGGCCACGGTTTTGTTCTTTGCAGTTCAGTGACTTGTCTCAAAATGAACCAAAGTGAACCTGGCCAACCACAGAAATGAGCAAGTTCACACACAGCGGCCGCCTGATAAATCTTTTCAAGGTCGAGCTAAACGGGGTCAAATTCACTCTCCAGACAGAGGTGGGCCTAAAAGCAAACTACGAACCCGTTAGGAGATAGGAAGTCATTTCAAAAGCCCACATTTGCTGGAATTTCCTGACATTCTGCACCTTCGAGAGGCAGAAAGGAAATCGAGGAGAAAGAAGGCAAGGCCTACCTTGGTTTCAAAAGAGGGCCTTCTGTTCTGTAAGGGCAGGAGCCCCCAAGGGAAGCTTGCGGGGGGAGAGGTCGGCATCAGCACCCGCGAGTGGGGCCCTTGCAGGGGCCCCAAGTGGCCGAAAATGTCTTTTGGTTTGACTGCTTTTGGGAAACTGTGTGCAAAGCTAGCTGGATTCGTTCCAGATGGCCACACGGGTGTGGCTGGTGAAACTATTAAAATCTGGAGAGCTGTCAAAACTAGCCCTTGGGACTTGAAGACACCAGGGCCTTATTCCCCTGTGAAGGAGGCTGCAGGCTCGGAGGGGCCCCCGGAGCCACCGTGGGAAACGCAGAGGTGTGAGGAACAGACGGGTCGTGGCAGAAAACCCGAGTCCTTTTCAAGCAGCCTTTCTCAACCTGCTTCTATGAAAGTGGTAAGCTTTGCAGATACTGTTATTGAGTGCAGATACTTTTGGGGGTGACTAATTTGTCAATGCTTCCAAAGGCGGCACACGACCAGTAGCAAGAGGCAATGGAGAGAAGTTGCTTCCCCCACATGCGAGGCAGGCCTTAGGGCGCTGGGCTTAATTAAATGCCTCCAGGGGCTGCATTGCGAGATCTGCAGGCTTGCAGTTTCTGGGCTGAAGGGGAGATCCTGGCCAAAAGCATCCAGGAAAGGGGGATTCTGGTTCCCAGCTGGCGTTCGGGCAAAAGTCCCCTCGGCTGCAGAGGCTGATAAAACGGAAGAAGAACCGCGAGCACCAGGGGGTGTGGAATGGAGTCAAAGTGACGAGAAAGAGCCTTTGCAGTCAAGGGCCAAAGAGGAAGCCATGGGCATCAGGCGCAAATTCTGGTTTTCTGTTTATTTAACTCTGAGCACATCTGCCCTCACGGCGCACACACGCGTGTGCACGCACACGCACGCAGGGGCAGCACTGAATGCAAATTGGCCACAGGCCCAGACAGCAATCCCAGACCCTGCAGCCTGCCTTCCATGGTGTCCTCTGGAAAACCAGCTCCACACACACAGGCTGCAGCTGTCTGGCTGCGGGCTCTGTGTCCAGGAAATCCCGCCGAGCTGCCTAATCCAGGGAGCTTGCTATTACACGCTTAGGCGGCAAGGCACCCCACTCCCGAGGAACCACCTAATGAAAGCCTCATGTGTCAAATTGGGTTGCACAGACACACTTAGGCTACTCCAGCCGGGCCTTGTGCCGAAGGTATGACCTCACCGTCGGGCAGACCTGCAGGGACCCCAGAAAGAGAAGAGCGGTGTGTGGGCCAGACCCGCTCCTAATCACGGCCAGCTTGGATGGACGGAGGCACTGCCCCCTCTCCCGCTGCCCCGGGACACCGGGGTCTGCGGGCCCGGAGGCACCATCATCTTACAAGCTAAGCATGGAGCTTAGGCTGCAGCCCAGACACCCCGTGTTTTTGGCATTATCCCCATAAAAATTTCTGCCACGCCAGGAGTTTCATGCCAGAGAATAACTTAATTCAGTAAGGCTGAATCTCCGTGGAGAACTCCCAGTTACAGAAGCTAGAAAGGAAGGATATAATTAGGACCTATTTTTTTGTTTGTTTGTTTTAACAGAAGCTCAAAAGGCCCATTTCAGAGAAAGACACTGAAAAACAGTCCATCCGTATCCAGAATGCAGTACCCCAGAAATGTCACTTACCAGCGTCATTTGCAGAACTCTTAAAGACACGGTTCAGTCTCAGACTGGGCATCTATCACTTAGTTCTTTTCACGCTTAGGCAATTAATAAACTGGGTAGAAAGTTCCTTCTCTGTGCATGGCTGTCTTCATACCTTCTGTATTAAAGCTTGTGTGGGCAACAAAACAGAACCTCGAAGAAGCTGAACTTCAAATGTAAAGAAATGTGGGGCGCCTGGGTGGCTCAGGTCATGATCTCAAGGTTCATGAGTTTGAGCCCCAAGTCGGGCTCTCTGCTGTCGGCACAGAGCCTGCTTCAGATTCTCTGTGCTCCTCTCTCTCTCTCTGCCCTTGCACTCTCTCTCTCTCTCTCTCAAAAAAAAATAAATATTAAAAAAAAGTAAAAGTCTTTACCTGATGGAGTGACTGCAAAGCAGCTGATGGCCTCAGCTTTTGTTAAAGGAACTAACAGAAATTCTCTGCGAGAGAACTGTGAAGTTCTTTTAACTTCTGGGAAGTTCTGCCTTTGGCATTCCTTTGAGTAAGATGAGCGGTAAGTAAATTGGTGACACTTGAAAGCTCTTAAACCGAACGGAAATTTGCCACGGGCGCACAAGATCCCTCGGGACTCCAAGACCTCGTGGAGTCGGGGAAGATTTGCAACAATGTAAAAACTCCCTGTGAGCTGAGATCTGATGACTGAATACACAAAGAACCGGAAAGAACTTTGAGGCAGACCCCACGATTTCATCGGAGTAACTCACCCACAATAGCCCTGGCTCATTTTTTTTTTTTTTTTTATTAAATGTAACTAATTCCATTTGCTTCTAGTCCATTCCACTTAGGTTTTGTTCTACGAGTTGTGGGCAGAGACTCAAAAGCGCAAAATCTTCGTTCCACGAACAGAGGTATAAATTAAGATTTCTATTATTTTAAGAAGGAAACTTTTTCTGGAAATGTATCTCCGAAATGATGATGGGGGTCAACGGAAAACAGACTTTGCTATACGATATGTGCTTCGCTCCGGCTTTTCAGAAATATCTAAAGCAAGCAGCTAAATATAAAGCAAGGTCAAAATCAGGCCTGCAAAGACATGGTGAATCACAATCAATCAGAGCCGTTAAGGACAAGGCTGGGACTGCTCATACCGCTGAACACCCCTGATGAAACATCTCTTTCCTGAACCAGAAAATAAATGGTCACAGCTGCGCTTCGTGGTTGGCGCTGGGGTTCATTCGCCATATGGCCACCCTTATTATCATCCTTCCGGCAACTCCAGCAAAGTAACAGGAGCGAGCGGTTTCTTCCAATCAGGAAGATTGGAAGTTTGCAAGTTGCAAGTTGCAAGCTGGCCTGTATGTTTGCAGGCCAAGCAAACATCTCCCTCCCATGGTCCTTTCCTTCAAAGGACTTCCCGACCCCATCATCCCCTGCTTCCTTTTTTTCACTTACACACTTCATGCTCTACCTGAGAGTCCCAATGCCCACCACGCTGGACCCCGGAGGCCCGGGATCAAGCTGCTTTTCAGAGGGGGGGAGGGTGTTGAAAAAAAAAAAAAAGAAGAAGGCTTTTTCTTGGACCTTCAGTCAAGGCAGAATCTGAACGTCGGGGGGGTCATAACAGGTTTGGGGTAGCCTCCGGGTTTTAGACGAGGAAAGAACCTCAAAGATGTCAGGTGTTGTTTTTTTAGAACTTTTTGAAAGTACAGTGAAACCTCACTCTCCCACCCGCCCCCGCCCCCGTGAGGTTGTATATAGAAACCCAGTAAGTAAAACAGATAGGAAAGAGCTGTTATACCCAGACAACGGCACATGATTTGGCCGTAAAAAAGAAAAAAAAGTGTACTAATACATGCTACAATATGGAGAAACCTTACGAACATTATGCTAAGTAAGAGCGGCCAGTCACAAAGGATCCCTACGTTGTGGGATTCCATTGATATGACATGTCCAGAGAGGCACATCCACAGAGACCAGCAGATTGGTGGTTGCCTAGGGCTTGGGTGATAGAGGGATTGAGAGGTGGCAGCTAAAAGGCAGAGCTTCTTTTCGGAGTGGTGAAAATGTCCTAAAATTGATTATGGCATTGGTTACCCAAATCTGTGAATACACTAAAAGCCACTGATTCACAAAATTTCAGTGGGTGAATGTTATGGCATGTGAGTTCTGGCTCAGTAACGCTATTTAAAAGAGAGGGAGGGGAGATGGAAAGAATTATGGTGGCTGTTCCACTCGCCCAGCCTCCTTCCTCACCCTGCCCTGCCAGTGGCCCCAGAACCACCTCTGCAGGGCCCTGGGACTCCACGGAATATTGTTTGAAAAACCCTAATGTAGCCCTCAAATGTAAACTGAGACATGAGCCCAAGCCTTCTGACCCCAAGTGCAAGGCCCTTTAACACCAAGGTCTCGCTGGGGCACCCGGGTGGCTCAGCCAGTTAAGGGTCCAACTCTTGATTTCGCCTCCGGTCACGATCTCACAATTCATGAGTTCAAGCCCCGGGTGGGGCTCTGCGCTGACAGTTCGGAGCCTGCTTGGGATTCTCCTTCTCTCCCCCTCTCTCTGCCCCTCCCCTGCTCACACTCTCTGTGTCTCAAAACAAATGAATAAGCTTGGGGGCGGGGGGGAGTCTCGCTGACAAGCTGGGGCTCATCTCGGGGGCCGTGCCGCGTGCCGGGGTCTCACCGTCCATGTCCAGGCGCTGCATGATGATGGCCAGTTCCACCTCACTCGGCATGTACCCCAAAGAGCGCATGGCCATTCCTAGCTCCTGCTTGGAGATGAAGCCGTTCCCATCTCGGTCCAGAACCCGAAAGGCCTCTCGGATCTCTACAAGGGGAAAGCAAAGAAGGTCCAACGGTCACACGTCTTGGTCTCTTGCGCTGAAATGATTGGTGATACTCTGCTGAACACTCCTAACTGCTTTACGAATAGCAATAGGTCAGAACCGTTTAATCAGATGAAAAAAAGCAGCCAAAAGAGGGACAAAAGAAAAGAGAGGAAGAAAAGAAAAAGCAAACAGAAAGGAAGAGAAAAGGAAATGCGAACTAAGGAAGGGAAGGGAAAAAAGAAAACCAGCTTCGGAAGGCCCGGACCATCCTTAAACCCCGCGGTCGGCGCACAGTTGGACTGTGGTCCCAGTTGACGCTCGTGTTAACCGAGGACACTTCCTGAGCAGGAACGAGCAGTTGGGTTTCAGCTGTGAGGAGAGAGCTGCCTCTTAACCTGGGCCATTCGTTTGCAGGAAAGAAGAGATTCCCCTTTGCCCACCGGTGTCTCAGCTCCCTACCGCTGTGGGAGAGGCACAGAGAGCTCTTTCAACCTCAAAGGAAGACAGGAGTTAAGTATCCTCCTGTTTTTATCTCATGCCTCTAATTTACAGCTGTTTTATGGCTATAAACAACCTCGGATCGATAAGAGTGTCATAAAGGCCCAAAAGGCATCTTTAATCACATCCTCTCCGGGCCGGCGGAGAATTGGACTCTGCTATCAATAAGGCCACTCCACTCGGCAGGTGATCGCCTGTCCTCTGACCCCAACCTGAGCTGTTCTGCGTTCCACCCAGAGCCCCTCCCTCCAGAGCCCCGGCAGCCCGTCAGTCCTGGGTGGGCTGGGTGCGTCCCACCACATCCTACCACCGCGAGGCAGGGCACAGGGAAGTCACTCGAGACCGTGGTCTCAAGATGACAGGTTCATCAATGGGATCTGAACAGCAGACTTGGCCGGCTTTGACCGCTCATCAGTAAAGCCGGTGCAAGCCCGGGTATGGCAGCTGCCAACATCCATCATGCTGTTCAACAAGTATCGGCTGTCTGTACCCAGGGAGCACGGAATTAAGTGCCGCAGAGAACGAACAACAATCTGTTGGGTGCCGTGGTTCTCCTCCAGAGCCCTACGCTCCAGCCGGGAGGGAAAGATCCATGCAGAAGCTTGCAGGAATTCCTCCAACTAACATGAGACACTGGGCCTAACCCCTTTACCTACTAAATACCTCCCTAAATATCTGGCCGTGCTCCCGGCAAATACCCTGAACCACACCCTCACCCAAACAAGCTTCGTCCCTTCCCGTTGGTACCAATTTCCCGCGGCTGCTGTCACAAATCACCACAAACGTGGCAGCTTACCACAACAGAAATTTATTCTCGAAGCATCTGGAAGCCAGAAGCACGAAATCAGTACCCCTGGACCACAATCAAGGTGTGGACGGGGTTGTGGTCTCTTAGGGCAGAATCTGTCCCTTGCCTCTTCCAGCTCTTGGTGGCTGCCTCTCGTTCCTCGGCTTGTGGCCAGGTCGCTCCAATCTCTCTGCCTTCATGGCCCCATCACCTTTTCCTCTGCTGTCTCCCATCTTCCCCTGCCTCTCACTTATCAGGACACTCATGAGGGCATCTAGGGCCCTCCCAGGTAACCCAGGATAAGCTCCTCACCGCAGGGTCCTCAACTTAGCATCTGCAAAAGCCTTTTTTTCCCCAGGAAATATTTACAGGCTCTAGGGATGAGGGCCTGGTACCTCCAGGGCCCCGTTTTCCGACCGCTGCACTGTCCCAGCCGGTATTCCCACCTGAGATGCCCTGTCTTCCTCTTCACCTGCCCAAAGCGTGTCAGGCCTCCCACAAAAACATCTTTGCTCACCATGGCCAATGTTCTCTCCCTGTCTGTTACTGGTCGGGGGGTGGGGGGGGGGGGGGGTCATCCGTCTTCGGACTCTCACCCACACCCTGAAGGGGGCGCTACCCAGACAGGTGTCCAATGGTGGATCCTCCCTGCACAAGTAAGGATCCCATGTAAGTAGCAGATTCACCATGGGTACGAATTCTGCCTGCTGAATGCTTTCTGAGAATAGGTGTGGGCTCCAGCAGACAGAAGACCAGCCTGTGCGCCGGGACCCTAGGCTCCTGGCCAGGCGCATTAGCTAATTAGGTCCACAGCCAAACCCGGAGGCCTCAGATTTCTCATGTGTAAAATGAGCTGGGTTGGCCACGAGGATCCCTAAGGTCCTTCCAGACCTTTTCTGGGGATCTGTGGACATTGTTAAAGTGTTTAAGAGAAGAACAGGAAGCCTGTGTTCTCCTTCATACCCTATTAATCTGCTGTTCAAACGCCCCTCTTTTTTTCCATTGAGGATAAAGAAAAAATTTCAGTCTGGTCCAAATTCTGAATCAAGGGGTTTGTCTGCGCTTTTAGGCTTTTCTCACCAATGAAACATGCCCAAGATTCCCTAAGGCAGCCATATGTTTTCCTACCAAGTCCCAGGTGGCCCGGAAAGAGCTCAGAGCCACTGCTCAGCTTGAGGTCATGGCACTCAGCACTCGAGGACAGCGGGGCGGAGACCACGGCCTCATATGGCCTGAGCCCAGATGCCAAGGGCAGGAGGATGCAGACGCAGGGGCTCCCAAGGTGGGAGTCGGCTCGCCAGGAAGTCAGCCTGCCCCTGCCCTGCAGCGGGGGCGGGCTTCTCCCTCAGCCTCAACCCCCCCTTCTGAAAAATGGGTTGGGTGCTAGCCTCCACATCAGGCCTCTACTTCCAGAACTGGCACAAAGCAAGCGGCAATAGAAAGTGTCAGATGATGACAGGGGCCCAGGCTGGAGTCAAAGAAGAGGCCAGGGTCCTAGGCGGGCCATCCGGATGGCCGGCTTCCGGCTGACCTCTGCCCCCTGTTCTCCTTTCCCGAGTCACATCTCCACTTCTCCTCCGTCTGACTCAGTCGTGAGCTCCCTGGCTATTACAGGGCTTGGCCTCTTTCCTGGGATCCCCTGTATGTCCTAGAACTTACAAACGAACTGGCCTGTATCCCTACACGGGTCACCCCGGAGAGGCCGGACCAGGGATGTTTGTGAACTCGGCCTGGAAATGAGGGCCTTGAAGGGTATGCCTCCTGATCCCCACCTCGCTGCCCGGGCTGCTCTACAGTTGCCTCCCCCTTGGGCTGCTGGAGTCGGACAGCGTCCATCCTGGAACTGCCCTGGGAAGGGACACGCTTCCCCGAGTCCTCGAACCCCCACGGTTTGCTGTTCTGCCGTGAGTAACCAGGCCAGCCCTGCTCCAGCCCTGCTCCAGCACCGCGCAGGTACACATCAGCTCAGAGTTCTGTTTTCTGTGGCCCCCAGTAAGTGGGACAAAGCTGTAATTCTGTTTGCCCAGAATATCTGCTCCTGGCTCCTGGGTAGAGAGGGAGAGAGAGAGAGAGAGAGAGAGAGAGAGAGAGAGAGAGTGTGTGTCTGCAAAGGCAGACAAAGCTCACTAACTTCGTTTTCTTTCAAAATAACAGGGACAAAAAAAAAAAAAAAAAGGACAAAACTAGAAATCCATCATAGGAGCCTCTGGAGACTTAATCTTTCCAGGGTAGGGAAAGCCCAGGCAAACGAGAAGCTTATTAGAAGGAAATGGGTCTTGCAGCCGGAGACATGTGATGTGTGCCTCATTTTATTTTTATTTTTAATAGCAGAACAGGGTGTGAGAAATATGCCCATAAAACCAGTGGAGACACGGAAGCAGGCCGGATCCCCCTGCCTGTGGCTACAGGGCAGGCTGCTGGCAACACGAAGGGGCTCTGGCCACTGGCCACATCCTTGGGAAGTGGGGACCACAGATCAAGTTGCAGGAACAACCCAGTAATGCGGAGCACTTTTCCCTGGAATTTATCCCCTCTCTGGGCTAAAGTCCCTGGTGCTTCAGGGTTACATAAGCGTGCTGTGCTTTTGGTCTTTAAGTACATTTCATGCTCACACAATACGTGCACATCAGGCAACGGTATGTGATTCTTCCGCCTCCAAGACGCCTTTGCAGGCCACAGTAGAGGGGACAGCGGCGGTGACGAGAGCCTGTCCCACTGCCAGTTTGTGGTGTATGAAAGTGGCCGTGGTTAAGTGCCTCTCTACCCTGATGTCCTGGGGCCGAGCAAGGTCTTGACTAGAAAGCACGCTGCTCTAGAGCCCAAAAGATTTACTTCTCATTACACCAGCAAGTGTATTTTCTTAAAAATATCAGAGCCACCACTGGGACGACCTGTATCCCTAAGAACCAGGCTTTGGGTCCATGACGCTCTCTAGGGACATAGCCAGTTCGGGCAAAAACAATGGCAGAGGCTGGACTATCATACAGAACAGATTCATCAGTCAGGTCACTCCAATAAAGTGTGCATGAGAGGACATCCAACCAGAGTCAACAGTCGTCGGCTAGCGTCTGGCCTTGAAGACGCAGCTGAAATTCACAGCGCTAATTTGCAAACTCAGCTCGGTAATGAAGAACAATACTTTTTCCTATCTCAATCCCGGCTAGATGCGAAATCTGCTCAGTCTCCACAGACATGTGTCCCTAGGAAGAATATGGGCTTCAGCCACAAGAAGCGATCACTCTGTTAACGAACAAGATGTGTTCTGTTGACAGACGTCACTGAGAAATGGCGGAACCAGAGACATGCAGTTCAGCATGGCAATTATTAAATACCCACAGAAGTGTACCAGAAAATACACGATCGGAGCCTCGTGGTCTTTATTCAGGAAAATTAATAGGACAGGGACTGGGGCAATGAGAAAAGAGATTTAGAAGGATTTGCACCTTTTCTGAGAAGGACGAATGAATACTTAGAGGTGATTAATACAGCCATTCATTCGATGAAGAGTTGCTGTTTACTTATTACAGGCCATATGCTGTGCTGGAACAGTTGGGTAGCAAAAGAAACTTTCCAAGCTATGAGAAAATTATAGTCTAGTTGGTCTAGTCTAGTCTAGACCGAGAGGTAATGGGATCTTCATACCAGAGAATGACAAGAGCAGGAATCGGAGTCCACACAAAACCCCATGGACGTCCTTCCATATGAGAGAGATGACCCTATGGAAGGGTCACACCGGAATCCTTTGGCATTAAGAGATGAGGGGAGGGGGCGCCTGGGTGGCTCAGTCAGTTGAGCATCCGACTTCGGCTCAGGTCACGATCTCACAGTCCGTGAATTCGAGCCCTGCGTCGGGCTCCGTGCTGACTGCTCGGAGCCTGGAGCCTGCTTCGGATTCTGTCTCCCTCTCTCTGACCCTCCCTCATTCATGCTCTGTCTCTCTCTGTCTCAAAAATAAATAAACATTAAAAAGAGAGAGAGAGATGAGGGGAGGAAGTGCACGAGGACGAGATGGCAAAGGGCCTTGGGAGCCGTGTGACCTTCACCCTACAAACCGGGGGTTGGCAAAGGGTGGCCTGTGGCCAAATGTGGCCCCCCACCTCTTTGGTAAATAAGGCGGGGTTTTTTTGGAATGCATCCATGCTTGCTCATTTACACACTGTCTGGGTCTGTCATCTACAGTCCTACTGCTTCCGCACTACACCTGTAAAATTGAGAAGTCGTGACAGCAACGGTTTGGCCCATGACGCCTGAAATACTCACACTTTGGCCTTTTATGGTTAAAATTTGTCAAGCCCTGCTGTAGGCCACAGGGAGTCCTCAGTGGTTATAAATCCAATCAACCAATCAATCAATCAATAAAAGAAAGGATCAGATTGATTTTTTTAATGTTTATTTTTGAGAGAGAGAGAGAGTGTGTGTGTATGTGTGTGTGTGTGTGTGTGTGTGTGTGTGTGTGTGAGCGGGCGAGGGGCAGAGAGAGTGGGGACGGGATGGGGACAGAGGATACGAAGCGGGCTCTGTGCTGCCAGCCCACGGGACTCCAGCTCACGAACCGTGAGATCATGACCTGAGCCAAAGTTGGACACTTAACCGACTGAGCCACCCTGGTGCCCCGGGATCAGACTGTTTTTTTTTTTAATTTTTTTTAACATTTATTTATTTTTGAGACAGAGAGAGAGCATGAACAGGGGAGGGTCAGAGAAAGAGGGAGACACAGAATCTGAAACAGGCTCCAGGCTCTGAGCTGTCAGCACAGAGCCCGACGCGGGGCTCGAACCCATGGACCGCGAGATCATGACCTGAGCCGAAGTCGGCCGCTTAACCGACTGAGCCACCCAGGCGCCCCTAGACTGGTTTTTAAACCAAGGGTTCCGGCATCGGGGTGGCTGGGAGGTGAGAAGCGGGGGCCTTACTGGGAGGACTCACCACAGTCTGCGGGAAGGTGAGGAAGCCGGGCTCACCCCCACAGCGCTGCTAACAGGGTCTGAGGCTTTTCTGCGTGGCCAGGCGGGAGGGCTCGGGAGTCCAGCGTCTAGGAGAGGGAGCGTTGAGGATGATGCTGGGGTTTCTGGTTGGCCTGATGGGGTGAGGACCGATCACATTAACCGAGAGAGAATTCAGGAGGAGGCACATACTTGCAGAGAGGGAAGGGAAGGGGCGTTTTGGTCACACGGCGTACAGGACCGTGAGACGTGGCCAGGCGGCCAGATCTGGTGAGCATTTGGCCATACGGGACCAGCTACTGCTGACAGTAATACTGGGTACCCAACCAGAACAGAAAGTGGGAACAGAATGACCGTAATTGCCCATAAAACGCTGGTTCGATCCCAATGCGGGTTTTAGCGTGAATGAGTTCCAATTCAATTCTGTTCAATCAGTCCACAAATACAACTGATTGGTTTCAATAAGCAGGGAACACGGAGGTGAGGCCTCCGACAGCCAGGGGGGCGGGGTCCTCAAGGAGGACCCATGTGCCAGGAGGAAGTGGGGTCAGAAGTGTTCCCGCATTTCATAATAGTGAGGGGACAGGCCACAGAGACGGGGGGCAGGATGGGGCTCCGTGCTGCTTTGTATAATGCCCTTTGTTAAGCTGGATTTTTTTTTCGTGGTACTCTCTCCAAAGGGCTAAAGGATCCTCACTCCTAGGTTATTTGCTGTTTGAGGTGCGACTCCATCCATTTCGACAAAGTGATCATTCATTCTGTGCTACTTGCACAGACGTAGATGGTAAGGAACACTACTAAGAGGGGTCCCAACCCTGGAGGCATTTCTCTATTTCTCTGTCCTTTATCTAAGTGGAGTCCTGTTTCACAAAGGAGGCTGAAAGAATGCAAGGTGTACCCAAGGGAAAAGAGAGCGCCCAGGAGATAGGAGAGAGAAGTTGAAACAGAAAACACCTGGAAGGGGCGCCTGGGTGGCTCCGTGGGTCAAGCGTCTGACTTCGGCTCAGGTCACGATCCCACGTGAGTTCGAGCCCCGCGTCGGGCTCTGTGTCTCCCTATCTCTCTGCTCCTCCCCTGTTCATGTTCTGTCTCTCTCTCTCTCTCTCTCTCTCTCTCTCTCTCTCTCAAAAATAAACATTAAAACAAATTTTTTTTAAAGAAAACACCTGGCAATTACATGGGGGAGGAGGTGTGCTGCCTACTGATGCGTTATGATCGCAAATCCATGTGTCGAAAGCTTATTTGTGGTTTGAATTTGTTCTGAATAACGTGTTTTGGTGACATTGTGCTGAAGGTAGATTTGAGGACCTTCTTATCCAACTCTCGCACCTGAAGTAGAGGGGACCATTGTGTCCTTGACACCACTGTGACGGCAACGGTGCCCATCACGTAATGGGCTTTTCCATTTTAAAAACCAGGAGGTGCACCCAGCAACGTGAGAGCATTTGGTCTGGGCAAGGCCACTCTTCGCCGATCTAAATGGCTCTCCAAAGACCCTGCCACACACTTGCTCTTGCTGTGCCAGACTCATCTTGGTTGGCGGTGGTGCTTAAACTGTGCGGCAATCTCAGGAAGAGACGGAACGTCTCCCCATAGTCAGCGGTATAAGCCACGTAACTGTCCCTGGAGTAAAACCATCTTCAGAGCCAACAAAACCTTGCCAAGAGCCAACCTTGCAGCCAACACAGGTACCATCACCTCCGACCTCCCTGCCCCAGCAGTGAGCGACCTAAGCCGGCAGCTGGTACCCAACTTTTAGTAGGAAGGACGGACTCTACCGAGAACCAACTCATAGAAAGGCACACCTCCAACTTTGAGCTTTGTTTGTTTCCTCTCCCCTTGGCCTGAACAATAACGTCAATAATCTCTCCCTAGCCTGAAGTAGGCTATTCCTTTATTGGCTACTTAGGAGGCATTCTCCTGTATGCTACTGGCTTATGATATATTACTATTATAAATGATAATTCCCACAATGAACCTGATTAAATAAATTATCAGCAAAGGCAATCTCAGGATCTAAGCATAATCTGTCTCGAACCAAACAAGGTGAGCCTTAGGAGAGCCCGGAAGGAGGCTGAGAATTGTAGTCAGTGCAACAAAGAGGGCTTTCCGGTAGGGGCACAGCGTGGGCGAGGGGGCAGAAGGGATGTACTCTCCCAAGAGGGTGGCAGGCAAGGGCCCCTGTTGGGAGGCACCTGCAAAAAGATATGGCTGGCAATAGTGACCATCCCTCCCGGATGGCATAATTGCCTCTGTGATCTAAGGTTAGAATATAGAGTTGAGCAGGGCTCCTGTAAGCCCACCAGCCCCAGACTCCCCATGAGTCACTGGTAACTCTGGGAACAGACAAGAGCCTGTGTTGAAAAACTTCAAGGGCCTTCAAAGCACTCAAGACTGGCAGGCCAGCGAGGCACTGCTCATCCTGGGTATCTCAAGCACCCCCATGCGTCTGGCCTTTTTCCTTACCTCATGGTCAAAATGGCACCTTGCATTAAAAAACAAAGCCAACTCCTCCCCTAGCTGGCGTTCAGAAAGAAAAGCATCTCAGTAACTCAGTAGGGGGTGAAACTAGACAGAGACTCCATATCCCCAGGTCATGAAAAATAATCATTTCTTTCCTAAAATTGGGTGGCACAAGGCAGTCAAAAAGTTAGGGCCATTTGTAAGGGCTTAGGAGCTGGCACAGAGTTTATCTGTCCCCAAAATTATACCTCCATAGATAAAGCAGAAAATTCTGCTTTTAGCATGCCAGGTTGCTTCAGCTGATGGAAAATTCCCCAACAGTAAAAGAGCAAAGCAAATTAGAATAGACACTAACAATGAAAGCCCATCCCAGCCAGGGGCACCCTGTGTTGGACAGAATGTTCCAGGCAGGGCTGAAAGGAAAAATCATTAAATTAGATGTGAATATGTATGAGGGTGAGAATGGCCGGAGGGTCTTTATACAAAACAACAAGCTGATGAGTGAGGAGAGAAGAAGGGCAGTTTCCGTTTTTGGGGGGTTCTGGACTTGACCTCTGGGGTCAAAAGACCAGAGCTAGACCCGCACAGGGATGCAACATTTCACAGGTTACACATTGATGTATGCTCCTCAGGAAAACGCCCCCTAAATGTATAAAGAAAAAAAATAATCATCTACTTCACCGGCTAGCAATAACCACCGCTAATAATATATTATGGCATTTTATTCCAAACTTTTTACATACACATATTCTTAATTACATTTGGATCATGCACTCTCTATAGCTTTGCACGTTTTTTTCCATTTAACACACAACCATCTCGATCTTCCATACAGTTTATTCGTCTTTAGAGCATCACTTCTGATGGCCACGTGGCGTTCCGTAATATGCCTACAGCGCAACTGGGCTCACCACGCTCCGAGTGTGGCACGTTGAGATCGTTTCTGCTCTTAAATAATGCTGCCTTGGAAATTCGTGTATGGAAATTTTCACGTGTGTTGATGCTCATTTCCTTAAGATGATATCCCAGGAATGGAACTGCCGGGTCAAAGGGCAGGAACATTTTTAAGGCACTTAATACATATTGCCAAGTTGCCCTCTAGGATCCATTTCTGCTCGCAACACCTGACACAAGCTGGGGGGAGGGTCCCCACCCCTACTAATTCTCCAACTCTCTGGATATCCATCCGGCGTCTGGTGATTCCGTCCAACTCTGACATTAACTACTGCTCACAGGTAGTGTAGACCTCACAGGTCAAGCCCCACAAAACTGGCCTCGCTTCAGACGTCGGCCGCAAGTCTAGGCTACCTGTACTTCTGAATGTCCAGCTATAACGTCGGGGGTTCCCGGGGCACCTGGGCGGCCCCGTCGGTTAAGCATCTGACTTCGGCTCAGGTCGTGATCTCGCGGTCTAGTTTGTGAAGTCATGCCCCACATCAGGCTCTATGCTGACAGCTCAGAGCCTAGAGCCTGCTTCGGATTCTGTGTCTCCCTCTCTCTCTCCAAACTCCCCTGCTGGAGTGTGTCCTCTCTCTCTCTCTCTCTCTCTCTCAAAAATAAACATTAAAAAAGAGTAATAATAATAAAGTCTGGGGTTCCCACGATCCCGCCTTGGGCTTGATCATCACTAGAACGGCTCACAGAGCTCTGGAAAGCTCCTTACTTAACATTTACTGGTTTATTATAAGGGATACAACTCAGGAACAGCCAAATGAAGAGATGCCCAAAACAAGATCCGGAACGGGGCTGAGGGGGTGTGGAGCTTCCTGGGCACACAACCCTCCCAGCACCTCAATGTGCTCACCAAGCCGGGAGCTCTCTAAACCCTGTCATTTAGGGCTCGGCAGGCTCTGTCATGTAAACATGGCTCATGAAGTCACTGGCCACCGGGAGTCGAACTCGATCCGCAACCCTCTCCCCTCCCTGGAGCCCGGGCATGAGGCTAAAGGCTCCGACCCTCTCATCCTACCTCGGTCTTCCTGGCAACCAGCCCCCACCCTGAAACCATCCAAGGACCCCAGCCACCCATCAACACATTAGCAGACAACTGACACTCTTTCACCACACCAGCTCACAGGGAAGGAGGGCTCCCTGACGAGGCAAGAAGAAGGGTGAGTGGAGGAGAGCTATGCTCCTGACCCCAGACTAGATCTGCTTCGGGGGCAGGATGTGGGGCCGTTTGCCCCAGGAGGAGACAGCCCAGCTCCCACAGCCCAGCAGACCGAACAGCTTCATGGGGACTAGCCTGGTGCCTCTGCACCAAAGGAGCCACGTCTCACACAACAACCAGCACCTTCTCCGAGAAAATGAGGCAAGCAGCCCGGGACAGAAACTTAGGCGCTGGACCATTTGGCATCTACAGCAATATCGCAAGCAGCACATCGAGTGGAATTTATCTGTGAACAAGACGGTAACAATCAATACAATTAATTTTTCATTAAGTCACACTGTTCCTGTGCTACAAACGTTAATATCCTGAGATCGGAGAATCATTAACATCCGAGAAAACAAAATCATTTTGTGGATTTAGCACCCACGTGGAGGCCAAAAGAACAAGATCCAAGTTCCAGAAATAAACCAGAAGCAAGCTGAGTAGAGAGCGGGAGACATCCTCTCCGGAGTGGCTCACACCCGATTCTCTTGAGAAGCTAAATTTCTCTTCAGATCACTCAACTCCATTCAAGCCAACAAATATGCCTTGGGCACCTCCCGTGCGACGGCACCACTCTAGGCACTGGGGGCCGCGTCCCAGGAGACGGAAACCGAAAAGCGAAGAGGACAGCCGACGGGGAGAGGGGGACCCACTCTGAGCCCACAGTGGGAAGGGAATGTGGAGGACAGCTTAGTGGTTGGAAGTCAGATTCTTTCTCTGGCCCTCCCAGAGGATCATTCTAGACACCAGATCTTTCCCCCGACCTCTGTGATCTCTCCTGCGCTGGAAACAGGAAACAAGTTTACAACAGAAGGACCAAGAACCAAGCCCAAGGAAACACGAGGGGCTATTACTGTTTTTGTTTTGTAATGAGGAAACGATTAGTTTTTTTAAGTTTATTTCTTTTGAGAGAGACAGAGAGAGCGTGCCAGCAGGGGAGGGGCAGAGACAGAAGGGTACAAAGGATCCGAAGCAGGCTGTGCGCTGACAGCAGAGAGCCTGATGTGGGGCTCGAACTCCCGAACTGTGAGATGGTGACCTGAGCCGAAGTCGGACGCCTAACCGACTGAGCCACCCAGGCGGCCCCAAGGAAAAGATTCATTTTAAAGGAGGTACAGCTTTGTTTTGATTCTGTCACTTCCTGCCAAGGGAGAAGGCTCTGTGCAGCCCAGCACACGGGGTTCGAGAACACCCAGGAAGAGGGTCTGGGGTTGAGCAGGAGGGGGGCTCAGGCCTTCTGTGTGACCCACTACTGAGTAAGGGGGGCCCTTAGGAAGCCCGCACATCCATCCATCCTTAAAGGACAATGAATGGAAGAGCGACAGACAAAGCCAAAGAGCACATCATGGACACCTTCAGAGCAAAGGGCCTATGAAAGTATCACATTTGGTTATTAAAACCTTTGCCTCATCTCCACATCCTGCCAGGGGAAGCCAGCGTAGCACACGGCCTTTTCATTCCGCCCCACGGTAAGAAACGCATTGCACATCACGACAGACGCATAACGTAGCTATAATACACAGAAGTTGTGCGTATGTGCGTGCATTAGGTCGAACCATACAAAATTGCTTTTGTACAGCTAAAAAATGGTCAAATATCAGCAGTTTCTTCTGGTTCCAACTACTATGTGATAGATAGCTCACGTCGATTATGTGCTCGGTCTGTACCAGGTACTGCTCTGAGCATTCTTGGTGTATTAGCTCATTTTTTTTTTTTTTTTTTTGAGACAGAGAGAGGGCACAAGTGAGCGAGGGGCAGAGAGGGGGAGAGACAGAGCGAGAGAAGTGGGGCTCACCCGAAGGGGGGCTCGAGCTCACGGGGGCTGCATCTCCAACTCACGAACCGCAAAATCATGACCTGAGCCGAAGTCAGGTGCTGAACCGACTGGGAACCGGCCAGGCACCCCGGCATATTAGCTCATTCATGCCTCACAACTCATGAGGTAGGTTCTGTCATTAGCCCTCGCCCAAGGCCATGTGGTTGCGTCAGGACAGTGATCTGAACCCTGGTCTTCTGGCCCCCCCCGCCCCGGGGTTTGTCCTCCTAAGCTTCATTTTCGACCTCTTCAAACACATACCTCCTGAAACAGTACACACCCTTTCTGCCGGTGACACTGATATTTCCTATTCTTTTTCTTTCTTCTTTTCGAAGCACGCCCCGGTTCACTAAATCGTGCTCACTCTGCCCGAGTAGCTCAGGACCCACACTTGGAGGAGGGCTGGCCTGTCCCCTGTCTTGGCTTCCCCGGGGTAGCCTCTATCTCACGATCACTCTCTGGCCCTCGCCCTTCTCGTCACATCAGGCTCTCCCCCAGCAGCCTCCTGAGCTTGCCCCAAGATCTCCCCGTTGCCCCTGAACCAGTGTCTTCCCCCATCACTGCCCCGGTAGTGGGATCATCCCGTTTCCCATGTCTCCACTGAGCAATTAGCTCTCGCTCACTGCCAAGGAAGCGGCACAGGCTACCCACCTCCGTACCAACGTCGACTTAACAACCACCTTTCTGGAGTCCCCGAGGGATGTGACATTCTGGAAGATCAGAGAAAAGTCTTTGTTTTTGTAGCCCCCACAGGCCTACCAATCCTTTTTTTAAGTTTATTTATTTATTTTGAGACAGGGAGAGAGAGAAAGAGAGAGAGAGAGAGAGAGAGAGAGCGCATGAGCGGGGAGAGGGGCAAGAGAGAGAGAATCTCAAATGGGCTCTGCATTCTGACAGTGGGGCTGGATCCCACGAACCGAGAGATCATGACCCAGGCCTAAATCGAGAGTCAGATGCTCAACGGACGGAGCCCCCCAGGTGCCCCCCCAGGCCCCCCCAGTCTTAACACATAACACCGGCTGAATGACAGATTTCGTCCTTCAGGTCTGAAACCTCCCAGCTGCACCTCCAGCCCTGGCCTCTGCCCCGCCCGGAACAGACTCGGTCACAGATCAGGAAGGGAGGCGGAAGCAGACAGGCCCTCCTGGCCATAGGCATCTACCAGTTTTAGAGGCTAACCCGGCAGCACGAGAGGACAGCGACGGTCACACCTGTTTCCCTTCACTTCTCGGCACCAAATTCACCCATCCTGCGGTCTCTTCGACCGAGGCGGGGCCGGGGCCTAAAAGAGGGTCCAAGAGACTCGAACGCTGCCTGGGCAGTTCAGCCCACAAAACAAGATTTCTCGTAACGTCACCCTCCACGTAATTCATGGCACTGAGACTCGGGGCAAAATGACAAACGGTGGGAGTTGGAGACATTGGCTCCATTCCAGAAAATGATTCCCCTCCTGTTGTGTAATTTGTCAATTTTGACTCATCAAACCAGGCCTTCCTTTTCTCACGTGCAAGGACACACATAAGCACGGCCCGGGTCTCGTCCCTACTGGCCTCACAAATAGAGTCAGCCCCGGAGTTGCTGCCTAAAGAATGGTAGCCGGATGAAATTTAAAACAGCGTGAGTCCAAGCCCCCCTGGTAAAGCGTGAGAAGGAAAAGGCGCAGGAGGTTTGGGCTGACACAGGGCCGCTCGGCCCCTCGGAAGGCCACGGGATGGCTCCCTCCCCCAGCTCCCCAAATTCCCACATGCCAGCCTTCCCATCAGCTCCGACCACACCACTTGCCCCTCCATTCTGCCTTCCGGATCACCGATAAATATCGGGCCTGGATACGAAAGAAATTGTTCTCCACCGCAGGCTGCATAAATATCCCATTATCAATAGGAAGCAATTTATTTGCTTAAAATCGCCAACTCTCTCATTTTGTTTTAACACGCTGGTTCTCTATCAAAATGAGTCTGCACCTTTGAAAAGACTATTTTCAAAGCCTCGCACTGGCTCGAGCATGAGAAATAAAACTGAAATCAGCTGAGGCAGACTGGCCTCAACCCAGCCCTCCAGTGTTAAAAGGGCAGCTCAGATAAGGGGGGGAAATTGCTTTAGGAATTCTACCCAGACACTTAATCCTAAGTGAGTCACAGGAGAGTGAGCCAACTCTTCCAGAAGACACGAGTACGTGCAGTTAGGCACACGCGTGCACACACACTCACACACATCATTCCTGATTTCTCCTAAAGCGCAGGTGACCCAGCTGGGAGGAAGCTACCGGGCCACACATGTCCACGCAGACTTCCAAATCATGGAAGCAAACGGCATGATGAGGCGACAATGAAACCATGGAGAAAAGGATGCATCGCCTAATATCCAGGGCTGAAATAATCAGTTGAGAACTTGGAAAATATTAAGTTACAACTGTCCATCACACATCTACCCAAATCTGCTTTTGAAAACTTAACAAAGGGAATTAAAGCAATGAATTGGACAGCAAAAAAAGAACATCTTTCTAAAGAACTGAAAGCAGGTTCCTACATTTAAAAAACTGATGAAGGCAAAAAAAACCTGGGAAAAGGAAACCAAAATAAATTGACATATGGCCGACAAAGGGATAGTCGGATATGCAAAAGATTTTACTAGGATGCCCCAACAGAAAAATGGAAAAAGGCACAGATTTCCCCCCAAAAGGAAAAATACAGACAGCCAAAAACCATATCAAAGAGAATTACATCCGTTAGTTTTTTTCACTTGTGCTATTTTTTTACTATTAATTTTCTAGCGCAAATAGGGTCTGTCTGTCAAATTCATCGTCAGTCAATAAATATTTGCTGGTGTGTACCAGGTACGACACACTTTTGGGAGCTAGGATATGACTCCCACCTCACTCAAAGTAAAACCCACAGTGCTGACAGTGGCCTACAGGGCCCGACGCAATCTGCCTTCCCACCCTTATCTCCCCGATATTACCGCCTACTTCTCTCCCCACTCGCTCACTCCACCCCACCCCGGTCCCCTGGCTTCCTTGCGGTTCCTCTAGCATACCCAGCTCCTGTAAACCTAGGAATTAGCAGTGACTGTTCCCCCTACCCTTCCCGCCTCTGGCAACCACCAATCTATTCCCTGTCTCTGTGAGTTCCGGTCTTGTGTGTTTGGTTTTGAATTTCAATCCGCATCGTGAGCACAGCAGAGAGTCCCGACGCCGTGTGCTCGTGGGCCCAGAGGAAAGACAGACAGTAAACAGTAGGCCCTTGGTAAAGTTAGGTAACGCGGGGCGTAGAGGCGTGGCAGGAGCTACAGAAAAGACAAGACCGAGGAGGGGAGTAGATAGCACTGCAGAATCATGGGGGGACGGGGGTTGGGTAGCAGTGTAAGTCCAGAGGTTAGGGCAATGGAGCTGCAATGAGAAGACATTTGAGCAGCTGAAAGGAGTGGTCCACGGGTTATCTATGGAAGAGTGTTCCAGACCTAGGGAATAGTCACTGCGACTCCCTAGGGGCACATGAGCCCGGTACACTAGAAGAGCGGCAAGGAAGCCAGGGGACCGGGGTGAGGTGGAGTGAGTGAGTGGGGAGAGAAGTAGGTGGTAATATCGGGGAGACAGAGGTGGGAAGGCAGATCACGTAGGGCCCTGTAGGCCACTGTCAGCACTATGGGTTTTACTTTGAGTGAGGTGGGAGCCATAGAAGGTTGCTGAGCGTCAGAGTGACTTGCTCTTATTTGCGTGTTAAAACGATGAAGATATACAGGATGGCCGATATGTACACACAGAGGTGCTTAACGTCACCAGTCATGAGGGAAATGCAAACCACAGTCACAATGAGATATCACGGTGCACCTGTCAGAATGGCTATTATCATCAAGACAAGAAATGACCTGTATTGACCAGGCTGTGGGGGAAAAGGGAGCCCCGGTGTACCGCAGGTAGGCAGGAGTATTAATTGGTGCAGCCACTGTGGAAAATAGCACGAAGGTTCCTCAAAAAATTAAAAATAGAACTACCATATGATCCAGCAATTCCACTTCTGGGTATTTATCCAAAGAAAATGAAAACACGGACTCGGAAAGATATATGCCCCTAATGTCTGCTGCAGCATTACGTACAACAGCCAAGATAAAGAAGCAACCTAAGTGTCCATGTACGAATGAATGAATGAATGAATGAATGCAGATGCGCTCTAGGTACACAATGGAATACCACTCAGCCGTAAAAAAAAGAATGAAATCTTGCCCCTCACAACGATGCGGATGGACCTTGAGGATACCATTATGTAAAGCGAAGTGAGTCACACATTGAAAGACAAATACCGCGTAATCTCGCTTTGTTTTGGAATTCAAAAACAAACACACAAAACCATGAGACAGAGAACAGACCGGCGGTTGCCAGAGGCGGGAAGGGTAGGGGGGAGGATGAAATAAGTGAAGGGGGTCGAAAGGCACAAACTTGCAGTTAAAAAATAAATGTCACGGGGATGTGACATACAGCGTGACCGCGGTTGATAATACCGTACGGCACGTGTGAAAGTGGCTAGAGAGTAGATCTTAAAAGTGTTCAACACAAACAAATTTTGTAACCAAGTGTGGTGACGGATATTAACTAGACTTACGTGATCATTTCCCAATATATACAAATCTGGAACCATTGTGTTGTGCACCTGAAATTAATATCATGTCGTATGCCAATTACACCTCCGTTTAACAAAAGGGAGCTCTGGCTGCTGTGTTAACACACTTTGGGGAGAACTCAGGAGCAGAGAGGCTGCTGCAATGGTCCAGGCAAGAGACCATGACTCACGCAGGAGGGAGGGGCGATCAGGTTCTGGATGCGTTTCTTTTTTTTTTTTTTTTTTTAATTTTTTTTTTTAACGTTTATTTATTTTTTGAGATAGAGAGAGACAGAGCATGAACGGGGGAGGGGCAGAGAGAGAGGGAGACACAGAATCGGAAGCAGGCTCCAGGCTCTGAGCCATCAGCCCAGAGCCCGACGCGGGGCTCGAACTCACGGACCGCGAGATCGTGACCTGAGCTGAAGTCGGACGCTCAGCCGACTGCGCCACCCAGGCGCCCCTATGGATGCGTTTCAAGGTAAAGCCGGCAGAATACCCTGAAAGGTGAGGTGTGGGATGTGAGAGGAGGAAGGGAGGCAGGAGGGCCCCGTGGTTTCTGGCTACAGCCCCTGGAAGGTCAGCAAGGCTTGTCGGAGGATGTGCCCAGAACTGTCGAAGACACAGGGTAAAAGCAACTCTTCGCGTATGCTGGCAGAGGGGCACACGGGTGCACTGTCTGCGGGCCAATCAGAGCAATAATTACAAAAGCCTTAAAAAAAATCTGGACCTTGTTTGAATCCTGATGAGGGCAAATCTGAAACGGACACTTTTGAGAGAACCGTAAGAAAGAAATAAGCTAATTTAAGTTAATTAGAGAGATATACGGATCCGATTATGGATGATGATACAGAGTCTGGGCTTTGCTTTAAAATACTCCGGGGGGGGGGGGGCTTGCGTGGCTCAGTTGGCTGAGCATCCGACTCTTGATTTCAGCTCAGGGCATGATCCCAAGGTTGTGGGATGGAGCCCTGCATCAGGCTCTGCACAGAGTGTAGAGCCCGCTTCAGATTCCCTCTCTCTCTTTCCCTCTGCCTCTCTCCACTGCTCGCACACGTGCTCTCTTAAAATAAAAAAGTAATTAATTAAAAATAACACTTCAGGAGAAAATGCCTGGGGGCAGAAGCGAGAGAAGAAATACGATAAATAAAATGTCGACACTCATTGAAGTTCCATGATGGCTACTCAAGGGCTTACACTATTCTCTGCTTTTTGGTATGTTTGACAATATCTATAATAAAGACATCTCAAAGTGTCTTTAGACGCGGCAATTCCGTTTGCAGGCATTTATCGTAAAAGAGGTGTGTACAAAGATTCATCCGCAAAGACGTACCACAGCCGTATTTTTAATAATAAAAAATGGGAAACTACAAACAGTAAGTAATGAGCTAAATATATGATAAGAGGCCACTCTTTTAAAAAAAGTAGGAATATCAAATCTATCTCGATTAATACAGAAACTGAGTATATGAGAAGAGTGCATTTCAAATAATGTGAAAGGGTGGCTTCAACAAATGATGTCAGGACAACTAAGTAGATGGCTGAATAAAAAACATAAGAATAAAACCACAGTCCACACTTTCCACCAAAATAAATTGTGGAAGAATCAAAGGTTCCCGCCAAAAATAAATTCCAGAAGAATCGAAGGTTCAATACACAAAATGAAGTCCTAATTATATTAGAAAAAAGCCACAAGGAAATTTTTGTAAAATCCCAGAGTGGATAAAAGGCTTGTACAGGCTGTACTAAGCAGGGAACAAATACCAAAAGCTGTAAAATAAAAGATCGATAATTCTACACAATTTTTAAAAGCTTTTTAAAAAAGCCTTTTCATGGCAAAAAAAAACCCCCAAAAACCAAAAAACAAAAAACAACCCTACAGTACCTTACGTCAAAGATCAGAAACAAAATGGAAACATCTGCAGTGTATATTACAAAGGAGGCGCTCATTTCCCTTATATTGAAAAAGCTCTCGTGTACATCAATGAGAAAAAGGCCACCAAACCCAAAGCAGAGCGTTCGGAGAATATGAGCAGCTAGTTTCCAAGAAAGGAATTACGAAGCATGCATAAAACAATGTTCGCCCCAACCCAGGATAAGAGAAATGCAAAGGAAAGCGACGTGTGTATAACATATTTCAGCCGGGAGGCAGGTAAGCGCATGAAGTTTGATAACACGCTGTGTAGGTAAAGCCGCGGGAAACGGACCCTCTACACATCGGGTGGTAGGGCTAAAAACTGGTAGAATCTCTTTGAAGTGCGCTAAGGTGAGCTCTGTTCTATGAAAACCAGGGCACACGTGGGGCGCCTGGGTGGCTCAGTCTGTTAAGCGTCCAACTTCGGTTCAGGTCATGATCTCACGGTTTGTGGGATTGAGCCCCGCGTCAGCACAGAGCCGGCTTGGGATTCTCACTCTCCCTCTCTCTCTGCTCCTCTCCACACCCCCCTCCCAAAATAAATAAATAAACTTAAACACACACACACACACACACACACACACACACACGGTCCCAAGTTAAAGCTGGGTGATGGGCCCCCATGGGTGTACTTTACCCTTGAATTGTCCATAACAAAACATTGCAAATTACAGAGATCTGAATCAATTCAAACACCCATGAACAGAAAATTGGTTAAATCAAGTATACTACACCCAAACAATAAAAGACTAGGCAGCTGTAAAGAGTAAGAATTTTCTTTACATCCTGATGTGGAATGACCTGCAAGAACTATTGTGAAATGAAAAATGCAAAAAGGTGTCGGTCAAATACTACTATTGGTGTAAAAAGAATTAAAAAAAAAAAAAAAAAAACAGGGGCACCTGGGTGGCTCAGACGGTTAAGCGTCCGACTTCAGCTCAGGTCATGATCTCACAGTTCATGGTAGGAGCCCAGCATCGGGCTCTGTGATGATGGCTCAGAGCCTGCTTCAGATTCTACGTCTCCCTCTCTCTCTGACTCTCCCCTACTCCCACTCTGTCTCCCTCTGTCTCTCAAAAATAAATAAATGTTAAAAAAATTAAAAAAAAAAAAAAACCCACGACACAAACTTGCTTGGGAAAGTATAGGCTGTCCTGGTTACAGGAATCCAGTAACCGAGGCTCTCCTGCAGAAGGGAACTGGATGAGGGGAGGAAGGATAGGAATAGGGGGACACTTTCACAACAGCCACTTTTCTGCCTTTTGAAAGGTGTGCCATCAATGTGCTAGCTATTCAAATTAATAAATAAGATTTAGGACTGTAAAAATCTATGCTAAGTCATTAATAGTGGCTGTCGCTGGGGGTCAGGGTTATGGGTCATTATCACTGTTTTCCAAATATTCTACAAGGAACTTGTATCTTGAGGGGAGAGAGAAGGTTATGTCTGAAAGGGCAGAAACGAGGAGGCGACTTAATCAAAGAGCTTCTCTCAACCATCGAAGAGAAAGTGATCCGTGGCTCCTGGTGGCCTGATGCTGCTACAGCCCTCTCCTTGCCAGCAACACCGCGTTGCAATGTTCTGAGCTCCCGCGGGGCGTCAGGGACCAGGCTGGGTGGGGACCCGATGCAAGGTGAGATCTGGCCCTGCCCTGCCAGCACGCACGATGGGGCAGGTGGGGAGGGAGGCAGAAACGCGGACAGGCATGACAGCACCATGTGATGAACACTCCAACACCCACAACTTAAGAAAGCTGGGGGTGGGGTGGGGCGGTGGGGGCGGTGGGCAGGGGTCATGGGAGGAACGGAATTTCGCAGTAGGAAAATGCACGAGACCTTTACAGACGGATGGCAATTGGCTTCCAGGTTATATGGTGATGATTCAGTTTAGTGTCAACGATAGAATAGCTGACCCCATTTGTTAACTGGCATCCCTTGGTGACTCAACCTTGGAACAGTTCCTCACCATTCACATTGGTCCTCCAGTGCCGGGCCCAGCTAAATTTGCTAACCATTCCTCTTCACGCCTTTACACTTCTGCCGCGTCTCAGCTCAACAGTCTTGCTCCGTGCCCAGCCTCCTGCTGCTGTTCTAAGTGACCTCGAGATCCTGAACCGCTGCTTCCCTCCTATCTTTTACCCCCTCTCCGCTCAAGAAACCTCACCCACGGCCCCATCCCGATCCTCGCCCCTACCCAACCTGCCTGCCACTCTGAACCTTAAGCTCTACCATTTCACTCTCGTAGCACAAGCTCCTATTTTTCCAAGGGTCACTCCCATCCAGCTTCTCTTCGGTCTTCTGAGACCTTCAGCCCTCAGCACTCTTCCAGACCGCCAGCCCTCCCGGTTCTTCTTTGCCCGTTCAACGCAATCCCACGGAGTTGCATCCCACGGAGCCTCCCCACCTCTGTGGCCAGAGACAATCTTTTCCCCATGCCTCTAGGCAAGACCTTCATGATTCTTCCCAAACTCCAAGTCCCGCTTTCCAAATCCTTCCCCCAAACCTCAGTGAACACTGTTGTCCTCCAAATGCTCTTCAGAAAAGAGGTCAGCCCAGAACAGTTTTAATTCCTCACCCCTCCTCCCACGTAAGCTTACCTCCCATACCCTTGGTCTCTTGGTTTGCCGTAGCCATTGCCAGTGCGGGGGGGCTCAAATCAGACTCCCTTAGGGCCGGGTGGCCCCAAGGCCTGAGGCCACTGCCAGGGTCTCTCGCTCACACATAGTTCCTAACTATGCACCACACTCGTGTGTGCGATCTTGCCTCCCCAGGGGTGGTCAAAAGGGCTAAAGGACACACTCCAGAAGTTCGTGAGTATTAACTTCCTGCAAATTCACTTTTGGCCAGAGAAGAAAGCAAAGAGCTAGGAAATAAATCCCCTCTCCATTCCTCTCTCCAGTGGACGGTCCCCAAACAGTGTTTGTATATAGCCTATACGGACACATCCCGCACAGCTAAGACCTCACAAAACAGTGGCTAACGTGGCAACGGATCACTTGCTGTTTGCTTCTCATCCTTCCCCCTCTCGCTTCTCTATCCCCTCATTCTGTTGCCCTGGGTTTGCACCTCCCCAAAGACTTTAGCACTTAAGCCTTGCCTCAGGCTCTGCTTTCCAGAGCTAACATGCCATGCATGCTATAAATTCCATTACTTCCTTCCTGTCCAGAGTTAGAGCCTTATTCTCTCACTTCTATAGCATGTTTTTTTTAATATATAAATGCAGAAAAGCCAAGAGAATGTTGTAAGTGAACCCCTGTAAACCCACAACGACGTCAAATCTTAACGTTTTGCGATTTTGATTAATTTTTTTAGAAAAACAAAAAGAAGTCGGACATCACAAATACAAGTGATGCTCCCTGATCCCATACCTGTCACTCCACAGATAAAATCACCATCTTGAATTTAGTACCGATCATTTCCGTTCAGGTTTTAAAAATTCTTCCTATCGTAAAATATTTCAAACGTAAGACTCCATCAGAGAAAAGAACATTATAGTAAACGTGCGTTTACCTAACCCAGCCCCTTATCAAGCCTATATATTACACCATATTTACTTCAGATGTCTATTTTTTTAATGGCTTCATGGAAATATAATTTACATATACCAGTTTGAAGCCCCTTATAGATCATTTCTCTGTTTCCTCTCCCTCCATCCAATTGTAACCAGTATCGTGTAGATGGGTATTGGGCATGCATATATAATGGATACAAACACACATATACAAACGTAAACATCTATACATTGATGTATACAACTTGAGACTGTTTAAACTACTATGTAATAGTCTATCTCCAGCCGATTGGTACATAGGCTGCTGGAATTTTTTTTTTTTTTTTTTTTTTGAGAGAGAGAGAGAGAGAAAGAGGGAGCACAGGGGAGGGGCACAGAGAGAGGGAGGGAGAGAGAATCCCAAGCAGTCTCTGCACTATCAATGCAGAGCCTGATGCGGAGCTCGAACTCACAAACTATGAGATCATGACCTGAGCCGACTCAGGTCAGCTAGAAATTTTTTTGATCATTTTTAAACGTTTATTATTTATTCTTGAGAGACACAGAGAGAGGAGCCAGAGTGTAAGCAGGGGAGGGGCAGAGAGAGGGGGGGACACAAATCCAAAGCAGCCTCCAGGCTCTGAGTTGTCAGCACAGTGCCCAACATGGGGCTAGAACCTATGAACTGTGAGATCACGACCTGAGCTGAAGTCAGACGCTTAACCGACCGAGCCACCCAGGCGCCCCTGCCTCTGGGAATTTTTTAGATGAAAGGTATCCTCACAATGAATCTGCATCCTGGGTAGACAGTGCCTCTCCAGCAGCTACACAATCAGTTACAAGCTGGAGGACAAGGAATCATTACACCCGAATGCACTGGACTCACTCCAGCTCTCTGTGCTGACTCCGTTTCTGATAACACTGCGTGTCCCCCGTCTAATGAAATGTGGGTCTTTGCATGTGAGAGGGGTTTCTTCTCAGAGCTTCCCCCGCCCCAGAAGAGCTGAAGCATTGAGTACATTGGATGGACACCGTGCACTGTCTAAAAATAACACTGTTAAGTCTTAGTAACATGGAAAAGGCTCATTATTTATTGTCAAGTAGAAAACAAATTTTTAACTATTAGTGTGTTGTGTGACCATTGTTTTCAATGACGAGATTATACTGGAAAGATCCAGGAACCAGCCCGAAAGGGGCCGATGGTAACATGAAAATAAACAACAACCGGAAGAGATAATGATCTATTGAATAAAATGGGAATTGATGAGCCAATACCGATATCAATGAATGAATGGATGTGGATAATAAGAGGCTCCTGCTTACCGCATCATACCAATAAATGCAGAAGGAACGCTGGGCGCTGAAAACCCATCATTTGGTAACTACCATTCACAATTGATTCAGGCAAGAATCTCTAATGGCTACTACAACTAGGGAGTGAAAGTTTGATGAGGAAGAGGTATTTATAAATTTCAAAGTATTTCCCCACTGCATACTTATTAATTATGAAGGGGAAAGAGTCCCTTTACGTTGAGAAGCCTGGCACACTGAAGGCAGCCATCAAAGTTAGCATCATGAGTCAGGGGGCAGATCATCACCATGCGTCACCTGATCCAACGCTGTGAGGGGGGCACGTTGTCATCCCTCTGTCCTATTTCTGTAAAAGCTGCCAAGCTCAAATCTAAACCATAAGGGACAAACCCAACCTCAGGGACATGTTACAGAATGATTGGCCTATAACATCACAGATGTCCTCATAGTAAAAACAACAAAACAAAACACAAAACCCGAGGCACCTTTTGAAATGGGGGGGAGGGGAAGACATCACAGATAAATGCTAAATATGATCTTGGATTGGATGAATCTGCCAGAAAGAGCAGTACCGGGAGATCTGGGGAAATCTGATGAGTGGCTGTGGATTACACGGTGGTACTACCCATGACTAGTCTCCCGATTCTGATGATGATATCATGATTGGCCAGGAAACTGTCTTTGTGCAAAAGGGGCACAGAGTATTCAACAATGGTGGGACACCATTATCTGTTGCTTACTCTACAAAGGTTTTGAAAAAGTAATCAGACATATTTGGGAGAGAGAAAGAAGGGGAAGGCACATAGAACCAAACGTCAACAATCAGAGACTATGGGCGAGGGATATTCGGGAGATCGTTGCACTATTCTTGAATCTTCCCTCTAGGAATAATTGAAATTATTGAAAATAAAATGGTAAAAACCAAAAAACTATGTGATGTCGATTTAATTACATCCACGTGGTCAAGTAGGACGCACAAGCAAAAATCCCATTTCTAAATGACGGGAGAAAACCTACTGTTTTAAATATCAGGATAAAAATTATATAAGCAATATGATTTGCACTGTAAAAACACGTGCCTCGGGGAAGAAACACAGGAAGTAAATCCAACAAAATACAGAGATGAATTATCATCGAACGGTGACATTCCAGATGACTGCCAGCAGCTGGTGGTGGTCAATACACTATTCTTTATTTACAAACGCATCCACCTGTCTGATTTTACAGGAACCGAATGTTATTTAAAAAAAAAACAAAACCAAAGCAATGAATGAACTGAAGACTTCCTAGAACTGCCCTCTCCCTTCCGGGGTCCATTTTTCTGAGCTGCTCCGAAGTCTCAGAGCGGAAATCTATTTTGCCAAAACTCCAGGCATCTGTTCTTATACCGGATTCTTTTGAAAATTCTTTTTTTTCCTCCAGCTCGTATTAGTCAATCCTCTGTGAGGAGCAAACCGGTCACAGACTCTGCCCTTAGAAGGGTTTACAAGATACGTATTTTAGCACAGGCTAAGAACTGAGTTAGCTAATCTTCAAAGAAGGCGCCTGCCATCCCATTCAACCCCATAAAAAGTAATTTGTTCGGGGGGAGAAAAGCCATTTCAACATGAAAATTGGTTCACGACGATACGCCTGATAAAAACAGCACATACAGGAGCTGCTGGCAGACCCGTCTCCCCACCTCTGCCCCCCTCCCTCACTTATTACCCTTCTCTCTGTGTGTCACTCGAATGGAAAATGAGGCACTCTCAATGGGAAAATAAGTTGGGACACTTTTTTTTTCTTAATTCTGGAGCAGTAAACCAGGACTATTCACACATTGTACGAAGAAGCAAAATAATAATAATAATAATAATAACTGAAATTAAAAATAACAAACATTTACTCCTTCTGCTCTTTCTACCTGAACTTTTTCCAGAGGATTCTCATCGTATCTAGCTCAAACTCAAAAATTCACCCCGGACCCGTTCCCTGCTTGGTGACTGGACCACCACCCCTGCCCCCCCCCAGCATTCAGAGCTGTGGGTTTAAAACAGCACATCTAGGGGCGCCTGGGTGGCTCAGCCATTTAAGCGTGTCACTCTTGATTTCGACTCAGGTTGCGATCCCACGGTTCGTGAGTTCAAACTCCACGTTGGGCTCCAGGCTGATAGCATGGAGCCCACTTGGGATTCTCTCTCGTCCTCTCTTTCTCTCTGCCCCTCTGCCCCCCTCAGGATAAATAAATAAACCTAAAACAAAACAACAGCACATCTAATTACAGATCACTTCAGCATCAAAGTCCTCATTGGCTCCTACCCAATCACTAATTCGGCATTTATGGGGCTGGTATTTAAGGCTGGGCTGGAGCCCACTGTGATGGCGCAAGGTCAGACCCCCTCTTCCAATGGGCCAGGCTCTTCCCAAACTGGGCCACATGGTCCTCAAACCTCTTGACACCCCCTCCTCCCCTCCAAGCTACACACTGGACATGAGCTCTTTGCTCAATTAAGAGCAGACCTTCTCTTTGAAGTCAACGGGCTATTCTGCTACTCAGAATACCCTCTTCCCTATTTCTTTTTTTTTAAGATGTACAGCCAAAGCCAGGTTGCTTACTAAGCTCTTCTTGGGAAGGAAGGGAGGAAGTCACTCTCTCCTCTGGAATCAGTGGGCAAGAGCGGCCAGGAAGGTGTGCTCAGAAGCGCCCAGGCCAAAGCCCCCCTTGACCTCTGGACCTCCTGTCCGAACTGCACAAATGCTTCTGGCACAGGAACCAATACTGGGAGGTCCCTCAGAGGAAATCTTGGGGAGGGCCTTTCCCCCTCCCCATTTGTTAAAGGAGGGGGGACAAAGGAAGAAGGCCCTTTTGGGGGCTGACACCCCAGCCCCGGAGGCAGGATGTGGTCCGTCTGGGGCTGAGGGCATCTAATGTCAGCCACCTGCCAGATGGTCCTTCAGTCCACGACACGTCCCAGTGAAATACTGTCTCTAATAACCAAATAACTGCTCCTGTAGCTACTGGCCCACCACCCGTCTCCCCCACACAGTGGTGCTCGATCAACGTCTGCTGAATGCACCCAGGCAGCCCTGGTAAGATCTTAAGATGTGTGGGCACAAATGGTGGGGTGGCCTTAGCAAGGCCCCAGAGACAGCGTGGGGTATACTGGGCGGCAGCCTGTTGGGGCTCATCAACTTACAGGACAGGCTAGAATGTGGCTTCGCCTCTCTACACACACAGCCCCGAGCACCCCAGGGCTGTGCGTGGCTGCCCGTCCCAGGCACTGGAGCCTTGCCCTGTGCCCTACAACAGACCCCCTCTTCCAATGGGCCAGGATCTTCCCAAACTGGGCCACACGGTCCTCAACCGCCGAGTATAGCAGCCTCAAGGCCGAGCCCGACCTGCTGCTATGTTGGTTGACTGACCCAAAGCCACGGTCACTGGCCCCAGATTCCTTGCCTCCTGGGAAGGATGACAACAACCATCCAATGACAAAGCCAACTTCCTCGTGTCTGCCTTCCTCTTACAGACCCCTTGGCAGGTGAGGGAGCAGGAGGTGGGGGGAGGGGGGGAGGAGGCCCAGCGTGAAAGCTTCCTCCAGCCCCCAGGCACTGCAAAAGGATTAGAAGGACAGACAGGACAGATGGAAGCTGCCTTCTGTTGAGTAGATGACCTTCCCAAATCTGTTGCATGAGCATCATGGAGCCCAAGCTCCGATTAGGTTGAAAAGGCCCACATTATTTGAATAATTAAGGGAACTGAGTTACTGAACACTTTCTCTGCTGGTCTGAAACTAGAAACTGATCTAGTTTCTGGGATAGAGGACTGAAGAAGCCAGCTAAGGTCCTTGTCCTCATAAAACTTACGTTCCGGTGGGTTAAGACAGATGACTCATGATGGAGCAAGAAGGAAATTTCAGACAGTGGCAAGGGCTGGTGAGAAAAAAAATCATAATAAAACATGCGGTGGGCAGAGATGACCGGGAGAACAAGGGGTTCTCCCTGCAGACAAAGCATTGTGCTGAGACAGACAGAAAAAGGAGCTGGCCAGGCAGAAACCTAGTGGGAAAGCAACCTAGGTGGGGAGCAGCCAACACAAAGATCCTGAGAGGGTGAGCCTGACATTGAAGAAACAGACCCATCGTATGCGAACTGGAGAACCGTGAGCAGGGCTGGGAGTGGCTGCGTTCGGGCCTCTCCACCTGTCGGCCGAATGCTCTTGGGCAATCTACTTCCTTCTCAGTTTCTTAGTTTGCAAAACGAGAATCATACCCACATTGACCTCGTAGGTTGTCAGACCTCAAGGATACAGGACATGTAAAACATAGAGGTGCCTGGCTGGCTCGGTCGGTAGAGCACGTGACTCTTGATATCAATGAGGTGGTGAGTTCAAGCCCCACATTGGGCGTAGATATGATTTAAAAAAAAAAAACATATATAGCATCTATGTCAGGCACATAGTAGATACTCAAGAAAGATTAGTTGTGATGACGATGGCGATGGTGACGACGACGATGATGTCGTCGTCACGGGCCTGCACTTGGAGGTAATTCCCAATAATGGAAACACCAGGCGCCACCCATTGACTAGCCCCTGCTGTCACCCATGAGCACGCTGCCTTCCGGTCCTTGGCATCTTCCTCGTTGGGACTCACAAGCTCGTCACTACCTGCAAGGCCCTGTGTCCTTCTGGTGGGGGTGCGGTGACAAAGCACCACAGATTTGGTGGTTTCAGCAACAGCATGTTACCGTCTCACGGTCCTGGAGGCTGGAAGTGTGAGATCGAGGCGTTGGTAGGGTTGATTCTGTCTTGATTCTTGAGGGAGAATCTGTCCCCTGCCTCTCCTCCAGCTTACCGGGGGAGTCCTGGTAATCTTTGGTGTTCCTTGGCTTGTAGATGTCTGCCTGCACCTTCACATGGTGTTCTTCTGTGTATCTTTGTCCAAATTTCCCCTTTTCAAAAGGACGCCAGTCATATTGGATTGGAGTCCACCCTAAACACCTCATGTCAAGTTGATCACCTCTGTTACGACCCTATCTTCAAATGAGGTCACATTCCGTGGTACTGGGGGGGGGAGGACACCAACATATCTTTGGGTGGGGAACCAATCTGACCCGTAACAGACCCACACCTCACAGCTGGGATTCTGCCATCGGCGTGGCCTCACGCTTGCGGATCCCTTGCCCAGTGCTCTCCCCGCTTCTACATTCCCAGACACGTGTTTCAGACCAGCCAGAGAACATCCTGAGCGTGAGTGGAGGTCCGCCCGAACACCTGGGCCCGTGTTCCTGCCCAGTAGAGACACTTTCCTTCTAAACCCAAAGGTGTGAGGGGGAGTCACCAGGCTCACTGCCTCCCCTCTGAAAAGCCCAGCATTCCCCATGCAGAGAAACACGATACTCTGTTTATGCCCGAGGGAGACACCGTCCTAACCGCCGCCCGTGTCTGTGGGTGTTCGGTTTCCTATGGGAGCCCCATTGAGACACTGTCGTTATGAAGCTGGACCTTTCATGGCCCAAGAGGGTAACCAATAGAAGACAACCTTCCAAGGGCCCTTCAATCCATCCAATGCCCCACCAGCTTCCAGTGGCTAAGGACAGGTTTGGCACAACCTACCTCTCTCGGGCCACGGCCAAGTGCCCCTAGGCTGTGCATAAGCGGACTCGGGTTTTTCCAAGCTGCAGAAGGTGATCTGAGGTCGCCCCGTGCAAGAGAGGTATAGAAAGAATAAACAACTCCAAATAAGGCACGGTTTGTCCCCAGACTGTCCCCGGCCACTTGGACAAATAAACTCAAATGCACAGCTGTTTTCTCAGTGCCTGAAGCGGCATCCCTTCCGGGCTGAGTAGAGCAGGATAAAAACTCCGTGCTTACACCGGGTGACGCAGGCTAGCAAAACGCAGCCCCTTTCCTTATAAATCAGTCTGAAATGGTGAATGTTACGGCTGACACTTTCAGCTGGCAGGTCCAAATTGTGTTCCAAGAAGTATATTTAAGGACCTGCTTCTAACACCTCTGGGCTGCAGTGGTCCCACCTGCCAACGTGACATCACTGTAGGTCATCACACCTGTGTGGGCTCCTCCAACGGGAAATCTGGTCACTGTGCTGACGGGAGAAGTCCCGTCTGCCGTCTGTCCTTTGGGAACCTCTGAGGTGGGGGTGAGGGGGGGCTGGATCTTGTTCAGGAATTGTCCGTGCCTGCTGCTGGTGCTGGGTTTCCAGAAAGTTGTCAGACGAGAGGCTCACTCGCAGGACGGAGGTCGCCGCAGTTTCCTGGGCCTGTGGCTCCCATCGCGGGATATCAGCTCGGAAGATTCTGCGGCCTCAGAGCACTTCTGCCCCATGTCAGTCTGGAGCCGGCCCTGGCTAACCCAGGCTTGGTGTCCAGAAGCCACATTCAAGGTGCCTGGCTCTCCTGAGATGAGGCTTTCATGTTTCCAAGGTAGCCTTGAACCATGAACCACTAACAGTTCACATCCCAGCACAGGGGAGTGAACTTTGGCCAGAAGTACCTTTCTCGCAAATTAAGCACTAGCTTGGGGTCAGGAGGACTGGGTCCCATGAGGAAGTGTCCCTGGAATGGTGTTGAAGTGGGCTTTCAGCAGTACAGCATCAGACTGGATCAGAAAAGACTGGGGTTAGGAACATATAAAATGGTTTTAATTCCTAGAAAGATGAAGTCATAGCTAGGGACCAGACAGACTGCTTCCTTTACTAAGGAGGGCAGTGAGGGAGGGGAAAAGGGGGGGAGAGAGAGAGAGAGAGAGAGAGAGAGAGACATACTATCAGATCACTGCCACCCTGTTCAGCATCATGACGAATGCCTTATGGAATGACGAATGCCTTAGCCAAATAGAGCTTTACCCAAGAACTCTGTATCCTAACTCCTGATGTTCTCAGGAGACATTTCTTTTTTTTTTTTTTTAACTTTATTTATTCTTGAGAGATAGAGAAAGAGCATGAGCAGGGGACGGGGAGAGAGAGGGGGAGACACAGAATCCGAAGCAGGCTCCAAGCTCCGAGCTGTCAGCACAGAGCCCGCTGCGGGGCTCGAACTCACAGATCGTGAGATCGTGACCTGAGCCGAAGTCGGATGCTTAACCGACTGAGCCACCCAGGCACCCCTCAGGATACATTTCCGATGACTGGCCCAAAGGCGTTACTCTTGCCATCAGGGAAGGACTGCCCAAACGAGCTCAGTAAAAACTCCTCAAATACCCCAATTTAGTCTGTGAAGCCCTGAACGACAGAAACACAAGGTAAGCTCACCCGGGGATCAGTATAGGGACCGCATGACGCTGGCTCCCAGACCACACACTGTTCTTATCTGCAAAGAGCACAGAGCTCCTGGGATGAAAATGGCCCGCGGGAGGGACCTTTGCCCCTTCTGCACACATGGGACTGTGTTACAGACTGAACGGCACTCTCCCTGCCAAATGCGTGTTGAAACCCTAACCCCCAACGTGGCTGGGTGTGGAGACAGCCTTCAAGGGGGGTAATGACGGTTAAACGAGGTCACATGGTGGGGCCCTCATCTGGTAAGACTGGCGTCCTTACAAGAGGAAGAGACACCAGTGCCTCACGTGCACACGCAGACAGAAGGCCATGTGAGGACGTGGCGAGAAGGCGGCCACCTGTAAGCTATCTGTAAGCTCGCACCAGAAATTTACCCCGCTGGCACCTTGATCTTGGGCTTCCAGCCTCCAGAACCGTGAGAAAATTAGTTTCTGTTGGTTAAGCCGCCCAGTCTGTGGTCCTGTGTCACAGCGGCCGTGACTGCTCCCATGTGACCAGCATGAGCCTTTTGTACAAGGAACAGCTGCAACCAAGGTAGGGGCCATACTTTGGTTTTCCCACTCCTGCTGTCACAAGTCACGATAACCTCGTGGCTTAAAGCAACAAGGATTTATTCTCTTGTAGTTTCTGGAGCCCAGGAGTTTGAAACAGGTTTCATGGGGCTAAAGTCATGGTGTTGGCAGGGATGGGTCCTTCTGGAGGCTCCAGGGGAGAATCCTTGACTTTTCTACCTTCTAGAGGCTACTTAAGGCCCCTTCCTCCACCTTCAAGGCCTGTGTGGCTGTGTGAAATCTTCTCTCTGAGCAAATGCCTCCCTCTTATAAGGGCCCTGAGATTACACCGGGCCCACGCAGGTAATCCAGAAGAATCTCTTAACCACATCTGCAAAGTATAAGGTAACATATTCACCATTTCCAGGGTTAGGAGGTGAACATGTTGTGGGGGGCGGAGGGGGAGTTATTCAGCCTACTACAGGCAATAGCTGATCTACAAGCACTTTCTAGGATTCTCCAGAAGAGGCCGAGGTCCAGGGGAGCAGAGTCCTGTGAAGTCATCAGAGGCCCGCAGTGGGCCTCTGTGTTCATGTGCAGGGCACGGCCTGGGTTTCCCAGGCAGTGGCAGACCACATCCCGGGGAAACAAGAGCCGGGGCACCGTAGGCCAACTAGAGTGGGTCGAACAGGCCCAGCTGCTCAGAGGGTCCCCTATGCGCAGGACCCTGGGGAGAGCCCTGTGTCCTCAGGCCACACTGTAGGAGGCACCCTTCAGCAGCATCATGGGCAGTTGGGCCCACGGCACCAGGACCCGGGCCACAAAGCTTGGCTAACGCCCCACACTGATAACCCTGGAGCCGCCGACTCTTTAACTGGAGGCCAGCGGAGAGCGGCCAATAGGAAGAGGCCCAGCTGGTTTCCTCCTTACCTTCCTCCTGGGTTTGGGGCAGCCAGGTACCCCGACACATCGAGATATGCCACCCCCATACAGATATAGGCGCCCTACCCAAGCAGGATGTTCTCTCTGTGGCATGACTGCCTCACTCGGAGGGACAGACCATCCGTGGTGGGAGTCCCCCGGGTGGCAGGGATTCAAAACCCACCAATTCCAACATGCCTCAGGATGCTAGAGTGAAGCATCACAACCCAACCGACATATACTGGCCCTGTCCCGGACACCCAGGGCCTCCGAGATGCCAAGGCATAGACTTTTAAATCACAAGCATTTGATGAAGCCCTAAGTCTGTATAAAGGGCTGGGCAGGGCCTTGCGAGAACACCAGGATTACCAAGAGACAGCTAACCACAGAGAGGGGTGATTGTCCTGGGCGAGAGGGATATTTACAAAATGCTGGTGGAAAGTATAAAATCATGTACTGGCTTGTTAATACACATGGGCAGAATGAAACAAACAAACGACCTGAGCCCACCGTGTCCCCGTGGGAGAGCTTGACTGATGACAAGGGAATGAGTGCTGTTAGCGGATTCATTCATTCATTCGTTCATTCACCCATTCTGCAAACATTTGTCGAGTGCTTGGTGTGCCAAATACTCAACCAAGATATACAAAGATCAGGCATGGCTCTGGTCCTCAAGAAACTCCTGATCTAGGAAGACAAACAAGTACATTAAACAAAAACAAAACAGCAGTCAATACGTGTAAGAATGTAGCAGATAGCCAGGAAGGGGAGCGATTGGCTTTGCAAGTGTCTAAATTTTCAATTTTTCAATCAACTAGTCATTCAACGAATACTTCTTGAGGGCCAACCACAAGCCAAGCTCTCTGCTAAGCACCAGGAATCCAGTGGGAACAGACCAACACAATCACTTCCATGTGGAAGTTAGGTTCCAGTCTATGAAGTGTCCACAACCAGCACGTCCACGGCGACAGAAAGGAGAAGAGAAGTTGCCCCGAGCCAAGGGGATTGGAAGGGATTGAGGAGTGGCTGCTAATGGCTATTTGGGGGAGGAATGGAATGCGATGGGAATACTCTAAAATTGACTTTGGGTAGTGGTCGCACAACTCTGTGACTATATCAGAAACAATTAAATTGTACACTCTAAATCGATCTATGTATGGAATTTGTATTATATCTCAGTAACACTGATTTTTAAAAACCGTGGTGGTAGAGAAACACAATCAAGCAGTCACAATAGCATGTGACAGCTTCTAAGATGAAGAAGTCCAGGGCACTCTGGGAAGTTCTCAGGGGCTTCCAGCAACACCTCTTGAGAGAAACTTCTGGAAGGTTTCCCAGAACAGGTGACGTTTAAACTGAAATTCACTTCTCGAGAAGGACTTAGACAAAGTGAGAAGCCAAAGCGGTTCTAGGCAGTTGGAGGAAAGCATGCGGAGAGAAGAAAACACAAGGTGTATTTGAAAAGCTGAAGAAAGTTCCGGAAAGCTGGAGACGAGTGGAGGAGCGGGGGAAAGCAGGGAGAGGTGGAAACGTACGCACAGACCTTTTTGTGAAAGATGTGACAATTTCCAGAAGATGTGACTTCAGCTGAGAGGCAAAGGGAAACCATTTGAAGGCTTTAAGGGGGATTGACAGAATCAGATGTGTATTCCATTCATTCAGCCAGCCAACAGATACCTAAATATCACATCAATACCTTTGATGTGCGAGGCCACATTCCAGGGGGCAAAGCCATGAACAGAACAGACAAGATTTCTTCCCTCATGCAGCTTCCATAATTATGAGCAGTAGTGACAAAAAACAAATAAGCAGATGAGCTAACTACACACTTTGGAAAGACTCTTCTGGCAGCAGGAGTTCGGGGAGAAAGGCTTGATGGGAAAGACTAGAAAGTCCAGGCGGGAGATGAGTGTGTCTGCAGCAGGTCCTAGGGAATGCCTCCCCCAAATAACAGCCCCATTCCAACCTTTCTTCTGACCAGCAGAAACTGCCTTCCACCACCGAACATGCCAGAAACTTGCTTTTCCAGCCTTCTTCAGTTAGAGCATGGACAGTGACCCAATCGTGACCCTTGGGAGTAAGGCTGCAGAGGGACATCTTAGGAAGATGCTCCTCTTTCACAGAAAGTGACACAAGCAAGACAGGTCCCTCTTCTCTGATGTGGCTGTGCTTGTAAGCGACGCCAAGAACTGTCACAGCCATCTTAACCCCACGGGGACAACATCACTGTCACATTAAGGGTAGTGGAGTGGGAAATTTAAAAGCACCTGAGTCTTGGTGACATTTTGAACGCACTGAATTAGCCCTGGAACGGTCCTAGCTCTTACTTCTTACCATGTAAGAAACAAACAAAGAGCCTCTTCTGGATTAAGCTGCTTTCTTAAGTTGGGTATTCTATTTGCACCCAAAAACACCACCAGGGACTTGAGGTGCAATGCAGGCTGCTGGCAGTGGAGATTTACAGGAAGGAGGCACAGAAAAATATTTAGGAGGAAGGAGAGACAGGGCTTGGTGATTAATTGTCACTGCAGGTGAGAGAAACAGATGTTCCTGAAGATTTCAACAGCTTGACAGGTAGACTGTCATTCCCTGGGCCAGGGAACACAGGAAGAGGAGATGTGGATGATTTGGAGGTTCCTTTGAGATGTCCGATGAAAGACGGACAAGAAGGAACACAAAGGCACAGGCTGGGCTGGGCAACCAACCCAAACAAGTCCAACTGGCATTTCCTCACCCTGTCAGTCTGCGCTAGAAATCACACAAGGGCAACACAGCAGATCAGTAGAATGTGGTTCTTCCACTAAAGTGTTAGCTAGAGATGAGCCACCCTAAAACTATCAGCTCCCCTCTGCGCTCTCATGAAGGACACAGGCAAGAGGGGACATCGGTCCAAATCTTCAACTTTAAAGAATACTTTCTTTTTCTGCAATGCTACCGCTAGCCTCTGCTGCTTAGTGGTGACTCAATATGGACATCGTTGATCCGTCCCAACCCTGATAAATAATTCATGGATCCAAAGCACCGTGATAGCAAGGGGATATTTCTCACTTCCCTACAGCCTGAGATTCTGAGAGGCGGGGCGGGGGCATGACGCAGACAAAGGAAGCCGTGTCACTGTGGGGGCATCGCCACGGCTACACTGTCTCCACACTCATTCCCACACCCTCCTTCCATACCCATTCACCACAGAGCCACAAGAAGCAGGACGTTCGCCTTCCCGGCCTCCTTTCCAAGTAGGGGGAACCACGGAACCCAGTCATGGACAATGCAACTGAAGCAGAAACTGGCAAGGAGCTTCTGGGACAGCTTTTGCTTTGCTGATGAAAAGGACAGACAAGTGGTCACTCTGAATCTCCCTCCTCCCTGCACTCCTCAGTCGGGTCACCACGCCTGGAGATTCAACGGCTCCTATTGAGACCGCGAAGAGACCAGCAGAAAGACAAAGAAAAAAGAAAGGATGACGTAAAGGGGTGGTGGAGATGGAAGGAGAAGAGGCCTGAATGGTGTCGTGGATTCTTGGAACCCAAGTTGGTGACTTCTGCCTCCAGACTTCCCATGTAAGAAAAAATGCATCCTATTTGTTTAAGGCACTGGTTTTTGGTTACTTACAGCTAAACTGACAGCTAGCTTCAAGTGTCTAGAATCTGAGACTTGAAAGACTGGCTGCAGGTAACAGACTCTAAAATGTGGAACTGGCAGAAGGAAGAGGTAGTCTGCCAGGCAGAGTAGAATTAATTACTCTGGGTTAAAAAGGCAGTGATTCTTGTAATGTGGCGGAGACAAGTCTAGTTGACATTGTTTTGATGATATTATCGGGGGAGGCAGGCTTAGCTCCAAGATCTGTCTGTATGTATATACACAGAAGTATGGTATATGTTATAGGTACTATAGATAGTATATGACATGTATTATATGGTACATATTATATATAACATATAGCACAAGGTATCAGGTAGTATTTGTAATATATATACACCGCTGGGGAGAAATGAAAGAATTTTCGAGCCAGAATTCTATATCCTCCTGAAACCATCTTTCAAAAACTAAGGCAAAAAGAAGACATTTTCAGATACAATAAAGCTAGAGGAATTTGTCTCCTACGGCCCTAAATGCAAATGACACTCGGTGGAAACTCCATCTATAGGAACAAAGGAAGAGCACTGGAAATGCAAAATAATCGGGCAAATAAAAACGTTTACTTTTTTCTTCCCTTAATTAAAAAATTGCTGGCTAATGAAATGTTTACAAAGTAGAATATTGATGAATCCATGATATAAGTAGATGTCAAGCGCATGACAACATTAGCAAACAGAACAGAGAGAATACAATGTTATACACATGTACTCATGGATGGGTAACATACCGTACAGATGCAATATTCTGTTTATATATATAATTAGAATATCACAGATTTCTAACATTTTACATGAAATGGAATATTAAATCTAAGTAAACTGTGATAAGGGATGTATATTGTAATCCCTAGAGCATCCACACGCATGCATGCATGTGCACACGCGTGCACACACACACACACACACACACACAATCAAAGCAGTATGGCTAAATATGTGATGGAGGAATTAAAATTAAATACCAAAACATATATCCAATTAACCTAAAAGAAGGCAGGAGAGGAGAAACAGAGAGAAAAGAGCACATATGGATCAAATTGAAGACAAATAACAAAAAGGTAGAAAGCAGCCCAATTATACAATAATTACATTTTGTGTAAGTCAATTAAACATTCCAATTAAAAACTAGATTTCCTGACCAGATAAAATGTCAAGACTCGGCCATATGCCACATACAAGATACGCGCTTTAAATTAAAAACACAGGTAGGAGGGCAGTAAAAGAAAGAGGAAGGAGGGGCGCCTGGGTGGCGCAGTCGGTTAAGCGTCCGACTTCAGCCAGGTCACGATCTCGCGGTCCGTGAGTTCGAGCCCCGCGTCAGGCTCTGGGCTGATGGCTCGGAGCCTGGAGCCTGTTTCCGATTCTGCGTCTCCCTCTCTCTCTGCCCCTCCCCCGTTCATGCTCTGTCTCTCTCTGTCCCAAAAAAAAATAAATAAAAAAAAAAAAAAAGAAAGAGGAAGGTTTGTATGGCCACATTAACATCAGCAAAAGCTGCCTTTAAAGCCAAACGTATGAACAGAGAGAGAAAGAGACACTTCATAATGCTAACTGAATCGATTCGCCGAGAAGTTACAACAATCCTCAGATAAATGCATATGCACATAATAACAGGGTTTCCAAACACACGAAGCAAGAATAAACAGAATTAAAGGAAGGACAAGAAAAACCCACATCCCTCATTCAGGAATTGATAGCAGAGGTAGGAAGGAAGAAAGGAAGCGGGGAGGAGAGGGAGGAGAGGAGGAAGGGGGAGAAGGAAAGAGAGGGAGAAAACAAAGAAAGAACAAGAGAGAAAATCCACTCAAGGTCAGTAACCATCACAGTGATTGATGTAAGTTACAATCACAATGGGATATTGGTGTCCGTGCACTGGATTGGCTACCATGACCGACAACACCAAATGCTGATGAGGGTGCAAAACAACTGGATCCCTCACAACAGGTGGTGAGCGTGTAAAATGGTGTAACACCTTTGCACAACGGTTTGACAGTGGCTTATAAAATCGACCATATACCTACCCAGCAATTCTACCTCAGAGTATTTACTCAGGATAAACAAGAACACACACACACACACACACACACACACACACACACACACAAAGTGTACAAAAAGTCTTAAAGCCACTTTCTTCATAACATCCCCAAGTGAAAACAACTCGTCCGATATCGAGAGTGGGTAATCGAATTGCAGTACGCACACAATAGAATACTATTCATCAATTAAAAAAAAAAAAAGATGCACCCAAGATCAGAGCACCTATATATATGAAGCAAGTACTACCAGACTGGAAGGGAGAAAATTGATAACAATGCAATAACAGTACAGGACTTCAATACCCACTTTCAACAATGGATAGATCATCCAGACGGAAAATCAATAAGGCAACACTGCACTTGAACTACACGTGAGACCAAATAAACCTAACGGACATATACAGAGCATTACACCCACAGCAGCAGAATACACATTCTTCTCAAGCACACACAGGACATTCTCCAGAATAGATCATATGTTAAGCCACAGAACAAGTTTTAACAAATTTAAGAAGACTGAAATCATATCAAACATCTTCTCTTTTTTTTAATTTTTTTATTTTTTTAACGTTAACTTATATTTGAGAGAGAGACTGTGTGTGTGCACGCAAGAAGGGGAGAGGCAGAGAGAGAGAGGGACAGACAGAATCCGAAGCAGGCTCCAGGCTCTGAGCTGTCAGCATAGAGCCCAACACAGAGTTCAAACTCACAAGTCAGGAGATCATGACCTAAGCCAAAGTCAGATGCTTAACCAACTGAGCCACCCAGGTGCCCCTCGAGCATCTTTTCTGATAACATGGTCACAAATATGTGGAAATTATACAACGCCTTCCTGAAGAACCAATGTGTCAAGGAAGACATTGAAATGGAAAAAAAAATCTTGGGACAAACAAAAATGGAAACCTAATATACCAAAACCTATAAGATGTGTGCGTCAAAAGCAGTACTAAAATAAGGTTTATAGCAATAAATACCTATGTTGAAAGAAAGAAAGAAAGAAAGAAAGAAAGAAAGAAAGAAAGAAAGAGAAAGAAAGAAAGAAAGAAAGAAAGAAAGAAAGAAAGAAAGAAAGAAAGAAGTATCGATCTTGGGCATCTGGGTGGCTCAGTCAGTTACACTTCCGACTCTTGGTTTCAGCTCAGGTTGTGATCTCAGGGTTTGTTAGCTGAAGCCCCACAGTGCTTCTCTGTGCTCACAGTGCAGAGCCTGCTTGGGGTTCTCTCTCTGTCTCTCTCCCTCTCTCTCTGCCCCTCCTGCTCTCTTTCTCTCAAAATAAATGAATAAGCTGAAAAAAAGAAAAGAAAGATCTCAAATAAACAATCTAACTTTACATATCAAAAAACTAAAAAAAGAAGTTAAAGGTATAAAAGAGTAACAAAGCCCAATATTAGTACAAAGAGGGAAATAAAGATCAGGGCAGAGGTAAACAAAGTAGAAATTGGAAAGACAATAGAAAAAAAAATCAATGAAATTAGGAGTTCTTTTGAAAAGAGAAACAATATTGACAAACCTTTAGCTACACTAAGAAAAACAGAAAGAAGGACTCAAATAAATAAAATAAAAAATCAAAGGACAGACCTTACAATCAGCAAAGGATCATAAGAGACTACAATGAACAATTTTCCACCTGCTGATTGGATAACCTAGAAGAGATGGATAAATTCCTAGAAATGATACAACCTATGAAGACTGAATCATGAAGAAATACAATTTATGATGAGACTAATAATGTGTATGGAGATTGAAAACTTCCCAATAAAGAAAAGTCCAGAAACAAATACCTCTATGGTGAATTCCACCAAACATTTAAAGAAGAATTAATCACAATGCTTCTCAAACTCTTGGAAAAAACTGAAGAGGAAGGAACACTTCCAAACCCATTCTTTTGAGCCTAGTGCTAGCCAGACACGGACACTACAAGAATAGAAAATTACAGACCAATATCCTGATGAACACATATGTAAAAATCTCTAAGAAAATATTAGCAAACCTCATTCAATAGCACATTGAAAGGATCATACCCCATGACGAAGTGGGATTTATCTTGGAGACATAAAGCTGGTTCAACATACACGAATCAATAAATGTGATACCCCACATTAATGATTATCAGAAAGGAAGAAATCAAATTGTCTCTGCAGATGACATGATCTTATATATAGACAACCAGAAAGACTCCACCAAAACACTTTTAGAATAAATGAATTGGTAAAGTTGCAGAACACAAAATCAACATACAAAAATCAGTTGCATTTCGATGTGCTAACGATGAACTATTCAGAAAAGCAATGAAAAGAATCCCACTTATATTAGCTTCAAAAAGAGTAAAATACTTAGGAATGAACATAACCAAGGAGGTGAAAGATCTATACACTTCAAACTATAAAACAAGTGGGACTACATCAGACTAAAACGAGCCTGCCCAGAAAACAAAATGGTCAACGAAATGAGAAGACGACCCACCAAATGGGAGAAAATATTTGCAAACCCTACACCTGATAAGGGATGAATCTCCAAAATATATAAAGAGCTCATACAACTCAACAGCAAAAAAATCAAACAAACTCATTTAGAAATGGGCAGAGGATTGGAGAGGGCATTTTTCCAAGGAAGACGTACAGGTGGCCAACGGGTACATGACAAGGTGCTCAACCTCACTGATCATCAGGGAAAGGCAAACTGAAACCACAATGAGACATCACCTCACGCCTCTTAGAATGACTATTATCAAAAAAGATAAAAAAGTGTCGGCGGGGATGTGGAGAAAAGACAATCAATGTGGACTATTGGTAATAGTGTTTAACTGGTGCAGTCACTATGGAAAACACTGTTCAGCTTTCTCAAAAAATTTAAAATCGAACTACCATATGATCCAGCAACTCTTACTTCTGGGTATTTATCTGAAAAAAAAAAAAGAAAGAAAACGCTAATTTGTAAAGATATATATAACCCCCATGTTCACTGCAGTATGACTTATAATAGCAAAGATATGGGGGAAAAACCCAAATTGTCACTGATGGTTGATTTGATAAAAGTATGTGGCATATATGCACCATGGAATATTATTCAGCCACAAGAAAGAAGGAAATCTGCCATTTGTGACAATGTGGATGGAACTCGAGGGCATTATGTTAAGTGAAGTAAGTCAAGAGGGAAAGACAAATACCATAGGATCTCACTTATATGTGGAATCTAAAAACAAACAAAAACAAGCTCATAGATACAGAGAACAGATTAGTGGCTGGCAGCAGAGGGAGTGAGATGGGGGAAGGGAGTCAAAAGATACAAATTCATAGTTATCAAATAAATAAGTTATGGGGATGTAATGCACAACATGGTGACTACAGTTCAAAATACTGACTTGAGGGGCGCCTGGGTGGCTCAGTCGGTTGAGCGTCCAACCTCAGCTCAGGTCATGATCTCACAGTGTGTGGGTTCGAGCCCCGCGTCGGGCTCTCTGCTGACAGCTCAGAGCCTGGAGCCTGCTTTGGATTCTGTGTCTCCTTCTCTCTCTGCCCCTCCCCTGCTCATGCTCTGTCTCTCAAAAATAAATAAATGTTTAAAAAAAATTTTTTTTAAATACTGGCTTGAATATTTGAACGTTGCTAAGGGACTAGACCTTAAAAGTTCTCATCATCAGAAAAAAATCCTGGGACTATGTATGGTGACAGATGTTAACTAGACTTATTACAGTGATCATTTTGCAATATAGACAAATATTGAATCATTATGTTGTACACCTGAGACTAATATGTTATACACCAATGTTTAAAAATCCCATGGAATTTTTCAGAGAAATAGATAAACACTCCTAAAATTCACATGGAACCACAAAAGACATCAAACAGCTAAAGCAATCTCAAGTAACAAAAGCAAAGTTGGAAGCAGAAAATTGCTGATTTCAAACTATACAACAAAGCTTCAGGGATCAAAACAAGTAAGGTATTGGCATAACACACACACACACACACACACACACACACGTCAGTGAAACAGAATAGACTACCCAGAAATAAATGCATGCATATATAGTCAGCTGATTTTTTTACAAAAGCACCAAAAATAAAGAATGGGAAAAGGATAGTCACTTCAATACACGGTGCTGGGAATACTGGGCATCCACACGCAAAAGAATGAAATTGGACCTTATGCTATACATGAAAATCAACTCAAATCTGATGAAAGAGTTAAATATAAGACCTAAAATCATAAAACTCCTAGAAGATAACAGGCGAAAAGCTTCTTGACATTGGTCTTGGCAATGATTTTTTGGATAGGACACCAAAAACGCAGGCAACAAAAGCAAAAATAAATAAGTAGAACTATATTAAACTAAATTAAACTATATTAAAGTAAATTAAACTATTAAACTAAATTAAACTAAATTAAAAGTGTCTACACAGAAAAGAAAACTGTCAACAAAATGGAAAGGCAATCTACCAAATGGGAGAAAATATTTGCAAACCATATATGTGATAAGAGGTTAGCATCCAGAATATGTAAGGAACTCTTACAACTCAACAGTAAAAAAAAAAAAAAAAAAAAAAAAAGTAAATAAATAAAAAATAAAGCAAATAGCCCATTAAAAATGGGCAATGCCATTTTTCTGAATAAGATACACAAACAGCCAACAATTATATGAGTAGATGCTCAACACTACTCATCAGGGAAAGGCAAATCTAAACCACAATGAGGTATTACTGCACACCTGTTATAATGTCTATTAGCAAAAGAAAAAGGTAACAAATGTTGGCGAGGATATAGAGAGAAGGCGACCCTTGTGCACTGTGGGTGGCAATGCAAATCAGTGCAGCCACTATGGAAAACAGCATGAAGAGTCCTCAAAAATTTAAAAATAGATCTATCATATAATCCAGCAATCCTACTTTTGAGTGTGTATCTGAAGGCAATGGAATCACTCTTTCAAAGAGATATCTGCACTCCTACATTCATTGTATCATTGTTCACAACAGTCAAAATATGGGAACAACCCATATTGAAGTATCCATCAGTGGATAAAGAAGTATATATCTACATATATCTTTATATATAACTATATATAACCATATATAATGTATATAACCATAATATGTTATTCAGCCACAAAAGGCATATTATTCAGCCACAAAAAGGAGGAAATCCTGATATTTGTAATAATGTGGATGGACCTTCAGGGCATTATGCTAAGTGAAATAAACCAGACAGAGAAACACTAGTATTGTATGGTATCATTTACACGTGGAATCTAAAAGCAAAGTCAAACACGGGGAAACAGAGAATGAAAGTACTTGCCAGGGGCTGTGGGACGGGGGAAATGACAACATGTTGGTCAGAGAATGCAAACTTTCAGTTAGAAGATGAATAAGTTCTAAGGACCCAGCGTATATGTAGCATGGTGCCTATAGCCAACAAGGCTGTATTACATATTTGAAATTTGCTAAGAGAATAGATCTTTTTTCAATATTTATGTTGAGATGAAGGGAGAGAGAGAGAGAATGTGTGCATGCACAAGAGTGGGGGAGGGGCAGACAGAGACGGAGACAGAGAATCTCAAGCAGGCTTGGCGCTAACAGATCGATGCAGGGCTTGATCGCAGGAACTGTGGGATCATGACCTGCGCTGAAATCAAGAGTCAGAGACTTAACCTACTGAGCCACCCCGACACCCGTCAGAGAGTAGATCTTAAGAGTTCTCACACGCACACACACGCAAAGGCAACTGTGGGAGGTGATGAACATGTTTGTTAACCTGATTGCGGCAATCCTTCCACAGGTGTATATCATCATGCTGCACACCCGAAATACACTACAACCTTGTCAGTTACAGCTCAATAGAGCTGGAAAAACAAAAGAATCCTGACATACGTAACAATACGGTTGGATCCCACAGACATTAAGAAGACAGACACAAAAAGCACATACTGTGTGATTCCATTCATATATGAAGTCCAAAGACAGGCAAAATACGAATCTGCCGTGACAGAATGCTGCACAGTGTTTGCCGATGGGAGGAGAGGACTGAACAGGAAGACGGGGCTCATGGAACTCTCTAGGGTGATAGAAATGTTTTAATGCAAGTGCCAACAAACAGCAGCCCCCGGGCCAAATCCAGCCTAGCTCTTATTTTTGTAAATAAAATTTTATTATAACACAACCATGCTCACTTGTTTACATATTGTCAGTGGCTGCTTCTGTACTACTAAGACAAACGTGAGTAGTCGCAATAGAGAATATGGTACCCAGGGGTGCCTGGGTGGCTCAGTCGGCTAAGCATCTGACTACAGCTCAGGTCATGATCTCGCGGTTCACGAGTTCGAGCCCCGCGTCGGGCTCTGTGCTGACAGCTCGGAGCCTGGAACCTGCTTGGGATTCTGTGTCTCCCTCTCTCTCGACCCCTCGTCTGCTCATGCTCTGTCTCTCTCTCAAAAAATAAATGAACGTTAAAAAAAAAAAAGAATATGGTGCACAAATCCTAACATATTTACTGTCAGGTCCTTTACAGAAAAATGTTTGTTGACCCCTATCCCCTGTGTAACATACAGAGTAATATAATATAGCAAAATGGGTTGAATTACGTGCCCCCAAAAGATACACTGAAGTCTAACTCCCAGACCTCACTCAGAATGTGACCTTTTTTGGAAACACAGACACGACAGATATAATTAGTTAAGATGAGACGCTGGGTGTCATTGTAAGAAGATGGCCATGTGCCGGCAGAGACATACGGGGAGAAGGCCACGTGATGATGAATACAGAGACTGTAATTATGCAGCTGCAGACCAAAGAATTCCAAAGACTGCTGGAAACCACTAGAAACTAAAAGGAGGCAAGGAAGGATTCTCCCTTATACATTTCAGAGGGAGCACAGCCCTGCTAACACCTTGATCTCAGACCTCCAGCTTCCAGAACTGGGAGACAATAAACTTCTGTTGTTTAAGCCCTCTCCTCCCACCCCCACCCCCCACCCCTGGTTTGTGGTCCTTTGTTACAGCGGCTCTAGGAAATGAATACACATGGTTACAGGTGTGTGTGTGTGTGTGTGTGTGTGTGTGTGTGTGTGTGTGTGTTTAAAAACAGTGAATCTATATATATATGTATATATATATATATATATTCACTAAATATAGTGCTGGTGCTGTCTCGCTCTCTCAAAAATAAAAATAAAAACATTTTTTAAAAGAAGCTTTAAAAGAGTATAAGCAAGTAAGAGAAGCCTTACCAAGATAGGAGATTAAAGACCCAGACAGCAAAACACAGATTCAGCATGACATCAACCCACCAGAACCTATCGTTTCAAATTTCTTCGAGGCAACCGCCCATAAATTTAGGTCTAAGAACGATGGCAGAACCCAGAAAGTTACAGAAACAGATAAGAGTCATCAGATGTTTAAAAATGTTTGTATTTATTTTTGAGAGAGAGGGGGGGGGGGGGGGGGGGGGAGAGGGGGAGTGGGGGGGGAGGGGGCAGAGAGAGAGGGAGGCCCAGAATCCAAAGCAGGCTCCAGGCTCCAAGAGCACAGAGCCCGACGCAGGGCTCGAACCCACAGACTGACTGTGAGATCATGACCTGAGCCAAAGTCGGATGCTTAACCGACTGAGCCACCCAGGCACCCCAAGAATCATCTGATTTTTTAAGCGATGTCTAAACAAGATCTTTAGCTGTAGTGCTCACACTTAAAGCTGTCTGGAAATAAGCAGAACTCCAGCAACGAGGCTGTCTCCCAGTAACAGGTGGAATGCACACCAGATACCATGAAGGAAGGGCACGCAGCATGTCGGGCAGTCACCACTGTGGTCCAGGACGGATCCTTCTAGCTGGTTGACCTAGCAGCCGCTCCTAACCTCCCTTCTCCTTTACCATCCTTTACTCAGTGAAAAGCTAAACATTCCCTTTTCCAGCCTCACTGGCAGTTCGGGCTGTCTGTCCATGTCTTACCGCTCTGACCAGTAAACACTCGAGAAAGCTTCTGTTCTCAAACAGAGAGTCACAGGAGGCGAAGCTGTTGTGCCCTTGTCTTTTCCTTGACGCTGTAGATGTCCGTGTGATGCTAGTAGATAGCCATCTTGAGACCATGTAACACCAAACATGAGGACAAAAAGCCAACAGCTACTTGTGAGAGGGGAGAAAGCTGAAAAAAGCCTGAAGACTTATGGGCATCACTGTGTTGCTTCATCTGCTATAACCTGTCCGTTTTCAGATTTCTTATCAAATGACCAATGATTATCTTTGTGATTTAAGCCACTGTTCATCAACAGTTCTGTTACTTGCCGTCAGATGATTCTTAACTGATAAAAACTAACGATTTTATTCCTTCTAACTAAGAGTTCCAGCAGGCAAGAGAGAAAAATGGACCATGGAGGAAGCAGCGAATGAATTGTAAATAGACCGAGTATTCTTCAAAGGCTATGAGTAGATTTAAGTCTACGTGTGGGCAACCTCTAGCATGAAAATATCAAAATAAAAGTAAAGCAGTTGGTAATAAAAGGAGGAAGAGGAGAAGAAAAAAATAAGAATTGTTAACATTTATTGATGACTTTTACTAGGCTCTAAGCAATTTACAGGCGTTGCATCATCAACTCAGATGGGAACTATTGTACCATAACGATTTCAAGAACAACACCCTTGTATTCATTGCAGCATTATTTACAATAGCCAAGATATGAAAGCAGCCCAAGTGTCCACGATTAGATGAATGAATGAAGAAGATGAGGGGCGCCTGGGGGGCTCAGTCAGTTAAGCATCCAACTCTTGGTTTTGGCTCAGGTCATGATCTCACAGTTTGTGGGATCCAGCCCTGCATAGGTCTCTGAGCCAAGAGCACAAAGCCTGCTTGGGATTCTCTCTCTCCTTCTCTTTATGCCCCTCCCCTACGCATGCTCTCTCTCTCTCTCTCTCTCAAAATAAATAAGTAAACTAAAAAAGAGAGAGAGAGAGAGAGAGATGCATTATAATGGAATATTACTCGGCAATAAAAAAAAAAAGAATGAAATCTTGCCATTTCAGAAAAAATGAATGGAACTAGAGGGTATAATGCTAAGTGAAATAAGCCAGACAGAGAAGGACAAATACCATATGATTCTACTTATACGTGGAATCTACAAAAAACAGAACAGAGGAAACAAAACAACACAGAAACAGACTCTTAAATGCAGAAAATAATCCAGTGGTTGCTGGAGGGGCGGTGGGTAGGAGGATGGGTGAAGTGAAGGGGATGAAAAGGTATAACCTGCAGCTATAAAATAAATAAGTCACCAGGATGTAATGTACAACATTTGGAATATAGTCAATAGTATTATAACAACTTTGTATGGTGACATCATAACTAGATGTACTGTGATCACTTACAAATATTGAACCGCTATGTTGCACACCTAAAAGTAATATCATATTGTATGTCACTGTATTGTATGTCACTGTATATTGTATGTCATTGTATTGTAAAGTGTATTGTAATTACACTTTAAGGAAGGAAGAAAAGAAGGAAGTTAGGAAGGAAGGAAGGAAGGAAGGAAGGAAGGAAGGAAGTTAGGAAGGAAGGAAGGAAGGGAGGGAGGGAGGGAGGAAAAAAGGAAGGGAGGGAAGAAGGAAAGAAAAGAGTACCAACAAGCATGTTAGAATCAACCAAGTATCTAAGCCTGCTGCCAAAATTATTTAATAAAGAAAATACTAGACTAAAAATAAGTAGACAAACATTCTAGTTTTGACATACTACTCATGTGCTCTGTGAATTTGGAGAAGTGCTTAATTTCTCTGGGATGGTTTTTCTTCCCTTAAAGGCAAATGTTGGAGAAAATAATCCACAGGGTCCACTTGCGAGCTAACATCCTAATTTCCAAACTATCTGGTCTGACTCAAGCCATTTGGCTACATTTTTAAGAGTTCAGGAAATATTTATGAAACATCACGGTCATGTCAAGGGAGCTATAGGAATTGATTACCCCAGGCTCCAAACACTTGGCACAAATGGTCAGGGCAGGATAAAGAGGCTAGGATTGTGCCAGTAAGAAGAGTAAGTTCCTAAGTGCTCTCAACATGCTAAGACACTAACTTGAGGGGAGAATTACCGTCCAGGTAAGAGGGGTCTGTTGCCACATCTATCTAACCCGTGTTAATGACCAGAAACCATTTGTATTTGATTTGGGGATATCATGAGGGTTTTGTGTTGTTTTGTTTTGTTCTTAGCAAATTTCTCCCCTGAGTTAACATTAAAATTAGTTGACATCTTCTCAACACACCCTTTTTATTTAAAAACAAACAAACAAACAAAAAAGACAAAAGACAAAGAGTGACTGGGGTTACGAACTGGGATGAGGTCCTGAGATGAAATATTCACACAGACAATCCACAAACTCAATAATCTTCCGGACGGGGAAGCAAAAGTTGATTATTTGTGAAGCGGACTGTGAATAAATTGGAAAAAACGAGCTATTCGAGCTGTAGACAATTACATGGATATGTATTTATGTTTAGCATCAGTAGTAAAATTACATTTTCTAGTGAATCTACAGCTCAGAGCTTTAAAATATAGATCTTTTAAAATGCACCAAACAAAATTCCAAGGGTTACGAGAAATGTTTTATTTATAATGTTTGCATGAATCTAGACACGGTGCCCATCTGTCTCTTCCAATATATTTTCAAAACCAGATTTACGGATTTTAACTAGAAAAGTAAAAGGGATGGTGTTCTGACTCCACGCCAGCTTAATTCAGTCTATTATCATATTTTTCTTCATTATAACCTGGCTGATACAATTACCATAGTACCCTTCACTTGCCGGCTTCGTGCTGTGTCCCATTATGATGCATTCTTCCAAGGATGCACCCGGTAATATCTACGTCTCTCTCACCCCTTCCTCTACATTTCCACATACTTGGTGTGGTGAGAGAAAAGGGCATAATCAGTGAATGAAGGACCAGAACTCTCATTACATGGCACCTCCTTCTTTGGAAAAAGACTTGAAGGAGAAAAATGCTCCTCAAAAAAGTGAAATTTCCCATTCACCCTCTATGGCTCCCCCTTGCCTATTATTTATACCCCTTCCCTCCCTCTAACTTCTCTTTTGCTGCTAGTTAGTTCCACCCTCTCATATGTGTCTCCCTTTATGGCTTTAATGACTCTGAACCTAGTTAAGAAAGAATCTCGTGTTCTTCCAGCAACCATCTTTGATGACGGGGTCCACTCTAAGCCAACGAGATGAACAGCAGCTACAACCACTCGCAAAACAACCTTTCAAAGGATTTTAAAAGTTCGTGATCATGGGTTTTAAAAAAAAAAATAGATTGGAATCACTTTTTAAAAAAATGTCTAATTACTTATTTTGAAGGGAAGGTGTTAGGGGCAGAGAGAGAATCCCAATCAGGCTCCACACTCAGCATGGTGCCCAACACAGGGCTCGATCCCTTGACCCTGGGATCACGACCTGAGCCGAAATCAAGAGTGGGACACTTAACCGATGGAGTCACTCAGGTGCCCCATGATCTTGTGTAAGTAGAGGCCCAGAGATCAGAAAACATCGGGCATGAGGAAGAACCCCAGAGTCTCAGCTCCGGGCGGAGTGGGGGGTGATTCTTAGCTGAAATTTAGGCATCTGTAACTGCCATGGCTTTACCAAAGATTCAAAACAACTGAGAAATCTATGTATATCCGGATTCTTTGATCTACTCAGAGAAAAACAAAGAGCCATTTATTATATTTTATCATAGATTGGAGATGAACTGAATAATTGAGCTGAAAATAAATACTGGGAACTCATACCTGTGGGAACTTAGGGTATAATGATAAATCCTGCATAGGACTTCACATAGTCAAGATTAAGTATCGGCTGATTTAAACTTGTCGCCCCAGCTCCCAAAAGACTAGTATGCTTCAGAGTCATTAGCTAGAGCTGTAGACCTCCAAATAATGAAAACTGTCACAAAATATGGGGCACCTGGATGACTCAGTCAGCTGAGCATCTGACTCTTGATTTTGGCTCAAGTCATGATCCCAGGGTCATGGGATTGAGCCCCGTATCAGACTCCATGTTGAGTGTGGAGCCTGCTTAAGATTCTGTCTCCCTCTGCTCCTCTCCCTGGCTCGCATGCATGCTCTCTTTCTCTCTCAAAACACATTTTTTTAAGTGTCATAAAATTCATTTCTAAAATGCGTGGTGAATGAGATAGGATCTGTAATAAATGGCTGGATAAGTAAATGGACAAATTAAGGAATAAAAAATACCTGTAAAACCTGTAAATACCTAGAAAGCAGGTATTAGTTATCCTGCTATGTTCTTAGTACAAATTTGTTGACCTGCAGGACAAAATGCCCACAATGAGGCCTAAAAAGCAGGAACAGAATGGAGAGAAAGAATTTTTTGAGGATTTACTACGTACTAATCTCTTCATCTTAGGTGCTAATCTCTTCATCTTAGTTCCGAAACAACACTGCGGTCATTCTCATTTGTACACATTTTATATTTACTTCACACATGAGTAAACTAAAGTTCAGAGAGTTTAAATATTAAAGTACCATTTATGTACACAGACCTTCTCTCTCTCTCTCTCTCACACACACACACACACACATACACACACACACATACACACACACACACACACACACACGTTATCTTTGATTCTTACAATCTGATCAGGAATGTATCATTATTCTATTTGAAAGACAAAGAAACTGGGGTCCAGAAAGATCAAGAAATTTGTCACAGGTCACACAGCTATGAAGCAGCACAGCCAGGGTCAGAATGAGAGCAGGAGACGGCCCAGCAGTGTCCCTGGCTTCTGGCCCTTGTTTATTACCACCATTCTCCAACACGGTCACAGACTCACCAGCGAAAGGGCGATCTACAGAGAGCAGACCCACAGATTCCAGGCTGACTGTGACCAGGCAGAGGGCAAGAAACCCGTGGAAAGGCCAAATCAAACAGTGTGCATTTTTACAGCCACTGTTCAAAGCCTTGCTGCGTATCTCTTAGCTTTCCAAGACTCTCCTGAGTAAAAACAGGGTCATCCTTGCCTACAAAGGATGCCATGAGGATATGTGAGATGTCTACCAAGAAAGTGCTTCAATATCTTGTCAGTTGCATGCACACCGACCATTTGTCACTTCTTCCAACAGCAACCATTGACAAGAACACTCAGAGACAGAAGGCGTCTCTGCACCGGTAACACGCACAGCCCTGGTGCTCTGTGTCCAAGCAAGCACTGGAGCAAAAGGAGACAGTGCAATTACAGGAAAAGCAAACTACAGTTTAAAAAAATGCTAACAAACAAAGATACAAACTAACTAAGTAGGGCTTATCCCAGGAATGTAAGGCTTGTTGAACATCCAAACATCAAAAATAAAGGTAATTGACCATTTCAACAGAATAAAGCAGAAGACCGCTCTATCATTCCAGTTAGATGCAGGAAAAGCACCGGACAAAATGAAAAACCTATTCATGACAAAACCTCACAGCAAACCAGGAATAATGGGTATTTTCCTCCATATGATAAAGCCCACAGCTAACACCCCACTTGAGGCTTAAATACTGAAGGTTTCTGCTCCCCCCCCCCCTTAAAATTGGGAACAAGTCAATAATGCCCGTTCTCACCACTTGAATTCGCCTTGGGACTATGGGTCTTAGTCACTGTGATAAAGGCAAGAAAAAAGAGATCTGAAAAGAAGAAGTAAAACTGTCTCTTTTTGCAGATGATATGACTGTTTATATAGAAAATGACAAAGCATCTACAAAACAACTTTAGAACTAACCGATGCATTTAACAAAGTCACAGAATACGAGGTTCACATGAAAATTCAACTGTATTTCTATATGGGAGCGGGAGAAGATGGAAAATGAAATTATAGAAACCAATTCCATTTTGGTAGTGAGAAAGAAAGAAAGAAAGAAGAAAAGAAACATAAGGTCCATCTAACCAAAAGATATGCAAGACCTCTAAATTGAAAACTTCAATTTAAGATTATTTAGGTTCTGAAAAAATCTAGATAAATAGGGACAGATCTTTATGGACTGAAATACTACTCAGTGTTGTTAAAAGTTTAATTCTTCCCAAACTGACCTACAGATCAAATGCAGTTCCTATCGAAATTTCATCAGGCTCTTACACTGATACTAATAATTTGGATTCCATATAAATATGAAAATGCTAAATATCTACAAAAAGCCAAAGCAATTTTGTGTAATATTTATTTATTTATTTGATGGGGGGAGAGAGCACAGACAGGGGAAGGGCAGAGAGGGGCAGAGAGAGACAGAGAGACAGAGAGAGGGAATCCCAAGCAGGCTTTATGCTGTCAAGAACAGAGCTCGATGAGGGGCTCAATCTCATGAACCAGGAGATCATGACCAGAGACGAAATCAAGAGTCAGGCGCTTAACCAACCGAGGCACCCAGGTGCCCTGAAGCAATTTTTTAAAAAAAGAACAAACTTATCTCAGCTGAGTTCAGGATTTATTTTAAAACCACAGTAATCAACAAAGAAAAAAAAAAAGACGAAAAACCAGACTCTTAAATACAGAGAACAAATTGGTGGTTGCCAGGGGGGCAATGGGTGGGGGGATGGGTGAAACAGATAAAGGGAATTAAGAGTCACTTATCCTGACGGACATTGAGCAATGTATAAAATTGTAAAATCATTACATTGTACACCTGAAACTAATGTAACACTGTATGCGAATAATACTTCAATTAAAAAATAAAATAAAGTAAATAAATAATGGATGGAGAACCTGAAAAAATATATACAAGAATTATAGATCACTGGAATAGAATTAAGAGCCAAGGAATAGAACTATACACATATGTAATCATTTGATATTCTACAAAGGTCCTAACATAATTCAGTAACAAAAGATTGGTCTTTGTTGGTTAGTTTAATAAATGATGCTATAATAATGCACTACTAGGTATTTACCCAAAGAATAAAAAATACTGATTTGAAGGGATACATGCACCCCAATGTTTATAGCAGCACTATCAACAATCGCCAAATTATGGAAAGAGCCCAAATGTCCATCGACTGATGAATGGATAAAGAAGATATGATATATATACATATAACACACACACACACAGACGGATGGTTATATATACACATACATACATATAATGGAATATTACTCAGCCATAAAAACGAATGAAATCTTGCTATTTGCAATGACGTGGATGGAGCTAGAATGTATTATGCTAAGTGAAATGAGTCGGAGAAAGACAAATACCATGTGATTTCCCTCATATGTGGAATTTAAGAAACAAAACACATGAAACATAGGAAAAGGGGAGAAAAAAGAGAGAGGAAGACAAACCGTAAGAGACTCTTAATGATAGAGAACAAACTGAGAGTTGATGGAGGGAGATGGGTGGGGGATGGGCTATATGGGTGACAGGTATTAAGATGGGCATTTGTGGGGCACCCGGGTGGCTCAGTTAAGCATCCGACTTCGGCTCAGGTCATTATCTCATGGCTCATGAGTTCGAGCCCCACATTGGGCTCTGTGTTGACAACTCAGAGCCTGGAGCCTGCTTCTGATTCTGTGTCTCCCTCACTCTCTGCCACTCCCCCGCTGATGCTGTCTCTCTCTCCTTCAAAAAAATAAACATTAAAAAAAAAAAAAACAGAGGGGCACTTGTGATAAGCACAGGGTATTGTATGTAAGTGATGAATCACTAAATCCTACACCTGAAACTAATATTACGCTGTATGTTAACTAGCTAGAATTAAAATCCAAACTTGAAAAAGGACAGAAAATCAATAAAGGACACTGGTAAAGGTGAAAACTAAAATCAAATAAATGATGCTGTAACACCTAGATATCCACATGGAAAACAAACAAACACTGACCATTATTTCATATCATAAATAAAAATGAGCTCAGAACTGACTACAGACCCCAATATAAAAGCTACAAACCATGAAGTACTAGAAAAAAGTAGGAGAAATCTTTATGACTTTGGGATAGACAAAGATTTATTAAACACAAAAAGCATAAATCATACCAGAAAATAATGATACATGTGCTTTAGAAAAATAAAAGTATTAGCACTTTAAAGGTCATTGTTGAGAAAAATGAGAGGGCAAGTCATAGATTGGGAGAAAATATTTACAACATGTACATCAGACAAAGGTTTTAGATCTGGGATATACAAAGAGCTCTTTTTTCCAAGTTTATTTATTTTTGAGAGAGAGAGAGACAGCAGGAATGGGGAAAGGGCAGAAAGAGAGAAAGAGAGAGATTCCCAACCAGGCTCCCGGCTATCAGCACAGAGCCTGACGCAGGGCACGAACTCATGAAACTGAGATCATGACCTGAGCTGAAACCAAGAGTCAGACGCTCAACTGACTGAGCCACTCAGGCGCCCCTAAAGAGCTCTTATACTTAAATATAAGAGAACAGGGGCGCCTGAGTGGCTCAGTCGGTTGGGCGACCGACTTCGGCTCAGGTCATAATCTTGAGGTTTGTGAGTTTGAGCCCCGCGTCGGGCTCTGTGCTGACAGCTCAGAGCCCGGAGCCTGCTTCGGATTCTGTGTCTCCCTCTCTCTCTGCCCCTCCCCTGCTCACATTCTGTCTCTCTCTGTCTCTCAATAACAAATAAACGTTAAAAAAAATTTTTTTTTTTAAAAAGAGAACAAACCTAGTAAAAAACTGGTACAGACCTTCACAAATGAAGAAATACAAATAGTCAACCAGCAGACACAAGAAAAGATGCAGGTCATTAGGGAAATGAAAATAAAAACCACAATTACATGCCCACTCCACCCGCAGTAGAATGATTAAAATTAAAAAGACTGATAATTTCAGTGCTGGCAAAGATGCGGAGTAACTGGAAATCTCATACCCTAATCACAGGAATGTAAAATGCCACAACCACTTTGGAACACAGTTTGGCAACTGGCGGAAGGTTAAAAATCCACCTGCCCTACAACCACCCGCCTTAGCCCATTTGGGCTGCTGTAACAAAAATACCATAGCCTGGGCGACTTAAACAATAGAAAAGTCCTTCTCGCAACTCAGGAGTCTTGCAGTCCCGCAGTGAGGTGCTGAAAGATTTGGTGTCTGGTGAGACTCCACTTCCTGGATCACAGATGCCCGTCTTCTTGTCGTGTCCTCACACGGCAGAAGAGGCAAGGAAGCTCTCTGTGCTCTCTCATAAGGGCACTAATCCCAACCAATGAAGACGCCATACTCAAAACACACTCGCCTCCCAAAGGCCTCATCTCCAAATACCTTCGCATTGGGGATTAGGTTCCAACATATGAATTTTGAGGGGACGCAAACACTGAGTCTATAATACCACCTATTTTTAGTTGTTGACTCAAAAGAAATGAAAACACATGTCTCTATAAAGACATAAACAAGAATGCTTTATTTGGCATCCGTATATGGCTAAAAAATAGCCAAGTTGTGGCATATCCATACCAGAGAATACTACTCACCAATAAAAAGAAATGAACTGTGATGTGTAGCAAAATGGATGAATCTCAGAATAGTTATGCCCGAAGAGGCCCGAAGCAAGAATAACTACCGCATGATTCCATTAATGTGAAATTCCGCAAAATGAAAACTAATCTGTAGTGACAGAATGCAGGTCAGTTGGGAGCAGGGATCAGGGCGTATGTTGGAAGGAATGGATTGCAGAGAGCAGATGGAAGTTTGGGGATGTGATGGAAACCTCTGATGTCTTCTTTACTGGGGTAGTTTCATAAGTATTTAATTTATCAAACCTCATCACATTGCTTTAAACCATTTGAAATATCTGCAGTATAGTGTATGGAAACTACATCTCAATATCTTTTTTAAAATAATAAGCCAGGGGGGAACGAGTGAAGATGGCGGCGTAGGAGGACGCTGGGCTCACCGCACATCCTGCTGATCACTTAGATTGCACCTACACCTGCCTAACTAACCCAGAAAACCACCAGAAACTGGCAGAACAGAGTCTCCGGAGCCAAGCGCCGACGAGAGGCCCACGGAGGAGGGTAGGAAGGGCGGCGAGGCGGTGCGCGCTCCACGGACTGGCGGCAGGGAGCCGGGGCGGAGGGGCCGCTCGCCGGCCAAGCAGAGCCCCGAGTCTGGCTGGCAAAAGCGGAGGGGCCGGACGGACTGTGTTCCGACAGCAAGCGCGACTTAGCGTCTGGGAGGTCAGAAGTTAACAGCTCTGCTCGGAAAGCGGGAAGCCTGGGGGACAAAGGGAGGGAGAGCTGCTGAGCCCCCGGGCGACAGAGCTCAGCTTGGCGGGGAACAAAGGCGCTCGCCAGCGCCATCTCCCTCGCCCATCCCCCAGCCAAAATCCCAAAGGGAACCAGTCCCTGCCAGGGAACTTGCTCGCTCCGCACAAACACCCAACGCTGTGCTTCTGCGGAGCCGCCCCTCCGGCAGCGGGTCTGACTCCCTCCCGCTGCCACAGGGCCCCTCCTGAAGTGGATCACCTAAGGAGAAGCGAGCTAAGCCTGCCCCTCCAGCCCCCGTGCACCTTGCCTACCCACCCCAGCTCATACGCCGGATCCCCAGCACCACAAGCCCGGCAGTGTGCAAGTAGCCCAGACGGGCCACGCCACCCCACGGTGAATCCCGCCCCTAGGAGAGGGGAAGAGAAGGCACACACCGGTCTGACTGTGGCCCCGGCGGTGGGCTGGGGGCAGACGTCAGGTCGGACTGCGGCCCCGCCCACCGACTCCAGTTATACACCACAGCACAGGGGAAGTGCCCTGCAGGTCCTCACCACTCCAGGGACTCTCCAAAATGACCAAACGGAAGAATTCCCCTCAGAAGAATCTCCAGGAAATAACAACAGCTAATGAACTGATCAAAAAGGATTTAAATAATATAACAGAAAGTGAATTTAGAATAATAGTCATAAAATTAATCACTGGGCTTGAAAACAGTATAGAGGACAGCAGAGAATCTCTTGCTACAGAGATCAAGGGACTCGGGAACAGTCAGGAGGAGCTGAAAAACGCTTTAAACGAAATGCAAAACAAAATGGAAACGACGATGGCTCGGATTGAAGAGGCAGAGGAGAGAATAGGTGAACTAGAAGATAAAGTTATGGAAAAAGAGGAAGCTGAGAAAAAGAGAGAGAAAAAAATCCAGGAGTATGAGGGGAAAATTAGAGAACTAAGTGACACACTAAAAAGAAATAATATACGCATAATTGGTATCCCAGAGGAGGAAGAGAGAGGGAAAGGTGCTGAAGGGGTACTTGAAGAAATTATACCTGAGAACTTCCCTGACCTGGGGAAGGAAAAAGGCATTGAAATCCAAGAGGCACAGAGAACTCCCTTCAGACGTAACTTGAATCGATCTTCTGCACGACATATCATAGTCAAACTGGCAAAATACAAGGATAAAGAGAAAATTCTGAAAGCAGCAAGGGATAAACGTGCCCTCACATATAAAGGGAGACCTATAAGACTCGTGACTGATCTCTCTTTTGAAACTTGGCAGGCCAGAAAGAATTGGCACGAGATCTTCAATGTATTGAACAGAAAAAATATGCAGCTGAGAATCCTTTATCCAGCAGATCTGTCATTTAGAATAGAAGGAGAGATAAAGGTCTTCCCAAACAAACAAAAACTGAAGGAATTTGTCACCACTAAACCAGCCCTACAAGAGATCCCAAGGGGGATCCTGTGAGACAAAGTACCAGAGACATCGCTACAAGCATAAAACATACAGACATCACAGTGACTCTAAACCCGTATCTTTCTATAATAACACTGAATGTAAATGGATTAAATGCGCCAACCAAAAGACATCGGGTATCAGAATGGATAAAAAAACAAGACCCATCTATTTGCTGTCTACAAGAGACTCATTTTAGATCTGAGGACACCTTTAGATTGAGAGTGAGGCGATGGAGAACTATCTATCATGCTACTGGAAGCCAAAAGAAAGCTGGAGTAGCCATACTTATATCAGACAAACTAGACTTTAAATTAAAGGCTGTAACAAGAGATGAAGAAGGGCATTATATAATAATTACAGGGTCTATCCATCAGGAAGAGTTAACAATTATAAATGTCTATGCGCCGAATACCGGAGCCCCCAAATATATAAAACAATTACTCACAAACATAAACAACCTTATTGATAAGAATGTGGTAATTGCAGGGGACTTTAACACCCCACTTACAGAAATGGATAGATCAGCTAGACACACAGTCAATAAAGAAACAAGGGCCCTGAATGACACATTGGATCAGATGGACTTGACAGATATATTTAGAACTCTGCATCGCAAAGCAACACAATATACTTTCCTCTCGAGTGCACATGGAACATTCTCCAAGATAGATCATATACTGGGTCACAAAACAGCCCTTCATAAGTATAAGAATTGAGATCATACCATGCACACTTTCAGACCACAATGCTATGAAGCTTGAAATCAACCACAGGAAAAAGTCTGGAAAACCTCCAAAAGCATGGAGGTTAAAGAACACCCTACTAAAGAATGAGTGGGTCAACCGGGCAATTAGAGAAGAAATTTAAAATATATGGAAACAAATGAAAATGAAAATACAACAATCCAAACGCTTTGGGACGCAGCGAAGGCAGTCCTGAGAGGAAAATACGTTGCAATCCAGGCCTATCTCAAGAAACAAGAAAAATCCCAAATACAAAATCTAACAGCACACCTAAAGGAAATAGAAGCAGAACAGCAAAGGCAGCCTAAACCCAGCAGAAGAAGAGAAATAATAAAGATCAGAGCAGAAATAAACAATATAGAATCAAAAAAACTGTAGAGCAGATCAACGAAACCAAGAGTTGGTTTTTTTAAAAAATAAACAAAATTGACAAACCTCTAGCCAGGCTTCTCAAAAAGAAAAGGGAGATGACCCAAACAGATAAAATCATGAATGAAAATGGAATTATTACAACCAATCCCTCAGAGATACAAATAATTATCAGAGAATACTATGAAAAATTATATGCCAACAAATTGGACAACCTGGAAGAAATGGACAAATTCCTAAACACCCACACTCTTCCAAAACTCAATCAGGAGGAAATAGAAAGCTTGAAAAGACCCATAACCAGCGATGAAATTGAATCGGTTATCAAAAATCTCCCAACAAATAAGAGTCCAGGACCAGATGGCTTCCCAGGGGAGTTCTACCAGATGTTTAAAGCAGAGATAATACCTATCCTTCTCAAGCTATTCCAAGAAATAGAAAGGGAAGGAAAACTTCCAGACTCATTCTATGAAGCCAGTATTACTTTGATTCCTAAACCAGA
>NC_064815.1:19938071-19989384 GCF_023721935.1 Panthera uncia | reverse complement strand
AGGTAATTGAAGAAGATATAAAGAAATGGAAAGACATTCCCTGCTCATGGATTGGAAGAATAAATATTGTCAAAATGTCAATACTACCCAAAGCTATCTACACATTCAATGCAATCCCAATCAAAATTGCACCAGCATTCTTCTCGAAACTAGAACAAGCAATCCTAAAATTCATATGGAACCACAAAAGGCCCCGAATAGCCAAAGTAATTTTGAAGAAGAAGACCAAAGCAGGAGGCATCACAATCCCAGACTTTAGCCTCTACTACAAAGCTGTCATCATCAAGACAGCATGGTATTGGCACAAAAACAGACACATAGACAAATGGAATAGAGTAGAAACCCCAGAACTAGACCCACAAACGTATGGCCAACTCATCTTTGACAAAGCAGGAAAGAACATCCAATGGAAAAAAGACAGTCTCTTTAACAAATGGTGCTGGGAGAATTGGACAGCAACATGCAGAAGGTTGAAACTAGACCACTTTCCGACACCATTCACAAAAATAAACTCAAAATGGATAAAGGACCTGAATGTGAGACAGGAAACCGTCAAAACCCTAGAGGAGAAAGCAGGAAAAGACCTCTCTGACCTCAGCTGTAGCAATTTCTTACTCGACACATCCCCAAAGGCAAGGGAATTAAAAGCAAAAATGAATTACTGGGACCTTGTGAAGATAAAAAGCTTCTGCACAGCAAAGGAAACAACCAACAAAACTAAAAGGCAACCAACGGAATGGGAAAAGATATTTGCAAATGACATATCGGACAAAGGGCTAGTATCCAAAATCTATAAAGAACTCACCAAATTCCACACCCAAAAAACAAATAACCCAGTGAAGAAATGGGCAGAAAACATGAATAGACACTTCTCTAAAGAAGACATCTGGATGGCCAACAGGCACATGAAAAGATGCTCAATGTCGCTCCTCATCAGGGAAATACAAATCAAAACCACACTCAGATACCACCTCACGCCAGTCAGAGTGGCCAAAATGAACAAATCAGGAGACTATAGATGCTGGAGAGGATGTGGAGAAACGGGAACCCTCTTGCACTGTTGGTGGGAATGCAAACTGGTGCAGCCGCTCTGGAAAACAGTGTGGAGGTTCCTCAGAAAATTAAAAATAGACCTACCCTATGACCCAGCAATAGCACTGCTAGGAATTTACCCAAGGGATACAGGAGTACTGATGCATAGGGGCACTTGTACCCCAATGTTTATAGCAGCACTCTCAACAATAGCCAAATTGTGGAAAGAGCCTAAATGTCCATCAACTGATGAATGGATAAAGAAATTGTGGTTTATATACACAATGGAGTACTACGTGGCAATGAGAAAGAATGAAATATGGCCCTTTGTAGCAACTGAAGAGTGTGATGCTAAGTGAAATAAGCCATACAGAGAAAGACAGATACCATATGTTTTCACTCTTATGTGGATCCTGAGAAACTTAACAGAAACCCATGGGGGAGGGGAAGGAAAAAAAAAAAAGAGGTTAGAGTGGGAGAGAGCCAAAGCATAAGAGACCTTAAAAACTGAGAAGAAACTGAGGGTTGATGGGGGGTGGGAGGGAGGGGACGGTGGGAGATGGGTATTGAGGAGGGCACCTTTTGGGATGAGCACTGGGTGTTGTATGGAAACCAATTTGACAATAAACTTCATATATTGAAAAAATAAATAAATAAATAAATAAATAAATAAATAAATAAAAATAAAATAAAATAATAAGCCAGAGCAAATTGAGAATATGGTGAGGGAACAAGAAAGCATTCCATCTAAGGAACAAGACTCTCGAGGAACATAATCACTGCCACCAGGTATCTGGTGGGCCATCAAATGCAAAAGTCTGATTCTGCACTGTCTCATCACAAGGTCCAGGACAAACTGGTGGAATCTGAAGGCAGCAAACTTCATCTGCAAATAAGAAACAGATTTCTAACCCAAAAGAATAATCCAAAGATAAAAGTGGCCGCCATGCTGAAGAGGGAGTTTCTTGGTACTGGAGGTACTCATGGAGAGGCAGGGCAGACTGGGGTTTTGGAGAAACATTTTGGGGAAGGTAGAGGCAACCCCTAAGACTTCTTCCAACTGGACGATTCTAGGATTCTGCAAGACTAGAAGTTCCCTGTTGTTCGATGCTGGTATAGAAAAGCCCAAGGTTACACCATCTTGCTTTACACCAGGTGATTTTCCCCAAAGAAAATTAAAACATCACAATAGAATTGAGGAGGAACTTTCTATCCTCTCTATTTGGCGACTGACTCCCCTGATTTCTTTTGGCAGGGGAACACTCTCACTGAAGAGAGATGGTTTTGGATTTTGCTCCTCTCCAAAAGCGCGTATCCTCGTGAATAACATGCCTGAAGTTAGCATAAACCCTGGTGACCGAGTGGAAACTCCTACTGTGATTCAGCATGGCTGACTCTCAATGTCCTCCTCATCGGACATCTAACTCACACCTTCGTCTCCTACTGTGTTGGAGGGATGCATGGGTGTAATCGTTAAGCATCAGGACAGAACTACAAAAACTACAAGACCTCGTTCATGCATGCGTGCATGTATGCATTCATTCACTCGATGAACATGCCAGCATTTTGATGTATTAGGACACTCTCTTCCCTGATCTGTGTGGGCTCTTCTCATTGTTATTTCCAGGGCTTAACGTGACTTAGGGAGGAGGACATTCATAGAAGGAGACGCATTTTAGGAAGGGAAACAGAAATAAAACCTCACAGGCTGCCCCATTAGGCCTAGCCCGACATCAGTGTTAGACTGATACATAGCTCAGGGTCTCCGTGGGTAATTTCTTATCATACGCGACAGGTTGGGGTTCATCCTATCGGCTAAACTCTATATGAAAAATAGATTTGACCCCACTGTCGCAAACGGGACTCCAGCCACCTAGGCAGCCAAGCTGTTTGCTCTTTCTCGCTCTAGCTCTCTCCCTTGGGGACAGGTCAGTCTTCATTAGCACCTTCACCGGGTGCCACGCAAGGGCAAAAGAAGGAACCTGCACCGACCCAACCACCTGTTTTCCAGCCACCTGCTCTCGCGCGGAGAGGGAAGACCTACCTCATTTGGTCAGTAGCTTGATCTGCGGGTTTTTAATTTCATTGATCGCGCTGGCCCCAATTTGAAAGCATAATAGGGAGGTGTGTTTGCATTTAGCTCTTACAAATAACATCCTGAAAGTGCAAAGGAAAAATCCGTAGGGTAGTCAGAGGGAGAATAAGGGCCCATGCGTACCTGGTGAAGGAATATTCGTGAACCCTTGAAGAGTAAGCAAGGGACAGGAAACAAAGGCAGGGTCAGGCACAAGAAGGAAGACCCCTTTCCAATAAGTCAGAACAGGACCCAGTCAGCACTGAGGATTATTTAACTCTAGATTAAAGGGAAATCCTGAAAAAGAAAAGGCAGTGTGGGGTGGGGGGTGACTGGGTGGCTCAGTCAGTTGAGTGTCTGACTTTTGCTATTGGCTCAGGTCATGATCTCACGGTTCGTGAGTTCGTCGAGCCCTGCATCAGGCTCTGTGCTGACAGTGTGGAACCTGCCTGGGATTCTTTCTCTCTCTCTCTGCCCCTCCCCTGCCTTGTGCTCTCTCTCTCTCTCTCAAAATAAATAAATAAAACACTTAAAAAAAAAAGGCAGTGGGAAGTGTGACAGTAAAATCTTTGTGTGAGAGATCACGTTGAATAATGTCCAACACAGGGGCGCCTGGGTGGCTCAGTCAGTTAAGCGTCCAACTTCAGCTCAGGTCACCATCTCGCGGTCCATGAGTTCGAGCCCCGCGTCGGGCTCTGGGCCGATGGCTCAGAGCCTGGAGCCTGCTTCCGATTCTGTGTCTCCCTCTCTCTCTGCCCCTCCCCCGTTCATGCTCTGTCTCTCTCTGTCTCAAAAATAAATAAAACGTTAAAAAAAAAAAAAAAGAAGAACGTCCAACACAAATTAACTGTAATTACTAATTTGAAAATGGGTTCACTGACATATTCTCGTTTTAATTTTTCACATGGTTAGTGTCTTTTAAACATTATCATAGATGTCTATTTCAACTAGGGGTTGTAAAACTCATTTTGTCAAATTTAGAGTTCATTAAAAGATAAACCGTGAACTCTAAAATGCTTTTATCTTGTATTTTATATCAAATTTGTTTGACAAATCTGAAGTCCAAGCTTTCCCATGTTTTAATATTGCTTTTGCCTTTAGGCATCATGACTTACTTTAAGAGACCCAACTTTGGGGCACCTGGGTGGCTCAGTCGGTTAAACATCCGACTCCGGCTCAGGTCATGATCTCACTGTTCACGAGTTCGAGCCCCACGCTGGGCTCTGTGCTGACAGCTCAGAGCCTGGAGCCTGCCTCAGATTCTGTGTCTCCCTCTCTCTCTCTGCCCATCCCCCACTCACGCTCTCTGTCTCTCAAAAATGAATAAACGTTAAAAAAAATTTTAAAGACCGAATTTGACATAAAATACGGTTTTCTTCACAACAAACGAGAACCTAAACGAAAATTGGTAAGTTCTTAGATTAAATTAACAAAGCCAAGATTTAGATATTTTCTCAAGTATAGGTAAGATCTTAGTTAAACTCAGGCTTCAGACAGACTACTCAGGTAGAAAGGTGATCTGGATTGGAAATCCTTTAAAATAAATTCCTCATTATGATTTTCAAGGGCACTCAATAACAAATGAAAGCAGATAAGAAAAATATTCTATTTATATGTCTAACCAGGACAGCTCTGGAGACTAAATAAATTTCATGGGTAATTAATATCATTTGCATGAAGACTAATATGCCTGAGATTAAAAGTTCTTTTTCTTTTTCTTTTGTTTAAGTTTATTTATTTTGAGAGAGAGTGTGTGTGACAGGGAAGGGTCAGAGAGAGAAAGGGAGAGAGAGAGAGAATCCCAAGCAGGCTCTATGCTGTCAGTGCAGAGCCCAATGCGGGGCTCAATCTCACAAACCATGAGATCATGACCTGAGCCAAAATCAAGAGTCGGATGCTTAACTGACTGAGCCACCCAGACACCCCCAAAAGTTCTTTTTCAAACGACATCTAATTTTCTGGAACATCCCTACCCTGACTCAGAGGGATGGCTGGCCCTGGTGAACACATTTGTCCCAGAAAACCAAACAGGTCAAGGTAAGGGCAACAATTTAAGGCAAACAATTTAAGGCAGACCCCAGTTTCCATCAACTGAAACTGGCAAGTTTTCTAACAGAGTCTTGTCTCATTGGACACTTGAGGATAATTGAACTTATTGCCATGGAAATTAAAACTTAAGTGGAAAATGAATACCCTCTACATATACGCATATGTGCGTGTGCACACACACATTGTGTATGTAGATGTAGTTTCCAAACATGCTCAAAATTACATAGATGATAAAATGAATCCCCCCATAGTCGTAATCCGGATCCAATCATTTTTAAGATTTGGCCACATTTACTTCATCTGTCCTTTTAACCTCTTTTTTGCGGAAACACTGCAAAGCACACGTCAGGTTTCGTGTCATTTCACCCCTACCTACATACTTCAGTGCACATCTATTAAAAAAACAAACTTCTTCTTACATAACCGTATACTGTTATCACCCTAACAAAATAAACAAGAATTCCTCAGTATCAGCTAATTCCCATGCATAATTCCATCTCCCTGATTGTCTCACGGGCATTAGGTTATACGATCACGTCGGGGTACAAACGAAACAAACCTGTCTTCTCCTAGAACCAACCACCCTCTTCCCTGCTGCCCCCTCTTTTCAAGGCGTTTTAATTTGTTACAGAAATTAGGTCAACTGTCCTGTAGTCCCACTGCAAAATAATAAGAAATATACATATTGGTCTGTGACCCCAGTTCCTGCTAAGATTGATCTTTGACCCTGTTCCTGACATAGACCTCCTAAATCCCACGGCACTTCCGGAGTGACAGGAGGATCTTTTGTTCTAACGAGGCGATTCGGGGTGAGCTCCTGGATGGGGGCTGGCCCCCAGAAAGGCCAAGCCATGATTACATGTTTGGAACTTACAGACCCACCCCTCATTCTCTGAGGAGGGGAGAGGAGCTGGAAATCGATCGTGCCTATGTGATGAAGCCTCCATAAAAATCCCCAAACTACAGGGCTCGGGAAGCTTCCATTAGTGAACATACACACATGCCAGGAGGGGGGGGGGGGGGGGGGCATACCTCAACTCCATAGGGACGAAAGCTTCTGCACTTGAGACCCTTTCTAGACTTCACTGTCTATGTCTCTTCATCTGGCTGTTCATCCATATTCTTACCATATCTTTTATCGTATAATCAGCTGGTAAATGTAAGTGTTTCCTGAGTTCTGTGAGCTGTTCTAGCAAATTACCGAACCCAAGGAGGGGATCATGGGCACCTTGATTTGCAGCTGGTCAGGCAGAAGTACAAAGGACAACGTGAGACTTGCTGGCATCTCAAGTGAGGGCAGTCTTGTGGGACTGAGCCTTTAACCTGGCATCAGACACTAACTCCAGGAAGACAGTGTCAGAACCGGATCAAACTGTAGGGCACCCGGGTGGTGTCGGAGAACTGGTCAACGTAGACACATGCATCTTGTGTCAGAAGTGTCGTGGGTGTTTGGGTCCTGTAAAGGACAGCAGCAAGCTTGTCCTGGTCACCCAAGAAGACTGTGTGATGTTATTTAGCTAATCTCTCTGTCCCTCATTTTTCCTAAAAACAGAAGTTGGCTCTAGGGGCGCCTGGATGACTCAGTCGGTTGGGCATCCAACTCGATTTGGCCTCAGGTCAGGATCTCACGGTTCGTGGGACTGAGCCCCGAGTCAGGCTGCACGTTGGCAGGGCAAAGCCTACTTGGGTTCGTCTCTCTCCCTCTCTCTCTCTGCCCCTCCCCTGCTTGTGGTCTCTCTCTCAAAAATAAAGAAACTTTAATTCTTCGGAAAATTGAAAAAAGTACAATATAAAATAAAAAAATATGCTGGTCTAGAATGAGACGTATCACCAGATAAATATAAGAGAATGTGATGTGTTCTAATACTGCTATAAAAATACAGATGAGTGTATGATTAATCTCGGTGACAAGGTCAATATGAGTCGGGCTTTGAACAATAACTGAAACGCAGGGTTGATGTAAAGAAGGAAAATACTTTCTAGACAGGGAGACGGGCTCCTGCAAAGGCAGGGCGAGGTGACAACGGTACAGACAAGAGCTCTAGATTTTGTGTGGCCAGAAGAAAGAACGCATTTGCAAAGTAGCAGAGAAAGGTTGGGTGGGGCCGGGTGGGGAAGGCACTGAACCTCACGATAAGGAGTCTAGACATTAGCATTGGCTGCAGGGAACCTTCAAGGTTGCTAAGCAAGAGTAATACGGTCAGAGCTATGTCTTAAGAAGAAAACTCGAGGGAAAGGGGGCGGATGAATAAACAGAGGGAGAAAGAAAAAAGATGAGTTTGAAGCCTCCTATCATCCACATGAAAAACAATGAACCCGAGCGGTATCCCTGAATTTGCCAGTTAGACAAAAGGAGGCAGAAATTAAATCCAGATGCGTTTCAAGGGTGAAACATACAGGTCTTGGTGACAGGAAATGTGAGAAGTGAGGCAGGGGGACAGAGGAGGACTCTGAGGGGCGTGGCCGTAAACAGGAAGTAGTTGAAATGCAACCGCATTTACTAACTTGCCAACTCGGAGTGCAAATCGATTAAGAATTAATATTAAGCGTATTTGCAAATAGGCAAGTCAGAACAAACACCTCTGCAAAATAAACTCCTCAGGATTTCTATTTTGAAAATACATGCAGGGCAACTAACGCTTACAGCCTATTTTTAAATTTTAATGTTCCAGCCGTAGTAAATTATGAATGTCCAGTCTGCCAGGATGCCATCCCCAGAGTCGAAGAAGATTCCCAAATTTGAGGGATAGGTTGCCTAGCAACCAGAGTTCCCTGGAGCCGAGAAACACTGACATATTTTCCCCCAGTGAAGACTTTCACAAGATCTAAAACAGGAGCAGAGGGAAATGATCATTAAAAACTGACCTTATGACTCCGGTTCAGTTAAAGAAACCTGAATTTGCTCAACCAGCAGGGGGCAGCCCATCTTTTCTAAGGAACCTTTCTAAAATCCTCAGGGCGTGTGAGTACCCATTTCCCATCCTTGGCTAATCCCAACAGGTGATCATCTCTTCTCAGTGGTACAACCCCAGAGGCCCGGCAGTCAGTTTTTCTACGGTCTTCCCCAAACAGACAGACCTAATCTTACGCATCATGTACTCACTGAAGACACAGGTTCTGGGTACTGATTTGAATCCTGGCTCTGCCCCTTACTATCTGTATGGCCAATTGAGTAATTCTTCAATGTCTCTGTGCCTCAATTTCCTCCTCTGTAAAATGGAGAGAGTAATAGAACCTTTCCTCATAGTGTTGAGAGCATTTAAGTAAGTTAATATATTTAAGGGACTGGACACATGATTCTGGCACACAGTGAGCACTCAATAACCCTTGGGTAGGATTAGTATTGCTTATTACAGGTGTCTTCTACCATATACGGAGAGAGAAACACATTGCATTGGTTATACAAATACGGGATGATATTCTGGCTCTCTCTCCACTGCCTCCTACCCGTCCATTCCACTTTGTAGTAAAATATCCCTCCAGAGTCCCAAAGAAAACGCAGGAATTGTCTGAGAGTTCTATAGCTGGTAGGAGGATAAGGCAGCCAGGAGGAAACACCCAAGGCATCCGTGAATGGATGTGAGAATTTGCAGCCTGTAGGTAACAAGGTCACCGGAGTCCAAGCAGAGAGCCTCCTCTCCCGCAAAATGCATACCAACACGTAAAAAGAGGGAACGTTTGCTGGAAATGCTAAAGACTGCCTTAAGAGGAAAGGAAAAGAAGAAAGGAAGATGGGTTGTGACAACTAAGCAGGTGGGGAAACAGCAGGGAATTTTCAGGATTGCTCAGGAAGTTTTCCTGGAAAGACCCCCAGATGAGCAGAGGAGGGCACAGAACTCACCCTCTCAAGACCCATAAGCCCAGTTCTGGTATACAGAACGTGCCCTCCAAGGATGCCCATGTCCTATGAATATGTCACCTGCCATGGCAAGGACTTTGCAGGTGTACTTCAGGACCTTGGGTTCTCCTGGGTTATCTGGGTGGGTCCAATGTAATCACAAGGGTCCTTCCTAAGAGGAAGGCCAGGACGGTCAGAGGAGGATTGCATGACACAGAAACAGTCAGACTGATGCAGGGCGCTGAGCCAAGGACCCCGGGTGCTTCTAGAAGCTGGAAAAGGCAAGGAACAGATTCTCCACTAGCACCTGCAGAAGGAGCACAGCCCTGCTGACCCACCTCAGACCTCTGGCTTTTAGAACTACAAGATAATAAAAATGTGAGGTTTTAAACCACTGTACTTGTGGTCATTGTTATAGCAGCAATAGGGAAGGAATACACAGTGGAAAAGAGGAGGAGCTTAGCTGCAAAGTCCACGTGCACCCCCAGAATATGCAAGAAGGCAGAGCAGAAGCTTGCAAACCAAAGAAAGTCAAGTACCATCTGCTAAAAAGTGACGGGTGGGGATGGTGTTCAGAAGCTGAAATAGAACCAACTGAAGCCTGACAGAATTTGGCAAAAGGATGTGATTGTTTTCGTCAATTAGGAATTGTAAGAGGGTATTATTATTACTTATTGTTATTATTACCACTGCTCCTACTAAAACTAGTGTTACTGTTCTGTTTCTGTGTGGGGGGTGCGAATTGTAAGGCTCTGAAATGGACGAAAGGGATTCCCAGGTGTCTGGTCTGACACATTTTTCCAGGTTTTCAGTGTTCCGTCAACTTTGAGCTATTATACGATCTATAATTTGCAGGAAACCAATAATAAGTAATGTCACAGAACCAGGTGCCACGAGAGCCAACACTGTGCCAAAGAATGGGGTCGACGCTGGGCTCTCCCTGGGCAGAGGACTTTGTACAGTAGGATTAACTGCTGCTTCCCAGACAATAATGGACCAAAGGCTGACTACAGGAATCGGGCTGGGGGGTAAGAAATGAGGTCCCACGGCCAAAAGCATCAATCCCCAGGATGCTTCATCTTTGTCCCCCCCCCCCCGCCCACCACACACAGACAATGCTCCCCTATCCTGGTCTAGGAGGGGCAACTAAGTATTCTTTCCACCAAGATTCTCCTTGCCTCCAGGATGGTGACATTTTTTAAAAAGAAAGACGAAGAAAGGAATCAGGAAGAGCAAATAACGTGATCCTCAAATCCTGTTACGTATGATCAGGACTAAAAGTAAGAAAATTTTAACTCCCCCAAATGTTCAGGTTAAAAACATAAATGAGCTGCAGAAATGGTGTGAACCTAGTCACGGATGAGCATCATCGTGGATCATCATTATAGGACACTGGCAGGCTGATTAGTGTCCCAACCTTTGGAGTCGATGTTACTATCTCTGCCGTGTGTCCAAAATTCCAAACATTCATAATATTATGGGAATAATGGACATTTTGGCTTTACTCCTACGTTATGGGTGATGATTTTCTTTCTCTGTCAGCTAAACCTTTGGTTCCTGGTTTCAAATGGGATTTTATTACATTAGAATTACAAAGCCTCAGTTGGGAATAAATATTGGACTATATTAAATCATTCCACTGTGGTTTGAGGTTCCTCTTCTTCTGTTTCTAAAACGATTAATAAGATGTCCTACGTCAATGAATTACTTTACTCTGAGTTACACTTGCATTCCTAAAAGAAGCCTTCCCCATCTTGGGATGCAAGATTTTGAATCCCAATATCCCAGAATCCCAGGTTTTGAATGCATATAGCCACGTTCTGTCCACTAATCAATTCTTTTGGACTTTTGTGCCTATATCAGTATTTTCTAAACTGTTTGGCAAGATGTTACTAAATGTGCAATGATTTCTTAGAAGCTTAGAAGGGCTTATTCTCCCAACTTGAGAAATGGTGGGTTGAAACAACATTAGCAGGTCTCCACCGCACAAATACGCAGCCACAGAAGGGGCTGGCGCGCACCTTGAATCTCAAGGACAGGGAGAGAATGTGCCGCATTTCCCAAACTTATTTGACGGTGGAAATTTTTCCCAGCACATCTATTTACATTTCCCAGAACAGCACTCTGCGGAACACCAGTTTTGAAAATGCTGGTTAATTAAAGAGCAAGGCTTGTTTATTTTGTCTGTTTCTAAGATAACTTTCATTGAGGTTTGAATTCTGGATCATGATTACCTAACAGAATAAATTCGGTAAATTCGTCCATGTTTCAGAGGGCTTTTTAAATACAGGAGTCATCTATACCTTGAAAATTTGAAGGAATTCAGTGTGATACTCTCAGCTATTTCATGGAAAGAGGAGCATTTTGATAAATTGCATAAACTCTTACTTGGCCCTGAGTTACCCTGCCCTAGTCAATTAAAAAAAAAAAATCGATTCCTGGATACTACCTTCTTATCAGATGTGTGATTGGCAAATGTTTTCTCCCTCCTGGGGTGTCTTAAAGAACTCATATAACTCAACAATGAGACAGAAGCACAATTTAACAATGGCTAAAGGATTACACAGATATTTCTCTAAAACAATATACAGAGATGCCCAAAAGCACATGAAAGGATACCCAATCCCATGAGTCCAGGAAATACAAATCAAGACCACCATGAGACACATCCATTAGAATGGTCACTATAAAAACAAGCCAACAGGGGCACCTGGGTGGCTCAGTCAGTTAAGCATCCGACTTCCCATCAGGTCATAATCTCATGGTCGGGTCTGTGGATTTGAGCCCCTCGTCGTGCTCATAGCTTGGAGCCTGGAGCCTGCTTCTGATTCTGTGTCTCCCTCACTTTCTGCCCCTCCCCCACTCATGCTCTGTCTCTGTCTCTCAAAAATAAATAAGTGCTAAAAAAAATTTTAAAAACAAACAAACAATAAAGTGTTGGTGAGACTGTAAAGAAATTGGAACTAGGTAGGATGACAAACTGTAACTAGATTTCCGGTGGTGATCATTTTGTAATGGATACAAATATTGACTCATCACGTTATACACTTGAAACTAATATAACAGTGTAGGTCAATTATACTCTCAATATAAAAATGAACACGAAAAGATGTTCAATCAAAAAGAAAAAAATTGGGGGGGGGGCGGTTAAAAAAAATTGTGTTCCTTTTCTTAAAGATTAAGATCTGATTAGCATTCAGTTATATGTTCTGGTGTTTATTTATTTATTTTGTTTTTTGTGCAATTTATTGTCAGATTGGTTTCCATACAACACCCAGTGCTCATCCCTATGTTCTCATGTTTAAATATGCTTCATGGCTACTGTCATATATGCATTCTAATTTCTTTTTTTTCTTTCTTCTTCTTTTTTTTTTTTAGAGAGACAGAGCGCACACGTGGGAGAGGGGCAGAGGGAGAGGGAGAGAGAGAATCTCTAGCAGATTCCATGCTACAGGAGTGGAACCCGACACAGGGCTCGATCTCACGACTGTGAGATCGTGACCTGAGCGGAAATCGAGATTCAGACGCTTAACCGACTGAGCCACCCAGGCATCCCTACACATTCTCATTTCGAATTTTGTTCTATCTTTTGCATTCCTTCACCGAACAAAGAATTCGAAGTGCCTGTTGCAGAGCAGAAACCGGGCATAAAAAAAAAAATGGCTAAGTTATCACTTTGGGGAAACTTGTGGTCTAGTGTGAGAGACAGAAGCAGAGACAAAAAAATTGCAATCCCTCATAATAAGGGATGTAATAAAGGCATTCAAACGGGGATGGTAGAGACAATAATAATGTGATTAACAGCCTGGAGGAATTGGTGCCATCATCAAAGCCTTCGGGTCCTAAAAAACCAATAGAGAACCACATAGCAATTTAGGGGAGGCTGCAAATCACGCCAGGGAAGGGAGGAAAATGGCAAAAGGGAATAAAGAAAGAAAGGAGGGAGTCTACAGGGCAAGGGGCAGAGGACAGCAAGGGAATGAGGCTGGTTAGGTAACTTTGAGCCCCAAGCGTGAGCCTGTATGGGTTTCCTACTGCTGCTGTAACAAATTAACACAAACGAAATGGCTCTAAACCATCGCAGGTTTATTGTCTGATGGTTCTGGAGGCTGAAAGACTGACAGGGGTTTCAGTGGGCTGAAATCAAGGTGCCAGCCCACGGTGCTCCCGTCAGAGGCTGTAGGGCAGAACGTTTCTTACCTTCTCCAGCTTCTAGACCCCACCTGCATCCCTTGGCTTATGGCCCCTTCGGCCACCTTCAAGGCCAACAACACCGCATCTTCTTTCCTGTCGGACCTCCAACCCTCTGCTTTCGTTTCCAGATTTCCCTCTCTACCTGTGACCCTCCCGCCTCCCTCTTGACAGAAGCCTTGTGATCACATTGCGAGCAACATCTTCACAGGTCCTGGGGATTCGGATCATGGAAATCTTTGGGGGGCAGAGGGTATTAGTCTCTCAACCACCAGGCCCTCACGTGACTTGTCTTGAGTCTGGGTTTCATACTGCAGGCAATAAGGGGCCAGGGAAACCCAATAAGGGTTTAAGCAGGAAAGTGACACAACCAGATCACGACAAAGAACTCTGGCAGCAGGGTGAAAGACGGCCTGGAGCAGGGGCAGACTGGGGGTATGAAGAGCTGTTAAGATCTAATACCAAGGCAAAGCAGAGGGGAAGAAGGCGGGGGAATGGGCAAATGGGCAAACTAAGTGAAAGAGAGAGAGAGACACGGGCTTCCAGTTACAGAACAAATAAGTCATGGGGATAAAAGGCGCAGCACGGGGAACCCAAGTCAGTGGCACAGTAATAGTGTCGTATGGGGACAGATGGCAGCGGCATGGCGGTGAGCACAGCAGGACGGTGAAGGGGTTCTCCTAACTGGTCTCTGACCCTCTGTTCCTCCCTGCCATTGTGCTCTCCATAGCTCCCCCTCCCTTTTCTGCGGTCCCACGTGGGTTCGGTTCACATCAACTACTCCCTCTAACACACAGGGTACTTCCTGGTCTGGCCTCCTCCCATGTCTCCAGCTGCACCGGAAAACATTAGGCCGATTGCAGGATGCCAGTTACAAAGGTCACACACTGAATGATGGCCCCTCAATCCATCCCAACCCTCAACCTCAGCAAGTCAAATCACTTGATACTTCCTGTCATGCAATGTGGCACATCATCGGGTGGCCTCGTGCATCAGTTCAGACTGCTGCCACTGCCTGGACCGTCTGTCCCAACTGTGACTGCACACACATGCTCCTCTTTGGGGGCTTTGTTTCTCTGTGCATTTCTCTGTGACTCTTCGAGGAGGAATAACCACTGCCTTCTCCATATCAGTGAACTAGGCATGGGCTTCAATTATTTAGACTTGGACACATACTTAGATCCATAATTCTCCCACTGCTGGAGAACAAGCATCCTGAAATCGAGAACAATATCTTACTCGTCATCCTATTCTTGGTGGCTAACACAGCCTCTTACATTTTACAGCCTCTAAGTAAATGTTTGGTGTCAATGAAGAAAGACAAATAATAAGATAGAGTCATTATGAGCTGTAAGATGTCATATTTAATCCATCAACCGATGAACGGATCACCAAAATATGACATATCCATGGAATGGAATATTACCTAACCATGAAAAGGAATTAACTCTTAATACAAGCTACGATGTGGATGAATCTTGAAAACATTAGGCCGAGTGCAAGATGCCAGTTACAAAGGTCACCTACTGAACGATTCCATTCCTGTGAAATGTCCCTAATGAGCAAATCTATAGAGACAGGAAGTAGGCTAGCTGCTTAGGGCCCGGGGAAGGGGCCACAAGGAGTGTGTTGGGTGGTTAAGGCTAAAGGGTAGGGGGTTTCTTTATGGGGCAATAAAGATGTTTTCAGATTGATCATGCTGATGGATGTACAACTATGTGAATATGCTAAAAGCCATACACTGGACACTTTAAGTGGGTAATACGGTACATGAGTGATATCTCAGTAAAACTGAGTTACCAAAAGAAAAGATGTCATTTGGAACCAACTAGGACTCACTAACGAGAAAGAAAGGATCAGAGAGACCCTGGGAAACAGGCCTAAATGGTGGTAAATAGTCATCCAGGTGGGCAGTGAGGAACAGGGAAGTGAACGAGAGTTGGCAAACATTGAACTCTTCACTCTGTGGCATTTACTATGTTAGGCACCTCACTTGCATTTCCTCCTTTATTCCTAAGAGTTAGAGATTTTTATTCCTATTTGGAGAAGACAAAACAGGGGCAAAGACAATCCCAGCCACTTGCCCAGAGGCTCACAGTGAACCGGGGATGGAGGCAAGGATTTGCACTCGAGCCGACTTTCCAAAATCCACACTCTTGACCACGCTGCTTTGTTTATAGGCTTGTGGGTGTGTTGGACCTCTTCGTTCTCATTTTTTGCAAGGGAGGATAATCTTTTTAAATTCCTTAGTTGGATGAATTACTTCTTTTCTTGACTAATGAAGCCGCTTAAATCTACGAAGTACCTCTGCGTGATGTTTCAGTGAACTTTGGCCACCTGTCATTTGTACCGACCTCATTTTTTTTCTTGTCGGAATCATCTGTTTTTCTCTATTTGATGTCCCTTTTGCTGGTTTTTCATTATCGAATGGGAGGCTTGCTTCTTTAGACTTCTGTTACATTATTCCCAGAGAACGTGGCCTGTACAGTTTCTGCACTGAGGGATTGAATACATTTTCTTTTTCCTCTAGTACGTTATCAAGTTTTGTAAAAACCCCAGAGACTCTAGAAAGGAAGGTTCCTTCCCTCTTTACACAGGAGGTACCTAATGCTCGCCTTGATACGGTAAATATATTTTATTGCTTCGGGACTTCCAAAAAAGAAAATTCTCATTCCTTCTTAAGTTGTTTTCAAAATAGCACTGGCCTTCTCAGCAATACATTCTTAAGGCGAGCAACATACTTGGAAATTAAAGGAGGAAGAACATGTCTGAGTAATTCAAAAGGCCAGGAAGAAGCCAGCCATTTGTAATCAGATATTTCAATATTTTCAAGGCTTTTGACTTCAGCGCGATGAATGGCCATAAAAAGATATAAACCTTCTTGTAAAAGACTTGGCTTCCTCTGCTTTTACATAATCAAGCTGACATTTGAATTTTGGCAAAGGATCGCAGGTACCTTGCTTTATTTATTACCTGAGATTAGATAAAAACATCACTGTTATCAAACCACACCAGGCTTTTTCCTAAAATAAGGTGCAATTTTTCAAGCAAGGATCACTTTGTGCTGACATCAAAGTCTACAGGACAGGATTCCCAAGCATGTCATACACAGAAACCGCTCTCCGTCCTCCCCTCCTTCCCCTCTCCTCTCTGTTCCCCGCCTGCTACACACCCCTCCCCTTAAAATAACCCACCCCCACCAATTCCTTCCTCCACCAACTGCTACATTTATAACATGGCACCAACCTAAAAAAAGAACAAGGAAGTACCAAAAAAAAAAAAAAATGCATCGAAGTTGTGCCAGCGAGGACCGAAGTGTCCTCGGGCACCGGATCTGTCATTCTACATCCTGTACCGGTCACTACTGGGGGCAGATAGCTGTCCTGTGACCCCACGCTTGCTTCTCGTCGGGTGGGGCAGACTTTTGTCACCGGGAACAGCCCACGAGGTCCTGCAGCCAGAGAAGGGTGCCCAGGTCATCAAGCCCTCGCCAATCCCTCCGGCGATCTTTACGCTCTCAGAGGCACCCCTCTGGAAGGAAGAGTCTGTCCGGAACCATCTGAAGAATAAGGAGTAGAGGCTTGATGCCTCCTCGCCCAGCTTCCCATGAGGGGCCACAACCCCAAAAGGCGGAAGCCCAGCTCCCCCTCAAACGCCAAGCCAGTGGCCAAACCACAGCCCAGGCGCAGATGCAACCGGCCCGCCCCTCCCCCTCCCCAACTGGAAGGCTGGCTCGACGACGCCTTCAAGGCACCCCTGGCTCTGCCCATGAAGCAAAGACGGCCGGCTGGGAAGGGTGCAGCTGACCTCCACCAAACACCCTTTAGTCTTCGCAAACCAGAACGCCGGGGTGCCAAGAGGTGAGCTTCGATGCACCCCCCGCCCCCGCCCCGTCACGTCCCGTTGTGTTTCTTCCTGCGCTCAGAACGTTCGGCTTGAGCAACTCAAAAAGGGCCAAACGAGTATGACGCGCGGGGAGTGAGAGGGGGCGGCAGGGACACAGTGACACATTCTTGAGGCAGCCGGCACAAGATGCTGGAGCCGGGCGACCGGGGTGAATCGTCGCAGCACCATCGTCTACTAGGTCGCACGACGATGAGCCAATACCCGAACCTCTCGCGGCCTCATTCTTACTGGTGGCCTGGAAACGTTACGGTGCCTACCTCTTTGCTAAAAACTTGGGAAGTACTCGGAACAGTGCCTGGCCATAGCACTCAGGAGTCAAGCACTTGACAGACAGCATCTCTCCCTATCTCATTTGCTCATCACAAATATGCCTTGAGTCCCATTGTACAGATGAACAGACGGCCGCTCGGACAAGCTGTGTAACTAGCCCAAGGCAACGCAGCTAGCGGGGCGGAGCTGGAAGTTGGTCTGACATCCAAGCAGGGGCTTGAACACCACGAGGGATGTGGTCTCCGTGGGTCAAGGACCACACACCGGGGACACGGAGAACACCACCCTGGGTAGCAATATATACGACGGCGGTCGTTTTTCAGGTACTCTGTTGGTTTCAGATGCCGCCACGTCAAAGCAGTAGCGACAGTAGGTGAAAGGTTACTAGCATCTAAGACCTATGTTCGGAGCATCAAATATCATACTTACTCACTTGTGCAGCTTTAGAAGGACAGCTGGCCCCCTGTCACCCAAGCGGACACGAAGCACAGCCTAGCACGGTCCATGTGCCCCGTCTGCTGGCAAGAACTACATCTGGATAGACCTGGCTTCGAAATAAAGAGTAAAACCTGGCAGAGAGGTCTATAAAACTATTTCAGGACTATCCCCCAGCATCCCGGGGGAAGAGCATGCCTCAAGAGAATTCAAGGACGTGAGGGCTTCACAAAATGGCAAAAATCTACAGAGCAAGAGAACAGCCTGTGAGGAAAAGAAAACAGGACGGGATGAAGAGGAATGTGAGTGACCCAAGAATTGGAAGAAATGAAAATGCTTCTAAAAACCCACACGGAGGTCAGGCAAGACAGACACTGCAGAAAAGGCAAATCAGTAATGTTAAAAATACACTGGAGGGGCGCCTGGGTGGCTCAGTCGGTTAAGCATTCAAGTCTTGATCTCCGCTCAGGCCATGACCTCACGGTTCACGGGTTCAAGCCCCGCAGCCCCGAGGCTGCTTGGGATCCTCTCCCTCCCTCTCTCTCTGCCCCTCCCCTGCTCGTGCTCTCTCTCTCTCTCTCAAAATAAATAAACATAAAACAAACAAACAAACAAAGAATATACTTGGAGCACCTGGGTGGCTCAGTCGGTGAAGCAACTGACTCCAGCTCAGGTCATGATCTCGCGTTTGTGGGTTGGAGTCCCACATCAGGCTCTCTGCTGTCAGCACGGAGCCCACTTTGGATCCTCTGTCTCCTTCTCTCTGCCCTCCTCCACGCGTGCGCTCTCTCTCTCTCTCTTTCTCAAAAATAAACGTTAAAAAAGGAAAAGAAAAAAGAACACACTTGGGAGGTTCTCCAAGAATGTGGAGGCAAAGGATAAAGAAATAAAAATAATGAGAATGCTAGCTATCAAAAATCAATTTAAAAACTCCAATATAAAGATAATTGATTCTTTGGAAGAATAGAACAGAACAAAAAACAACAAACTAACGAAGAAAAGAAAACATTCTTTCTTGACCTTTAGGAAAATCATACGCTACGAAAAGAGGTCCTCACGTGGACTTAGGCTGGCAAAATGTGAAAACTTTGGAAAAGTTAAAACCATTCAAAGATGAGAGGAAAAAAATACTGAGAAAAGAATAAAAATGCAACTGACCCTGGCTTCTCAGCGATAAAATGTTCTAGAAAAGGCTGGAACATTGGGGCGCCTGGGTGGCTCAGTCGGTTGGGCGTCCGACTTCAGCTCAGGTCACGATCTCGCGGTCCGTGAGTTCGAGCCCCGCGTCGGGCTCTGGGCTGACGGCTCGGAGCCTGGAGCCTGCTTCCGATTCTGTGTCTCCCTCTCTCTCTGCCCCTCCCCCATTCACGCTCTGTCTCTGTCTCAAAAATAAATAAAACATTAAAAAAAAATTTAAAAAGAAAAAAAAAGAAAAGGCTGGAACACCATCTACACAGTTGAGAGGAAGGTTTAGAGAGGCTGAAGGCATGGTTCAAGATTTTGAAAACACACCGGTTTATCTGACATCTGTGAAAATAATATCCTTGGCTATTCCTGCTTTGAGAATATATACCACCAATTACCATGCTTTCAAACAAAAAAGCTGTAAGGGGAGCCTGGGTGGCTCAGTCAGTTAAATGTCCGACTTTGGCTCAGGTCATGATCTCACAGTTCGTGGGTTCGAGCCTCGCGTGGGGCTCGTCCTTCTCAATTTCTTTCATTAAGTGTTCTGTGGTTTTCACAGAATAGATCTTTTACCTCTTTGGATAGGTTTATTCCTAGGTAACTTATTGGTTTGGGTGCAAATGTAAATAGGATTGATTCCCTGAGTTCTCTTTCTGCTGCTTCGTTGTCGATGTATAGAAATGCAACAGATTTCTGTACACTGATTTTATATCCTGGGACTTGGCTGAATTCGTGTTATCAGTTCTAGCAGTCTTTGGGTGGGATCTTTTGGGTTTTCTACACAGAGCATCATGTCGTCTGAAAATAGTGAAAGCTTCACGTCTTCCCTTGCTGATTCGGACGCCTTTTATTTATTTTTGTTTGTTTGTTTGTTTGTTTGTTTGTTTTCTGAATGCTGAGGCTAGAACTTCCAGTACTTTGTAAATAACAAAGTGGTTCCTGAATGTGGAGGCAAAGCTCTCAGTTTTTTCCCCACTGAGGATGATATTAACAGGGAGTCTTTCGTATATGGCCTTTATGATGTTGAGGTATGATACTGAGGGTTGCTGAAGGGGTGATGGGTGGGAGACAGGCTAAATGGGTGATAGGTATTGAGGGGGGCACTGGTGTTGAGCACTGGGTGTTATACATAAGTGATAAATCACTAAATTCTACTCCTGAAACCAATATTACACCCTATATGTTAACGAATTCGAATTTAAATAAAAATTTGAAAAAAAAAACAAATGGTCAAAAAAAACCCCCAATGATCAGCAATGAAATCAAGAAAACATTAGCTAAACAAATTTTAACATTAAATAATAAAAATAAATAAATTTATGTGAAAACTAAGTAGATCATGCTATAATAGAATTGTGCATTTTCCCTTAATTATTTTGCCCCCAAACTCTCGCAACCAGGTAGGGTAAGGATTGTCAGGATTTTGGGGGGGGCCCTGGGCCAGGTTATTCTGTGATACTTCCCTTCCCTAAGTGGCTTCCGTTCTCTGCTTACTTTTTGGGACCAGGATCACATCCTGAACCCTACAGGCCACATCAAGTTTTGTGGACCCTTCGAATAACAGCAGATGTTTTGTCCCACTGTAATCAGCAAAGACTAAATTATTTATACTGCTGCGTACCGTGTAAGAATTAACACAAAGAGCTTTATTTCTGCTCCCCCAAAACAGGACTACATGAACAATTTAAAAGGTGTCTGCATCGCCAAGCAGTCTGAAGTCTGGTTCTCTGCTTCCTTATTAGTTAATAACATTTTCTGTAAATGCGGAAGCGATTCACGGGCAACGCCAAAGATACAGAAAAGTACCAAGGAGGAAATAAGCACGCATAGTCCCAACACCCAAAGAGAAACACTGCTAAATTTCATATTGTTCAATCAGCATTTCCCCTTTCCTTCTTATCAGAGTACTCAGTTTCTTATTAATGGTATTTAACTATGGGGTTTAGAACTTCCTTTATTCACAAAATATCATATAATTTTTTAAATGCTCGTATCAAAAACTATTAGTTGGAATGGGTGTACATACACCATTCCATCCCATGAATAACTGATTTATGGTTGACTTAATCCCAGATCGTTGGACATCTATTTTGGACATAAGAATTATACTATATATTATACATTATATTATGCTAGGAAATAACTAAAAGCTTAGGTTCAGGAGCAAATTTTCCTGAAATCAAATTCCTGTTCTACCATTCATTAGTCATGGGATTTTGGCAAAGTAATTAAACAATCTGTACCTGTTTCCTCCCAAGCATAGTGGGGATTATAACAGTGTATCGATTAAACGAATTAACACATGTAAAGGCTTTAGAACGCTGCCAGCAACAGGATAAACAGTATATATTTAGGTTGTTCTTTGTCCAATACTTCTCTACAGTGTGAAATGAGCTTCTCTGTGTATTTTTTTAAATGTATATGATTATTTTTTTAAGATGAAATTCTTAGAAATGGAATTGCTGGGTCCAGAACCAATTCACATTTTTAAACTTGTGTACATATTGTCTAATCTCACACCAAAAAGTTGTACAATTTTATCCCACCAACAAAGAATGAAAACAGAATGAAACGGCTATTTTCACAAAACAGCCTTGCCAATACTGGATATCTACACTTTTTTCCCCCACAGTTTTGCTAAGATAATGGATGAAACTGACATTTTGTTGCCTTATTTTGCATTTCTATTACCAATAAAGCTGTCCACTTTCTCTGAAGGCTTACTGGTGACTTTGACTTTTCTTCTTTTACGCAAACCTGTTCACGTTCTCTGCCCAGTTTTTGTTAGTATTTTTCTACCGATTGCCAAAAAGACTTCATGTATTAGCAATAAACATTTCTATTATGTATTGGAAATATTGTACTTCAGTTTGTCATTCGTATCAGTTATCACAACAGACTGGTTCATAATTTTTCACATGAAAAGATGCTCCACATCACTCATCATCAGAGAATACAAATCAAAACTACAATGAGATGTCACCTCACACCATTCGGAGCGGCTAAGCTTAACACAGGAAACAACAGATGCTGGCAAGGATGTGGAGAGAAAGGGGAACACTCTGGCACCGTTGGTGGGAATGCAGACTGGTGCAGCCACTCTGGAAAACAGTGTGGAGGTTCCTCAAAAAATTAAAATCAGAACTACCCTACGACCCAGCAATCACACTACTGTGTACTTACACAAAGGATACAAAAATACCAATTGAAAGGCTCACATGCACCCCGATGTTTACAGCAGCATTATGCACAATAGCCAAATTATGGAAAGAGCCCAAATGCCCATCGAGTCACGAATGGATGAAGTTGTGATGTATATACATATGTGTGTGTGTGTGTGTGTGTGTGTGTGTGTGTACACACACACAATGGATCATTACTCAGCGATAAAAAAAAGAATGAGATCCCGGCATTTGCCGTGACGTGGATGGAGCTAGAGAGTATGATGCTAAATGAAATAAGTCAGGCAGAGATAGACCAACACCATATGATTTCACTCATAGGTGGGATTTAAGAAATAAAACAAATGAGCAAAGAGAAAAAAGAGAGAGAGGGAGAGAGGGAGAGACCAAGAAACAGACTGTTAACTACAGGGAACAAACTGATGGTGACCAGAGAGGAGGTGGGTGGAGGGATGGGTTAAATGGGGAATGGGCATTAAGGAGGGCACCTGTTGTGACGAGCACCGGGTGTTGTATAGAAGTGACGAATCACTAAATCCTACACCTGGAACTAATATTACACTGCATGTTAACTAACTGGAACGTATATAAAATAAAAACATAGAAAGAAAGGAAAAACAAACGAGAAAACGATTTTTTAAAAAAAAAAAGACTTGTTCATAGTGTTTTTACTTTTTTAAATGCTTCTCATTCACAACCTCAAACCCACCAAATTTGTCCTGCACAATTTACGACTTTGGGGTTATAACTGGAAAAGCACTCTCAAACCCATCGTTCACCTACACTGCAATCTCCGACAGCTCTTCATGATTTCATATTTTAAATTTAACTCTTTAACCCAAGTGCAACTTATTTTATGCTTTAGCGTAAGTAAAGAAATGAACAACTTTCTTCCCAAACATTAACCCATTTTCCCAATCCTGTTTACTGAATCCTCTTCTCACTGACTTCAGACTCTTGCCATATAAACTCAAATACACCACCAGCTTCTCTCTTCCATTATATCACTCTATTCTAAAATTAGCACCACTTTTGGGGCACCTGGGTGGCTCAGCCGCTTAAGCGTCCGAGTTTGGCTCAGGTCATGATCTCGCGGTCCGTGAGTTCGAGCCCCGCATCGGGCTCCGTGCTGACAGCTCAGAGCCTGGAGCCTGCTTGGGATTCTCTGTCTCCCTCTCTCTCTCTGCCCCTCCCCTGCTCATGCTCTGCCTCTCTCTCTCTCTCTCTCTCTCAAAAATAAAGTTAAAAAAAATTTTAATAAAAATAAAACTAGCACCACTTTTCATTAATGTAATTTTAAAGTGAATTCTATTGAACTATTCTTCTAACGAACTTGGGAATAATTCTGTCACGTGCCCCAAAAAGTCCGGTGGGAGCATTGCTGCTGTTAGAGCCCAGTAGGTGTTATTCTGTGTGTTTTGAACTTTTTCTTCATAAATATAAGTCATCGGTGAATTGGGTCTCTGCTGTCCGCCCTCCGTGTTCACAGGCTCGCAACTTGGCTTCATGCCCTCGTGCTCTGTGTCCTCAGGTTTTTCTCAGACCCGTCTTCCTTATCACTAGATTCCCTGCAATGTTTCTGTAATAATTCTGTTCCTCACTTCTTCTAAGACGACCTACCAGCTTTGCCTCCAAATGCTCGCTTCCTTATATTCTCTTCTAAATTTTGCCAAATTCATTTTCGTCTTGGTCTGTTGCCTGATCGTAGAAGCTTATCTTTCTTATACTTTGTCTCTTGTTTTAGGGTCTCTGGTCTCTTAAGTTTCCTTCTGACTGAAACAGATGCTGACTAAAATGTGTTTTTGAACAAAAATCTGTTTTTAAATATGCCCCCCTTCTTTACTTCTTGCAGGATGTTGGTCTCCATTCATGTTGCAGATTTCTTCGTATGCCCCACATTGAAGGCTCTCTTCTCCCCGCTTCTTCGGTCTTCATGCAGAACAGACCTATCCCTTCGTGATATTTCTCTGATATTCACTCAGAAGCTTCGAATATTAAAGATGTGGCAGAAAAGAAAAGACTCTCAGGAACCACTCAAAGTGGTGGTATGATCCGAACTTTGTACCATGCCCGGCAAGGACCTGCATGATCTGGTTCGTCTCTAGTTTCTTCTCCTCCAGTCTTACCGTGCTCCAGTCACCCTGGCCTTCGGTGTCTTAGTCAAGGGCAAACGCATTCCCACCCGCGAGTTCTGAGTTGAAAGGAACGCTCTGCCCTTGGATATTCCCACGGCAGACGACCGCTTCTGTTTCAGGTCTCCCTTCACGTGTCCCTCCCCTGACTGTCCTCACCGCTCCTCCTGTGTCTGTCCCATGTTTGTCACAGCCTGTTTTATTTTCTCAGTAGCATTTGCCAGCACCTAAAAGCATCTTACTAATTTATCTTATGTCTCCCCCTGTCAAAAATGTAAGCCTGTAAGAGCAGGGGCTTTCCCCGCCTTTTGTCATCGCTGTAACTCCAGAATCTAGGATAGTTTTGTGCAAATAGCGGACACACAAGAAATGTTTGTTGAGTGGATAAAGGTTATGTAGAAGAGGCAGCATTCTGGATGATTTTTATTTTTCTCTTCTTATTTTTCTTGATTTTTCATACTTTCTAATGAATATAGATCACTTTGCTAGTTTACAAATATATTCTGAGGGGTACCTGGGGGGCTGAGTCAGTTGAGCATCTGACTCTTGATTTCCACTCAGGTCACAATCCCAGAGTCCTGGGATCGAGCCCCACATCGGGCACTGCACTGAGCCTGGAGCCTGCTTAAGATTTTTTCTCTCTCCCTCTGCCCCTTCCTTGCATGTGCATGCGCTCTCTCTCTCTCTCTAAACTAAAATTTTTTAAAAAGGAGAAAATCCTTTTAAAATATGTATATATATGTGTGTATACACACATATATATACATACACACATACACATGTGTGTGGATTCTGAAACAGAAATATCTATGCAATTTTATACGGAAAGTTGGCTTCCCAAGTTTTAGCAGCAAATCCTTTTCACAGAATCTTCGTGGATTCTTCCAACATATAAAAGAGACAAAAGCAGTATTTGAGTATTAATCAATGTATTTTGAGGCTCAGATTATCCCACCTGCTTCTTCTAAAAATCAACAACTATGACAATGAAGCTCTTTAATGAAAACTTATTGTATTTTGTTTTATTTTTTTTTTGAAAGCTTAAATTTTAAATTGAGAGGTGTGGATGAAATACCTTATGATATTCTTAAACAGGGATTACAGGAGAAAATTTATTCTTCAACTTTATACAATAACGAATCAACCAAGCTACGCAAATTCTCACACTCATGGTTTCTAATAAATTTGATTTATAATGCATTTGACTGTGTGTTGTTTTCGTCACAGTTCTAAGTAGACTGGAATATATTCAAATACTAAATGTGGATAAAACACTCAGACCATCACCGAAGCACATCCGTGGAAGAGATTTTGGAAACCACAGGGATTTATCTGCTACTGGCAATTTTGTCAAAGTTAACATGCAGAGCAAAAAGAGTTGGAAACAAAATGCACCAATATGTTCACAGTAACAGTGGCTCTATCTCAGCGGTGGCATACTCGGGGAATTTTTGGATGTACGTGTATTAATGCACAATGGGGAAAATATTCTTTTTTTTTTTAATTTTTTTTAACGTTTATTTATTTTTGAGACAGAGAGAGACAGAGCATGAATGGGGGAGGGGCAGAGAGAGAGGGAGACACAGAATCCGAAGCAGGCTCCAGGCTCTGAGCCATCGGCCCAGAGCCCGACGCGGGGCTCGAACTCACGGACCGCGAGATCGTGACCTGAGCTGAAGTCGGACGCTTAACCGACTGAGCCACCCAGGCGCCCCGGGAAAAATATTCTTAAAGAAGCCCATGTGAATGAATCCCACAAACAGAATGTTGAACTAAAGAAGCCAGACACAATAGACCCTTTGGTTCATTTTACGCAAAATGCAAAACGAGGAGAAGCAAACAGGCAGGGTGAGAAGTGAGGGTAGTGGCCGGGAGGTGGGAGGCATCGTCAACCTGGGCTCTGAAATTGGTCCTGTTCTCCTCCTCTTTCCCTTCTCTCCCCTCCTCTCCTTCCTTTTTTCTACACGTCAGTGGTTTTCAGTATATTCCCTGATATGTGCATATCTGGGTTACCGTAACAGGCAACTTTAGGACATTTCCATTATCTCAAAAAGAAACCCCATGCCCTTCCGCCATCATCCTCCACCCCCCTACCCCCACCCCCCCGCCCACCCCCTAAACAACCACTAATCTGCACCCTGTCTTTATAGATTTCTCTGTTCTGGATACTGCACGGGAATGGAATCATTGATGTCTGGATTCTCTCCTTTGGCATAAGGTTTTCCTCACCCCCTCTTCCTTCTTCCCTTTTGGTGCCACCATCCAAACCTCCTGGCGTGCTGATAGGGGTTTTCTTAGAAGGCTCTCGGTGTGTGCTAACAGTTCCATTTTTCCTGGGCCCCCCTACCCCCACCCCGACTAGACTTCTCTTGTGTGTATTCCATCCCCTGGGAGTCTTGTACATGTGAAGAATAAATTATTTTGTGTTAAGATATGTTGAGTCGTCAGAGTAATCATTCCAAAACGAAAATTTAATTGTTACACCTCTAATTAAATCTTTCCAAAGGCTCTCCATTGCCAACAAAATTAGCTCAGGCTCCCCATAGCCAAACCCTCAAGGCTGTGTCTGACTTGTCCCTCGAGGCTGTCCCTGACTTGTCCCTCCCCACCTCTCCAGACCTCGAGTCTTTGCCCGGCTTTTCCTGCCCTGTCCATGATCCCAACACAGGAAGCTAAGTTCCCCAAACCCATGCTCCAGACAAGGGGAGCCTGGTACAGTTCCCCAAATACGTGCGCTGTTTTCCATACCCTTGCTTTTGTGAAAATGTCCCTTCTGCCTAGCATGCCCTTCCCTCCAGTTTTCTTCCCTGCCTACCTGGTGAACAAACATCTCCTAATGTTTTTTATTTTTAAGTTTATTTATTTATTTTGAGAGGGGAGGATGGGCAGAGAGAAAGAGAGGGAGACAGAGAATCCCAAGAGGTTCCACACTCAGCACAGAGCCTAACTCAGGGCTTGATCTCACGAACCATGAGATAACGACCTGAACTGAGATCAAGGGTCGGGACGCTTGACCAACTGAGCCACCCAGGCGCCCCAACCTCTGCTAATCTTGGGGCCCGGCTGAAATACCTCCTCCTGCCTCTCTATGGCAGCACTGACTAGCTTGTCATCCGTGCCCTACAGAGCTCCGTTTCTCCTACCGTTTGTGAGAGACCGGGCGGAACAGTAGGTCTCCTGTCTCCTGGCTTCCGGCGAGTTGTCTAACCCCCTGAACCTCGGCACGCCCATCGGTAAAACAACGATCCAGACAGAAAGGACTCCACAGATCTTCTCGAGAATAAGACTAGATAACACAGCCAAAGCACGAGAAACAGTGCCTGGCACCTCACACATATTCAACAAATGGTAGCTATTATTTTAAAACTTAATTGGATGCACTTGTTCGTATTTCTGTCCCGTGCCTCTAAAACGGGAGCCCCCTGAACACTACCGGCCGATGACACGATGGGCCACAAGGGGGGGGTCAGGCCTGGGTTTGAATTCATACTCTGCTGCCCCCGAGCTGGGCCAGTTTCCACATCTCTAAAATGGAAATGCAGGAGTGCGGTTAAGAAGATTAAAGAAGATGGGGCGCCTGGGTGGCTCGGTCGGTTGAGCATCTGACTTTGGCTCAGGTCATGATCTCGCAGTCCGTGAGTTCGCGCCCCGCGTCGGGCTCTGTGCTGACAGCTCGGAGCCTGGAGCCTGCTTCGGATTCTGTGTCTCCCTCTCTCTCTGCCCCTCCCCCACTCACGTGTGTCTTAAATACCACCCAGGGGCTGAACCTATCCAATTTGGAAGCTACTGGGGAAGGCCTCAGACCCAGCATTGCGGAGAGCCCCATCCCCCACCACAGCTACTCCAAAACAGTTTCTGCACCTTCGGTCATAGATGCTAAAGGCCTAGCTTAAAATAAGCATGCTTCTCAAGAGGGTAGCACGTTGACCTGTAGAGAGTTCCAGAGCAAAACACCTTAACACAAAACCATTCGTGGATCACCATTGGCACAAAGAACATCCGTGAGGCCAATTTCTGGTGCAGGGGCCGAAAAACACCAAGGAAACTAAAGGAACCACCGGCCCTCCTGGCTGCCAGACCCTCATTTCCCCCCAGCATGTGATCAGATAAGGAACTTCCGATCCAAATGAAAATCAGAAAATGGGGCTATTTTGGCAGAAATCTTTCTAGCACGAAGACACGTTCTATCACGCCTCGTTATGATCATTGTCAATGCAGCGCGTGTCCTAATTAAAAATAACTAAAATCTGTCAACACATCATCCTTGTTCTCAAAACTCGTAGCAAGCTGCCCAGGATGGTCACTCTGGCTTCCAGGCCAGAGGAGGCCCAGCGACCATCCTTGGAGACCAATGAATTTTCTGGATCATTTGCTTTGCCTCTTAACCTGGGTTCCCTAAACCACAAAGCCAGAGGCAAAATCTTATGGGCCAGAAAAGGCAAATCTAAAGAAGCACAAAGCAGATTAGTGTTTTCCCAGAGCTGCAAGTAGAAAGGGAAAATGGCCACAAATGGCCCGAGGGGTGTTTTGGGGGTGACGGAAATATTCTAAAATTGATTTTGGTGACTGTCGCACGGGGCTGTAAATTCTATGGTATATACGTTATACTTCAGTAATGCTGCTTAAAAGAAAAGAAGAAAGCTTAAGGGCTAACATTTTATGGGGGAAACAGAATCCCAGAAGAGCTAGAGTGACCGGAAAGGGGACCCTGGCAGGGAAGAGGGTACAGTGGCTCTGAGGGACTGCACGGCCACGTCTCCTCACCTGACACCTTTGTGAGGGTGCTCTGCTCCAGAATGGTGTGTCCCAGGCAGGGAGGGAGAAGAATGTACCCACCGGCTCCAGCCCCGCACCCCGCACCCCGCACTATTGGGTTGCTCGTGAGCCCAGAGAGGGTTCAGCGGCGTCTTGCACCTTAGGGTGATAGCAACTGAGGTGAGGCACGAGGGGTGGCGGGTAAAGGCCCTCTTGGGACATGCGCTTGGCCAGCCGAGGGCCTGGGAGCAGCTGCCACAGGGAGCCTGTGGTCTGAAGCAGCAGGGACACACAGGTGACAGCTGTTACAACCACATGACAAGCACTGGCCTTGCCCCGGAGCCTGGCCTCAGCCAGCAAGGCCCGGGCACGTGGATCTGCGTGGTGCGGAAGCTGAATCTCGGGGCACCTGTGTGGCTCGGTTGGTTGAATGTCCAACTTCAACTCAGGTCATGATCTTACGGTCCGTGGGTTCGAGCCCCATGTCAGGCTCTGTGCTGACAGCTCAGAGCCTGGAGCCTGCTTCAGATTCTCTCTCTGCCCCTCTTGAGTGCTCTCTCTCTCAAAAATGAACAAATGTTTAAAAAAATAATAAAAAAAGAAGCAGCTGAATCCCGTCCACTCGGCAACGCCTACCCTGCCAGATGAGGTCACGTTCACACGAGACTGGCCAGAACGGAAAGGGCACACTGCTCAGAACCTCTCCCAAACTCTCAAGTCGGAGGGAGAAAAGGACAGTGAAGCCCCACGGTAAATCACCGTTGTCCCATAATACTTCGAAAGAGCTAAAACCAAGATACAGCTCCAAAGTAGCTACCGGCCGCTCCAGCCGTGGTGGTTACACCTCCAAGAAAGAACCCACGGGTGCGGCAGCACCTTCCGGACCCACCCTCCCTGGGCAGACTCAGCCCGCGGTGCTTGGGCCTGGCCATTTCTACCCAACCCGGGCCTTCTGATTTGCAGTCTTTGCTACAAAACTGCCCACCGGTCCGGCCAAGACTTTTTCGGGTCTCCATCACGGTCTGAGGCTCCCCTGGGCAGATGCTCTGTGGAGGGCTCACCTAGATGATCCACAATACTCTCCTTATCCCGAGGCCTGCTGCCCTGCAAACTTCATCCCGTCCGCAATCTTAACTCCCCCCTCCGATGTACAATAGATTCGCAGGTTCTGGGGGTTAGGACAAGAGCATGTTGGGAGGGACCAGTATTCTAACCTGTCACGGAGCACGTCCCAAGTGGAAGGTCCCTTAACCCTCCGAGGGTGGGAAACGATCAGCATGGTCCCCTAAGAAGCATGGGGTAAGTACCTGTCACGTTCACGTCACTTTCTTTCCCTCCCCTGTCTTCTTGCTCCTGAGGTCTGACATGAGCTAGAGCCGGGGATATCCTCTTTCTGGTGGGCACTGGGCACCCAGTTGGGCCAGGTGCACCTCCGATCCCAGAATAAAGCACAGGACAGTATAGCTGAGTGTTTGCCCCCAAGCTCTTCTCCAAAGGGGCACCCTTGCCATGCTTTTTAAGCAACATGTGCATTCCGTAACAAAAGTTACGGAAACCAGCGAGGACACCAGAAAGGAGTCAGAGAGGTGGCAGTAAGTACCTTTCCGGGGGGAATGTGCTTCTCCTCGGATGAAGCTGTGGGCCAGTCCCACCTCCCAGCTCCCCCTGAGGCCGTGTTGGATGTGGCCAAACGGGAAGGGGGTTCCGGGAGATGGAGTGTGGCACAGCCAGCTTCTCAGGGTGGAAGAAAACCCCAGGGACTGACAGGACTGAGGAGCCTCCGGGAGGCAGCAAGTCTGGGGCCGGGCATCCTGCTACTCACAGTACCACTACCGCCAGCCCCAGACAGGATTACAGAAAACACCGCCATAAAGCACTTGTCCGGGCCGACGGCGCTCTCTCCCTGGCCCCGTCACCGCTGCTTCTATGGCAGCCAGTGCACCTTCCACAGCAAAATATGGAAAACTGAACAGAAAAGTCAATACTGAAGGCGCCGAGTTATGCCAAATAAGTGAATTGGCCAGAGAGCCACCTAAAGGCTCAGAGGTCATGGTCCAGGAAAATGTGGGCGAAGAAAATGAGATGTGACAGGTATCTTTAGGTCCAAACCGCCATGTCTGGAAGCACCAGACAAGTGACTGGCACAGCGGGTCTGTTGTGATTGACTGGGGTCTGTTCCCTGGAGTGGGGGATTGGCTGGAAATCTCTACCCTGGCCACGTTGAAAACAGCCCGTTTGAGAAAGAACGCTCCAAAAACAAACATCATTTTGCATTAGTACACGAGGTCTAAATAGACATAATCGTCCTTCAAAGAAGCAGAAGGAGGCACCAGGAAGAATAGGATCATCATAGTAATCAAGTCCTTCTTACGGATATTAGTGATTTGACCCCACAAAACATTAGCTCTGAGGCACTGTCTTAGTCTCCTCAGGCTGCTATAACAAAAATGCCACAGACTGGGTGGCTTAACCGACAGACATACACGTCTCAAAATCCTGAAGGTTGGAAGTCCAAGATCAACATGCCAGCCGGTTCAGTTCCTGGTGAGAACCCACTTCCTGGTTGGTAGACAGCTGCCTTCTGCCTGTGTCCTCACATGGTGGAGACAGGAGGTTCTGGAGACTCTTCCAATTCTTTTAAGGGCGCTAATCCTATCGTGGGGGAACCTGCCTTCGTGACCTTATCTAAACCTAATCACATCCTGAAAGTTCCACCTCCGAACACTATCACATAGGGGGTTGGGCTTCAACATACGAATCGAAGGGGGGTGAGCCTCATTACCCATTCAGTGGTACTTTGGCTAAATTCACCTCATCTGTTCTAGTCTGCAGGGGAAAAGTCCTCGGGGATGCGGAGACAGGGATTTTGCTGTTCCAAGAACAGCTGGATGCAGATATCACCAGCCGCACACAACTCAAACCGGAAACCGCCCCATCGGGATTTCCCCATCCTGACTCTGAGTCCAATGACGCGCACTTTGCCCGAATATGCATGGCATTAAATAAGCTCTCAGACTTTCCCTTCCTTAATTACCTTCAGTCACTAAGAGCTGACCAGCAGCACAGAACATGAAAAACTCCTCTGCAGTGGCAGCCGCGAAGCCATCCGGATGTAATTGAGCCTAGTGCCCCTCACTGAAGAGTCAACTGAGTCAACATGGAAAGCAACACGTAATACCCCGACCCACATTTCCATTACAATTCATGAAGACACACACATGTGCAAACACACATGTATACCCACACGCATGCATACAGACATACACACGTATGCACCTATACACCCCACACACGTATATATACACATGCATACACATATGCATACAAACACACGCATGCACACACACGCATACGTACATATGCATGGACACACACGCATATACGCACCAATACACTTCCCCCCCCACATGCACATACGTGCATACAAACACATACATGCACACACATACACATGCACACATATGCATGTACACGTACATGCACAGATACCTGCATGCGTACACATGGATACACACATACATGCATACTACATACACACGGACACATATACATATATATGCATCTACACACTCCCCCACACCCACATACACATGCACACACATATGCATACATACACATGCATGCACACGTATGCCCATATACATACACACACAGGCAATAGAACAGGAAATTACATATGTATAAGAGAACGTCCTATATGAATGGGAGAAATCTCCATGGCTGAGCGGTCAATAGGGTCAGCGTGAGAAACAAAATCCTGGGACAGGCAAGAGCTACCTTCTCGCCAAAACTACACATATCAAAGAATGCAGGAGAGCACTTTAACTCTGCATAGGAAAAAAGAATTCAATCTCGCTAGTAATCAAAGTAAAACAAAATACCATATTATTTCAAACTACCAAATTGGCAACAACTTTAAAACCGTGAACACAATGTTGGTGAACGTGCCATAAAACGGGAATCTGCATACACGGGGTCGGTGGCAGGAGTAATTGACAACATTCGGAGAAACAATCTGGCAACGCTAATGAGAACCCATAACGTTTACACACATTGACCCAGTGTTTTTGCTGGTACAAGTCTGGATTTAAAAAAAAACACAAAAAAACCCACCACTAATACAGGCAAAGATTTCTCCTATAGTAGCTCATCAGAGTATTACTTATGATCAGGAAGAAACGGAAATGCAGCTCAGTGCCAAATAACTGAAGGTGAAGGCATTTCTCCATTAGCTGTATTTTCCGGGGCAGCGCTCTCCATTCAGACCCTCCATTAACCTGTGCCTGCCCCACCAGGCAGAATCTGACCCGAACCCGCTTCGCGCCTCCTGCTCAGGGCTGCAGTGAGTCTAACCAAGACAAGGAGTTTATTTTCTGAATGTTAGATGAATTATGTAACCCGGAGCAAAATATCTAAGGGGAAAATGAATAGAGGACGTAACGTGAGGGCGGAGGGTACTGAACTGGCCAGTAGGTCTCACTCATTTAGGATTTCTACCCTCACATTCTTCCCAAGGACTAAAAAGCCTTGATATCCCTGTAAAACTAAACCCACAAAAAAGGGAGGACAATTAAAAACAAAAATGGGGGGCACCTGGGTGGCTCAGTTGGTTAAGCATCCGACTTCAACTCAGGTCATGATCTAGCAGTTCGGGTGTTCGAGCCCCGCACCGGGCTCGCTGCTGACAGCTCGGAGCCTGGAGCCTCCTTCAGACTCTGTCTCTCTCTCTCTCTCTCTCTCTCTCTCTCTCTGCTCTGCCCCCTGCTCATGCTCTCTCATTCTCTCTCCAAAATAAAAATAAACATTAAAAAAAATTTTTTTAAGTAGTAGGAAGAGGATGCATTTAAAATAATAATAATAGTAATAATTTTTTTAATAAAATAAAAATGGAAGGGGGGAAAGGGGATAAAAGGGGCAGAGAAAGAGTTGCCACGAGATACCAGGGAGTGATCTAATCATTACAGCCAGGGACTGAATTTAGCACTGCGATTCCTGACAGCTTCAATAGAACAAGAAACACTTTGGGTAATAGAGTTCTTATTGTGCGATTAAAGAAGAAGAAGAAGAAGAGTGGTTCCATTGGAGAGATTCATTATTATCAAGTACTGAAATAAAACAGCGATTTTCATGCTTCCTTCGTATAGGGTTTTTTTTACAAGCGAGACGGAACCTCGGTCACGAGCATTCACACCTCTGCACCTTGTCAGTGGCCCTGTGTCTCCCCTCCTAAACGGAGGAGTCCTGTTCGCCTCCCATGCCTGTGCCTTCTCAGCTATAAACTACACCTCTGTCCTAGAAGCACAGCGGAGGTGTGGATCCAGGGCATGTACTGACCTCAGTCAAGGAAAGTTGGTCCCAAGGTAAAATGGCATCTGGCCGTCACCTTCGAGACAGCGTCTCTGGACCTCCCACTGGATGCCAGTGGAGAACCAAATGAACCAAAGTCCTAACAAAGAGGAATTTCTACGACCTTCAAGTCACAAGGACACAGGCTGGAAAGCATGGCTCATGGCCCACTGGTGGCCACCATGATACACGCGGCCCCAGCTAAGGCCGCCCCCGCCAAATTGTCTCTAATGCCCCAGCCCAGCCCTGCCCAGCCCGCCACCAGAGAGGAACATCAGTGCCCACCCACCAAAAAGCCAGCGAGTCTTTCTGAACAAGTCGGCTTCACTACCAAGGGGCACAACAGAACGATCATGGCAGGATTTTTGTTTGGTTGGCTGTTTGGCTGTACAAGGCCATTATGACACTTCGCCTGCCCCCTGCTTCTTCAGAGACTCTGCATAAGAATCTGGGGCACGCAGCCCGGCCCTTGTGTTAGGAACTGCTCGCCGGTTCCTGATAATGCTGGCGTGCTCTCCCTTAGGAACCTCGGCCCTACCACGTGGGAGCCTGGTTTGGGGGAGGCAGAGCGGATTTCTCACTCGTGCCACAGGACCTTCTTTACACCTGGTGGTAAAGGTCTGCCGCCCAGGGTGAGCTCCGGGTCCCAGGAAAGCGACTGGCACTGGCACAGCGGCAGTAAAACAGAACGACGATGGCATGTATTGGCCGCCATGTATTTGGTGCGCTGCCATCAGGCGGAGGGGAGGAGAGACGATCCCATCCTCAGGGGACAGCAGACCTGACCTTGGTCTGAAACCGTGGCTGGAGCCAGCACGCCCAAAACCTACCAGGAGAACTTCAACCCCAGCGGAGTCACTTCCAAAGCCCTGGAGGAGGTAAAACGCAAAGGAAGCATCATCTGTGCACCGAAAACAGGAAACGAGCCCACGCGAAGAAACCGCTCCTTTGGCTCACGAGGAGTATGAAAGGTGATGGGTTGTTTGATAGACATTATAGGGGGAGAAAGGAAACGACTGGTTTCTCCCACTGCTGTACAGCATGCTAGAAATAAAACCCAGCGAACAGAAGGAACCCAGTTCCTCTGCTTAACAAGAGCAGGGTAGTCCCAGCGCCTTCCCTGAACTTGCCCTTCATAGACTCTGGTGCCATGGGCACCAGGGTCGCGATCCAGGCCGGCAGGGCAAACCTCGGGCAGGTTGGTGCTCCCTCCCACCCGCTGCCTGTTTTCCTTCCGGCCAACTTTCCCCTACGAGCCCGTCTCCAATCACCGGGATGGGGCTGGGAAATGACATCCCCAAAGGGCCATTACAAAGAAGTGAGTAGGGAATTTTAGCCGTGTCGATCCATCTTCCAAAGGAACAGATAGACAATGAAAGGGGTCGTTTTCAGTTTTGTGTGCCAAAGACCAGCGGCTCGACAGGAAGGTCATGCAGTGCTCAGTCTCTGAAGGCAGATAATTCAGTGTGTATTCTATTTTAAAGCCGAGCCCTTGGTGCTACCTTGATGATTTTGTAGAATTTACACTGAAAGGGCATTAAAATGTCACACCATCTTGTGCATTCCCCACTTCTATGTGCTCTTTGCAAGAAAATGAAACCCGGCCGCTCTGAACTCTTAGCAAGCCCCCACAATGTCTAAGGCAGGCGATTTAAACTGTGCACATTTTCTGCGAGGCAAAAGGGTACGGGGAAAGAAATAGCAGTGGGAAACCGTTCCTGAAGCCGGGACTCTTTTCTGAGCCACGATTTCCTCTTCTGCAAAATAAGGAAGACCCCCACCTATCTTCTGGTGGCGACCCGGTGGCAGAAAGCACACAAGCGCCTGGAACGGAGTCTGGCACATTCTTAGCTAAGCCTTCCCTCCCCCTTTGGGTCTGTTTCCTTCCCTGCAAGGAAAGGTGGAGAAGAGAGAGCCACGCCAGGTGACCCGGCATCAACGCTCTGCATAATGAGGACTCCCCCCGCCCAGACATGTCATCAAAAGTCAAACTCCACCATCCACGTGTGTCCCAGATTCACACGGACAGGATGAAAGCGATCACGGCCGACTGCATCTTCCACGGAGAAAAGAGAGAGGGCAGGAAGTCTCCGTACCGTTACGAGGAAGAGACACAGAGGCACCAGAAACTGGGATAGCGTTTCCTACGTTACACCGTGGGTGTCAGGCTGCAGGTCTTCGGCAGGCGGGACAGGTACTCTGTCCCAGGACCCACCCGCACTCCCTCCCATAGAGGGGCTTTGGTCTCTCTGACCCCTGGTCTCATTCCCGCTGAACTCCCTCCAGTGTCAGATTGCAGGGTCACGGCAAACCAGAACAGTTCACAACAGGGTTTAGAATATTGAACCCCTGCAGTGAGTGCCTTTCGACGCAGCTCTGCCTTCCCTTGTCACAGGAACTTGGGTCAAAACACCAGCGTTGGGCCCATGTCAAGGAAGGTCTGTGGTCCCAACAGCTATTTATCTCATCTTAGTAGACTGGCCAAAGAGGCAAAGCCCTGTTTCCAGGGACTAGAAAGGTTCCGTCCCCCCACATTCTGTGTTACCCAGAAGTAACTCGTCCTGAGCTTAACATCAGATAATAATTAGTTTAACTGTCTGGCTTCCCCAATGCACTAAGAGCTTCCCTAGGTATCTTTTGGGGGTGAGAGATATTTTCTAAAACTCGATTGGGTTAATGTACACCTACCTCGATTCATTTATGAAAAATCATTGAATTGGACACTTAAAACAAGCGAATTTCATAGTATATAAAGTATGTCCCAATCCAACTATTTCTTTTTAAACTCCACTATCCATTAGTGAGTGGCCTTGAGCAAACTGCCTCTCTGAGCCTCTGTTTCCTCGCCTGTAAAATGAAATAATAATTGGTATTATACAACAGGTGTGGGGTTTATTTTTTTATTTTTATTTTGTTAGTTTATTTGAGAGAGACAGAGACAGCGTGAGTGGGGGAGGGGCAGAGAGAGAGGGAGAGAGAGAGAATCCCAAGCAGGCTCCACACCACCAGAGCAGAGCCCAACATGAGGTTCGAACCCAAACTCCGAGATCATGACCCGAGCCGGGGTCGGGCACTTAACCGACTGAGCCGCCCAGGCGCCCCTAGTCGTGTGGTTTAAATGAACTTATGTGTGGAAGGCCCTTTGGCAAACACTCCACACGTGTTGGTTGCTATTTTTATTGTCTTATTTTGTTTGTCCAGCACAAAAGATACAATGGAGGGAAAAGAAAAAATAGTGTGGAAGAAAGCCTGGGTGCCGTGGTAAGTAGAAAAGTATCTCCCCAAGTATGTTCATGCCCTGGTCCCCAGAACCCGTGAGTATGTCACCTCACGGAACAGAAGGCCTTTGGAGATGTGATTAAATCAGGGACCTTGAGTTGGGGGGTATTATCCTGGATTAGCCCAGTGGGCACTATGTAAACACAAGGGTTCTTAAAAGATGGAAGAGGAAGGGGCGCGTGGGTGGCTCAGTCGGTTAAGCGTCCGACTTCGGCTCAGGTCACGATCTCACGGTCCGTGAGTTCGAGCCCCGTGTCTGGCTCTGGGCTGATGGCTCAGAGCCTGGAGGCTGCTTCCCATTCTGTGTCTCCCTCTCTCTCTGCCCCTCCCCTGTTCATGTTCTGTCTCTCTCTGTCTCAAAAATAAACATTTAAAAAATTAAAAAAAAAAAAAAAAGATGGAAGAGGAAGTTAGGAGAGTTGGAGAGAGAGAACTGTTGAAAGATACTGATATTGCCTTGGAGGATGAAGGAAGGGGCCACGAGCCCCGGAGAGCAAGCTGTCTCTAGAACTTGGAAAAGGCAAGGAAACGGACGCCCTCTCAGCATCTCCAAAACGAACATTGGCCCTTTTGACACCTTGACTCTAGCCTGGTAAAACCCACTTCGAACTTCTGACCTCCAGAATTGCAGGATAACAGCTTTGGATTATTTTATGCCACGAAGTTTGTAGTAATGGGTTACAGCAGTGATAAGAAATCAATACAGGCACGGGGGCACCTGAGTGGCTCAGTCAGTCAAGCATCCAACCTCGGCTCAGGTCATGATCTCACAGTTCACGAGTTTGAGTCCCGCGTGGGGGCTCTGTGCTGCCAGCTCGGAGCCTGGAGCCTGCTTCAGATCCTGTGTCTCCCTCTCTCTCTGCCCCTCCTCCACTTGCACTCTGCCTCTCAAAATAAATAAACATTTTTTAAAAAGAAAGAAAAAAGAAATCAGTATGGGCACCGTGTTGTGGAAAGCCTTGAATGTCAGGGTGAGAGTAGATCTAAGAGGGGGAGTCTGATATTGATATTTGGGGTGTGTAAGACACCCTGGAGTAGCAGCAGGAAGGCAGCAGGTGGCCAGGAAGGATGCTATTCCTTTTTGGAAAAAAATAATATATACAGTCTTCTATTAGTTTCAGGTGTGCAATGCAATGATTCAACAATTCCGTACATTTCTCAGGGCTCATCAAGATAAGTGTACTCTTAATCCCCTTAATCGATTTCACCTGATAAGAGGTTAACATCCAAAATGTAAAAAGAATTTGGGGTGGCTCAGCTGGTTAAGCATCTGACTTCGGCTCAGGTCGTGATCTCACAATTCACGAGTTCGAGCCCCTCGTCGGGCTCTGCGCTGACAGTGTGGAGCCTGCTTCCGATTCTTTCTCTCCTTCTCTCTCTGCCCCTCCCCATCTTGTGCGTGTAAACTTTTTTAAAAATCCAAACTACAAAAAGCATTTTTGTAACCCAATACCAAAAACACAAGTAATCTGATTAAAAATGGGCAGAGAACCTCAAGAGATAGTTTTCCAAAGAAGGGCACCATTGATGTGGAACAGAGCGGGGAACAGGTGGGGAGGCAGGCTAGCGGGGAAGGGCGCGTGGAGGAGCTGGTGGTGTTGGGAGAGCGGGTGGATAAACCCTATGTCACTCAGCAATCGCCCGGAGGCAAGATCCAACAGAGAAGACCCAAAGAGGACAATAAGCCTGGCCGGCCCATGGGAGCACAGTGACGCCATCCACGCCATCCACGGGGGTCATGAGAGCTGGTTGCAGCGGCGGGGGCAGGGTGCCCAGAGGGGGTGGGGACACGGAGAAGCTCAGTGAGAGCCTCGAGCAAGGCTTAAAGCTTGGGTCAAATAGGAGCGCAGGTGGCGGCAAGGATACCACTTTGGGACCCCCGAGTGCCAAGGCGAAAGCCAAAAGCACTGGCATGGTAGGGAAGGGTGTGCAGGAGACGGACAGCTTGAGTAACAGACATGTTTAGGGGTTGGAAGAAGGAGAAGAAGCAAACCAGAAGACAGACGAGCCAAAGGAGAGGAGGGTTTTGAAGAAGCCACCAGGGACCCCTCCAGGGGCTGATTCGACACTGTAGTGACAGCAAGAATCAGATTGCAAAGGGTGAGTGGAAATAAAGGAGTAGAAAAGAGCAGACCCATGTTAAGATGGAGAAGGCAAGGAGAGGAGCTACATGGTAGCTTGGTCAGAGAGCGGAGAGGAAGAAAAGCATTTCTTAGAATCGAAGGCTCCCGAACACGCTTGAACGCTTGGGGGAGCACTGGGGTAAATGGTAGATTAGGACTGGGGGGGAAGGGATGGAGAATTAAGCGATGCGAAGGACATGGTGTTAACAAAGAGAAGAGTCATTTCCTTTCAAGAGAAAGAAGTTGGGGCCTCTGGGTGGCTCAGTCGATGAAGTGTCTTCGGCTCGGGTCACAATCTCGCGGTTGGCGGAGTTCGAGCCCCGCGTCCGTCTCTGTGCTGACGGCTCAGAGCCTGGAGCCAGCTTCGGATTCTGTGTCTCCCTCTCTCTCTGCCCCTCCCCCACCTGCACCCTGTGTGTGTGTCTCTCTCTCTCTCAAAAATAAACATTAGAAAAAATTTTTTAAAAAGAGACAAGAGCAAGAGCACGATAATAAAAACAGACACAGGTATTCACGGGAAAAAGGTGAGGTTGACAAGAGCTTGCCTCGGGTAGCCTCAAGCTTTGACAGCAAATTGAGAGAGGCCAGCAGAGCCTTGCAGAGTCCGGGGGAAAACGGAGAGAGGTCTGCTTTGGATGTCGAGAAGGGAAACTTCCCTGAGAGCCCAGCCAAGATTAGACCCTCCCCAGAGGCCACCAGCCAGCCACGCATCCCCTGCAAGGTAACACACCCGAGGCTCATCTGCCAGGTTGACCTGGTCACAAATCCTGAACTGTCGTTCCCATTGCTAAAGTCCACTTGTCTGATCCTCCCAAGTTCTTGAGGGAGGAGACCGTCTGGAGTTTAAGCCTCCGTGCGTCCCGGCTCCTGGATCACAGCACCTGCCCCAGCGGGAACCGTGTGATGGTGGAGAGGCATAGAAGGACTAGAAGAGAAGCTATATTTCAGCATGTCCCGACATACTGGCTAAAACTTGCTTTGAAGAGCCACCTGGGTGGCTCAGTCGGTTAAGCGTCCAACTTGGGCTCAGGTCATGATCTTGCGGTTCGTGAGTTCAAGCCCCGCGTCGGGCCCTGTGCTGACGGCTCAGAGCCTGGAGCCTGTTTCAGATTCTGTGTCTCCCTCTCTCTCTCTGACCCTCCCCCGTTCATGCTCTGTCTCTCTCTGTCTCAAAAATAAATAAACGTTAAACAAAAAATGAATCAATGTTAAAAAAAATTTATTTTTATTTTTATTTATTTATTTTAAAGAAAGGCAGACTGCCACGTGCAGCGCCTCATTTGGATGTGTCTGGAGCCTTGGAAGCCTGACTACCCTACGTTCTCCTACAAATGGGCCTTGAGAGCTTGTTTGGAGGTTCTAGCAGGGGAGCGCAGCTACTCGTATACCCTTGACCGAAGAACGGTCCTCCTCTATCGGGGAAGGTTGTCCTCTTCGGCCGAGCGCGCAGCTTTGGGAGGGACGCACACGGAGAGGTGAGGGAGGAAGGGGACACCCGCCTAGGCAGCCAGATCAGCCGAATCAACCCTGGCGATCAATGGGGTGACAGATGTCGCGGCCAGATCGCCCTCGCATCCAAAAAAAAATTTTTTTTTAACTTGCTTTAAAGAAACACAGTAAATAAAAAACATAGAACAGACAAATTAGAGTGTGACCATGCTTTATGGAACTTCTTTAAATACTGAGCTCCCTTAGTGCATTTTAAAAATAATTTGCTTCACAGAAATCCATTTTGGAGGCAACTCCTAAAGAAATATTTCCAGCGTATACAAATTATTTAACACCAGCACAGACAGGCTTGCAAATGAAAGCCGTCACGGGCCCACCAGAAGGAGCCCCACACGCTGTGCTGTGGAGCAGAGAAGGAGGCTAAGGCAGCCCTCGTTACCTAGACTATAAAAGTGCTCGGGGCCCCCTCGGGGGACCTGGCACATTTCTAAACGTGTGGGAAAGCTCTCAAGTTCTCCGGAACCCCGGACTTCACCAGGACATCCCTCATCTTGGTGTCTAAGTTTGTTACTAAACCTGCCAATCAGGGCTCTGCCTTGTCTCCCCAACTTAGCACACAATCCTGGAAGGTCAAGTTGTGACCAACTGTCCCTTTGAGCCTTGCTGACTCCCTACCCCCACACTCACACACTTGATCTTGTACCACGGGCAGGTGAGTAACCAGCACCCAGGTAGGGCCGTGTCCTGGTTAGGACCAAGCCCTGGAGTACTAAAGACCTGCTTTGGTATCCTGGCCCCACCTCCTACTAGCTGCAAAATCTCACAAAAATCACCTAACCTTTACAAAGAGATAGTCAGTTGTACCAACTTCGAAGGTGTGTTATACACACAACACCTATCACAACCTGGAAGGGCTCATTAAGTTTCAGTATTGTTATTAAGTCTTTAATGAAGTCTTTAACGAACATTTGATTGGCCTATAGGGCCGAAAGGGAATTCACAAGATGCCCATAGTCGAAACTACTCAAATAGTGTTCAGATTTACCCATCTGGCTCATCTGTCAACCAAATCGACTAGAGAAAGAAACCAACAAAATGGGGTGGTCTCTCCCCAAGGAAGTTCTACAGGGACACAGAATACAGAGGTTCAAATATTTTGTAATAAACTAGGAAAGCAGGAAGCAAAACCTGCCCATCAAGACGGTAGCAAAGAGGCAACGAGGAAACCAACCTTGTCATTCATCTGCTTTCACTGGGAGTTCAGGGCTGCAGACTGTTCTTTTGCATAATGGTGGGTAATGCCAGCCCCTCCCCAACATCAGAGTATCCCTACCGGCAGAACCAAATACTCTGAGCTAACTGTGCTATGGAGGGGAGGGGGGGAAGAGAAGCAGGGGGAATGGAGGTGTCACTGGTTTCAACTTAAATGATAGAATGCAGGTATTAGTATCTATCACACAGAAGGGCTCGATAAACGTTAGGTATTAGTGCAACGTTCGAGGTCTATATTGAAGGAGCAAGTTTATGTCCTAGGACACCTTCCAGAACCTGGTTCTACGCCATTCAGTTGATGTGCAGAGAAGATGAAGTTTGACAAGCTAGGGATCCTTGCTATGCCGATAAGAGGAAATAGAATGGACTTGAGGCATCATGCCAACGTCTGGCAAGTGTCTGCCAACGTCTGGCAAGTGTCTGTCGGCCAGGAGCTGCTGTCAGTGGCCCTTATCCTGGGTAAGGAAGACAAGGGGAAGAACACAGGACCAAAGAGGCAGCCTGCGCCTGCCACTGAGAGAGCAGCAGACCAGGAGGGGCAGAGGCAGGAACTGGGATCACTGGGAGACCAGCAGGCCGACTGTGGAGATGGGACACCCAGCTGGACAAGGGCCCAGCATCACGACAGGAAGAAGGGCTGAAGAGGGTGGCTTGGCTTCACTCAAGAGCCGTAAGGCCCTTAGCTGGAGCCCGCATCTCCTAGAAGTTTCCCCGAATGCCTAACACAAAAGCAAAAAAGAGAAGGACCCTTCTCTAGACCCTCCACAGCCAGAGTTCCTTTGGCCGCTCATGTGGAAATCTAGAAGAAAAGCGAGACTGCAGACACCAGGGAGATGACACCGAGCAATAAGGAGTGCCCAAGAAATGCTAACATGAGAAATGGAAGAGCCTGCAATGTCACGGCCCTCTCTGCCTGGCATTGTTGGCAACAAATACATAAAAGAGAAGATTTTTACCAGGATAATACATGTGCATAATTTAGCATGGTGAAGCGCTCTGAGAGCAGAGGCAGCTTCCAGAAGCTTGTGAGGGAAACGGAAGCCCTATGAAGGACAGGGGGCACTCCCCAAAGCTCCAGGTGAGGGTTGGCTGTTTGGGGTCTGTGGGTGTCAGCCTTGGGAAACATTAAAATCGCTGCTCAGGAGTAGTTATGTTGGTTATGAAGGCACATCGAAAATGAGCTTCGATATTTCAGCTTTTTTTCTTTGCCTTTTTAATTTTAACTAGAGCATGCTCTATGCAGGGAAACACATTTCATTTCTATAAGAACAAGTAACAAGAAGCCTAAGCTGCCAGCACCTGTTCCATAGGAATTCATGGTATAAGAAGTGTCATAAAAAAAACAAACAAACAGACTTTAACGACACAGGACCCATCACAGACACCCTCGTACCAAACTAGACAAGGCCATGGAGGAAAACCGAGAGGTCTCAGACCCCTGACCCACACTGACAATTAACAATCATGTGCAAGTTTACACCAAACTATGCCTTCATCTCCTGTATTTCAAGTAACATGGCTCCACACCATTTTTTCTAAACACATCTCCTGGTGCTTCCTGTTCGAATATTCTATGGTGCTCTGCTGCCCCAGCTCCTGAGCACACCTCAAGTGCAGGAATGATATTCTTTTGCTTCTGTCGTTTCCTGCATGTAGTAACCCTGCACAGTAGGAAAATCAACACATAATAAAATTAAAAAAAAATTTTTTTAACGTTTATTTATTTTTGGGACAGAGAGAGACAGAGCATGAACTGGGGAGGGGCAGAGAGAGGGAGACACAGAATCAGAAGCAGGCTCCAGGCTCTGAGCCATCCGCCCAGAGCCCGACGCGGGGCTCGAACTCACGGACCGTGAGATCGTGACCTGAGCTGAAGTCGGACGCTTAACCGACTGAGCCACCCAGGCGCCCCTAAAATTTTAAAGTACTACTACATTTTCTATGAAGACAGAAAAATCTTTCTAAACTCTTCAAAGATCACTTTTCTAAGGTGTTAATTTTCTAAATCCCCAAGCTAAGTGGGCTTGTAGGTCAGTTGACTCAGTTGGCCAACATGATTCTACAGAGAAGCCAAAACCGTGGTTTGTCAAATGATTCAGCATGCCCAGCCCTCACCAGCTAACACTAAATGTGCCTCAACATCAGCAGGGTTTGGAGCAGAGAGCACGGACTGTTGACAACAAAACAGCCCCTTTGTTAAAACCAACAGAACCACCCTCAAAACGCCTCTCCTACCAAAAGTAGGCTAGCCTTAGAAATCGGAGATCAGGAGAGGTAGGGAAAATGCAAATTCAGGACAAAGGAGACAGGACTTGGTTCTGAATTCTGAATCTAAGCTCTGCCTGAGTGTCACTGTAGCACTGAAATCAAGTTTTAAGCTTAAATATGAGTGACACTCTCTTCCAACAAGCTCATTTTGTTGCATGAATAACTAGACAATGCTGGAGAGGACTCTCCCCTCAAGTTCTAACTATAATGACACGACACTGATCTTTTTTTAAATTTTTTTAATGCTTATTTATTATTGAGAGAGACAGAGCATGAGCAAGGGGAGGGGCAGAGAGAGGGGGAGACACAGAATCTGAAGCAGGCTCCAGGCTCCGAGCTGTCAGCACAGAGCCCGATACGGGGCTCGAACCCACAAACCATGAGATCATGACCTGAGCCGAAGTCGGTCGCTCAACCGACTGAGCCACCCAGGCGCCCCTCGACACTGATATTTTCAACAGACTCTCCAGTGAGCATGGGGGCCACTTATGGAAGCCACAGGACCTACTACTGCTGTCATTGCTCCAGACGCTTGGGAGAACCTTCTTCTGAATGTCCTTCAAAGCCAGTGACAAGGAATACGCATCAACCTGGTCACTGCATAATGACACAAGTGGTCTGGCCAACTTGGTCAGTCACTGGCCCACCCGATTTGACTCTAAAACAGCCAGTAGCTGATGCTAAAACTATTCCTGCCCTCCAAAGACAGAGATTTGTCACCAGGGAGTATATTCCTGAGGCTGTCTCAAGGGGCTCAAGACCGCTCCCCCAAAAAAGAGTCCTTCCTGGAGTGAAGGCAGCTTTCTTAGAGAAAAGATGATTAATTTGCAGGTCCTTCAATCCCACTGGGCTGAACTAGATTTCAGAGTGACCTGTGTACCCGATCCTTTAAATCCCAGCTCAGTCAAGGGACCTTTCCAGGAAACAGTGCTCCCACCAGCCTCCTCAGAAAGAATTAATCCCCCTCCTCTGGCCTTGTACCTCATACTTCTGCTGCAGGGACCGTCCCTCATAATCCATTGCCACAATCGTCATCACTGTCTAGAGGGGCCCCTCTCCATGCACTGAAATGGAGTTAAACTATCTTTTCACCCCTTCAGCTCAGACCCAGTATGAACTACGCTCTCTGGCACCTAGGAGGTTCTCAGCTAACATTCGCTGAATTGGAATATTTTAGTTCCAGTAGGGGAATCACATTACTTTATCATCTGCCTTGTACTCTGTACAGCACCCACCCATTCAGCAGGCACGTACCTGGGACCAGACTGTGCCTGGCATGAGCCAACATGAAAGTGCTAGCAATGTTTTCTGGACCCGTCCACTGCAGGTTTTGGGTGTTTTTGTTCTGTTCCGTTTGTAACCATTTGTTAAAAGTCAACAAAGGCAAGAGCACCACCCCTTCCCCCCACCCCTGCTCATGCAGAAACAATGAAGGTTCAAATACATCCAACAAAACACACTCTCATGTCTAAAATGACTAAGAGTCTGGGCTGCCTGGGGGGCTCATTCAGTTAAGCACCAGACTCTTGATTTCAGCTCAGGTCAGGATCTCACGGTTTGCGAGTTCAAGCCCCGCACGGGGCTCTGCACTGATGGTGCGGAATCTGCTTGAGATTCTCTCCCTCTCCTTCTCTCTCTCTCTGCTCCTCCCCCACTCACGCTGTCTCTCTCTCTCTCTTTCTCTCTCTCTCTCTCTCTCTCAAAATAAATAAGCTTAAGAAAATAAATAAAAAATAAAATAAAATGACCAAGACGATAATGCAGCCATACCTCTGTCTACAAAGGCAGCGCATGAGATCTGAAAAGCATAGGCCACTATGATGATGGGTTATGCAGTTAAAATCTTTTTTTCTTTTTTTCTTCCCTTTAAAAAAAATTTTTTTTAATCTTTTAATGTTTATTTATTTTTGAAAGAGAGTGAGAGAGTGGAGGAGGGGCAGAGAGAGAGGGAGGCACAGAATCGGAAGCTGGCTCCAGGCTGGGAGCTGTCGGCATAGAGCCCGACGCGGGGCTCAAACTCACGAACTGCGAGGACATGACCGGAGCCGAAGTCGGACGCTCAACCGACTGCGCCACCCAGGCGCCCCTAAAAAATTGTTTTAATGTTTCTTTATTTTTGACAGAGAGAGGCAGAGCGTGACTGGGGGAGAGGCAGAGAGAGAGGGAGACACGGAATCCGAAGCAGGCTCCAGGCTCCGAGCTGTCGGCACAGAGCCCGACGCGGGGCTCGAACTCACGAGTTGTGAGATCATGACCTGAGCTGAAGTCGGACGCCCAACCAACTGAGCCGCCCAGGCGCCCCTTTTCTTTCCTTTTTTTAAACCATTTTAACCATGTTTTTAAATTTTAATTCCAGCATAGTTAACGTACAGTGTTCTATTTAACAAGTTACAGGTGTACGATACAGGGATTCAACTATTCTGTACATTACTCTGTGCTCATCATGGTAAGTATACTCTTAATCCCCTTTACCTATTTCACCCATCCCCCTACCCACCTCCCCTCTGGCAAACGTTAGTTTGGTCTCTATAGTTAAGTCCATTTTCTTGCTTTTTTTGTTGTTGTTCAACTGTTTTTGCTTCTTAAATTCCACCTAGGAGTCAAGTCATATGGTGTTTATCTTTCTGTGACCAACTTACGTCACTTAGCATTATACTCTCTAGATCCATCCATGTTGGTGCAAATGGCGAAAGTTCATTCTTTTTATGGCTGAATAATATTCCATTGTATATATATCTACATCTTCTTTAGCCATTCATCTATCGATGGATAGTTGGGCTGCTTCCGTAATTTGACTATTGTAAATAATGCTGCAATAAACATAGGGGTGCATATAACTTTTGGAACTCGTGTTTTCAAACTCTTGGGGTAAATACCCAGTAGTGGAATTACTGGATCATATGGGATTTCCAGTTTTCATTTCATTTTTAAATTTTTTTTATATTTTTGAGAGAGAGAGAGAGAGAGAGAGAGAGAGACAGAATGCAAGCAGGGGAGGGGCAGAGAGAGGGGGAGACCCAGAATCCGATTCAGGCTGCAGGATCTGAGCTGTCAGCACAGAGCCTGAGGGCTTGAACCCACAGACCGTGAGATCATGACCTGAGCCCAAGTCAGACACTCAACCAACTGAGCCACCCAGGCGCCCCTCCAGTCTTCATTTTTTGAGGACCTCCATACTGTTTTCCACAGTGGCTGCCCCAGTTTGCAGTCCCACCAACAGTGAACGAGGGTTCCTTTTTCTCCACATCCTCGCCAATATTTGTTGTTTCTTGGGCTTTTTATCTTAGCCATTCTGACAGATGCGAGGTGGTATCTCATTGTGGCTTAATTTGCATTTCCCTGATGCCATTTTAATCATGGTTAAGTGTGTAGTTCAGTGACATTAAATCCGTTCACACTGCTATGCAGCCATCACTGCCATCTACCTCGAGGACTTTTTTATGATCACAAACTGCAATTCTTTATGCATTAAACAAAAACACCCCATCCCCCCTCCCCTCAACGCCCGGCAACCATTCTATCTTCTGTCTCTGTAAATCTGACGACTCTAAATGCCTCCTCGTATAATAAGTACAGTCATACTGTATTTGCGCTTTGGTGACTGGCTTACTTCATTGAGCATAATGTCTTCAGAGTTTACCCGTGTTGTAACAGGTGTTAGAATTTCCTTCCTTTTCAAGGCTAAACAATATTCCATTGCGTGTCTATGCCGCATTTTGTTTATCCATTCGCCTTTCGAGGGACATTTGGGTCATTGCCACCTTTTGGTTATTGTGAAAAATGGTGCCATGAACATGGCTGTACCAACATCTGTTTGAGATTTTGGGGGCATATACTCAGAAGAGCAGGCTGCATCGTATGGTAATTCTATGTGTGAGTTTCAAATCTTAAATGTATGTTTAACCTTTGAGAATAAGAGGGATACATTCACAATGTTTTATACACTATTGAGAAAATAAAATCCACCGTAGTGGAAATGTCAGGTTTCATCTATTGGTAAACAATTCAAAGAAATAAATGATCGCGCATTCAGAGACTTCTAGAAATACTGGATAAACACATTTGAAATTTAAAAATCAACTGGCTCGTGGTTATTATCAGAAAAAATGATATCAAGGTTAGCCAAGACATTTGAAATCCATAGATATTCCCCAAACCCAATTTTACTCAACTGTCTCAACCTTACCAGTAAAATCAGATAAAGGGAAGGAAGTAAACTTGATTTTCTCCCTGTTCCCAACTGACTAATGTCCATTTGTTTTTGAAATCGCTGTACCTTTGACACTCAGCACTGACTTAGGAGACCTCAGCTGTGCCCAGAAGGTACAGGAAAGATCAGAACATGGAGACTCAGAGGGCCAGCCAAAGTCACAGGACGGGAGAAGGAGAACATGACCCACCCCCCGCCCCAACTCACTGTCAGCACTCTGTGGTTCTCCTGGCTGGGATGAGTGACCTTGGACAAGGCCCCTGCTCCCTCTGAGCTCCTAGGACTGCCAGAAGATCTAATAAGATCTGTATACAGACAACACTGGGGGGCACAGAGCTGCGGTTCCTGACGAGTACAAGGAAAAGAGAGAATTTTGTACCAGACTAAGGCCCAGAGATGATTTCTACTTAGTGAGTTTGAGTGGAAATAGTTCTAGAATATATAACATACCTCTGTTGCTTCTCTCTAGCCTTCATCTGCTAGCCAGAGGTCACCATGAGCGTCCACTGTTCTAGCCCCCCGTACTGTACGAGGATCTTCTCGGGAAGATCCGGACGTTATGGGAACCAGAAGAGAACCCAGAGTGACTTTGCTGAAGAAATCCTGTCTGCTGGGTCATGGAGCCTTGAATTTTTCATCGGTGCATTCCCGGTGCCCAGCAGGTAGTAGGTACTCAATACAAGGACAGGGTAAATATCCCTCAAGTCGGATTATTCCGGAATTCTGGGAACTTCAATTCCTTCAAGTCACAGCATTTCCAGGAGTCCACAAATATTTACTAAGTGCCTACAATGTGCAAGGCTCTGTTCAAACACTACGAGAGATTCAAAAATAAATCTGTTCCTGCCCTTCAGGGTATATACTTCAGTGAAGGAACTAAGACCCACAGAAGTGGGGAGGGGTGCCTGGGTGGCTCAGTCGGTTAAGCGTCCGACTCTCCACCGCGTGTTACTGTGATATAAATGAGGAAATGAGCCAGGTCGGAGCACAAAGAATGAGTTCCGTCCGGCTGGCGGTGGGTTTTAGAGGCTCCAGAGAAGCGGTGGCAGCTGGGGGACAGCAGGAATAGAACGCCAGCAGACAAGAAATGGGCAGAAAGGGCTGCCCAGGCAGAGAAGACATATGTATAAGCAGCCTGGAGCAGGAAAGGGGGGTTTTTCTACACTATTGATTCACAGAGAGAATGATCGCTGCTTTTCTCAACTCCCTATGCAGCCATGACTTCCGCACACACCCCAGAGGCGTCTGGGTGGGCTGTTTCCTCCACCCCCTGGGGGTGGGGGGCTCCTTCCCTGTGTCAGGCACCCCCTCCAATCGCGGAAAGAACCACCATCGCGGCCGCGGATTCCGGGGCACCAGCTACGGGCGTGCCACGCTCCACCCACGCCCCCGCGTGGTGTCCTGGACGTGACCCATTGTGAAGTTCAGGAAACCAAGATCAGAGAGCTGAAGCGACCGGCCAGACGTCACACAGTCAGCCAGCGGCAAAGCTGGGATTCTCACGGGCGACTCAAATGCGTGGTTCAAAGCCCGGGCCTCGGCCCTGCCGGAGCCTCACAAAACACAAAAGGCTCAGCTCTTCTCTCGACAGGGAAGGCGCGCTGTACTCGCTCCTTGACATTTTTTTTCTTTTTCTGTTCCACCGGCAACAAAGTGCAGAGGAATGTAGCTGCCCACAGAGTCTCCCAGCCCTTGTAGGAAAGCGTATATCATTATGCCTCCTCCACAGTTTTTAATTGAGAAAATGTCACTATGAAACACCACTCCGGCGGGAGACGTTTCTAGGCTCCCCTTCTGTCTCTCCTCCCCACAGGGCCACACTCCCCCTTCCCCGATGCCAGCTTCCCTGTTATCCGCCGAAAGTAAAGCCCTGCCTCAAGACGCCACCCTCCCTCTCTCAGACATACCTGAAGCTCCTATCGGTGACAGAGGACAAGAGCTCTCATTTCAAACCTAGGCACTGCCTGAGAGGGGTGACTGACCCCATGGAGAGGGGGCAGGCCCCCGGGGAGCCTCTCTGGACGGACCCCAAGTGCAAAGGCCCGGGCCCTGGGGTGAGGGGTGGCCTGTGGGGGGGGGTCGGGTCATGTCCCTTAGCGAGGTGCTGCACGCACCCAACAGAACGAGGAGCTGGCCTCCGTTTCTCCCCTTGTCACTCCCCAAGCTAACATTCAGTGAAATCAGCAAGCCCAAGGCCACGGAATTCCTGAATTCGCACAAGGTGCACGTAACCATTATCCCATTCTTCCGAGCACGTTTTGATCAGAGAGGAATCCAAAAAAAAAAAAAAAAAAAAAAAAAAAAAAAAAAAATTAAA
>NC_064815.1:19911623-19937971 GCF_023721935.1 Panthera uncia | reverse complement strand
AAAAAAAAAAAAAAAAAAAAAAAAAAAAAAAAAAGATTAAATGCTTGAAAATGACCTGAAGAAAAAAGACACGAAATAAGGAGGTGACCCTTGGGCCACCATAATGTTCTACGCAGGACCGTCCGATTCGTCCTCCCTACTCTCAGGCCAACTGTCCTCATTACTCATATAAATTCTGTATAATCATAGGCAGCCCAGTGCATGCCCAGGGGCCATCCCCCTCCACGCCCCCACCCCAGCGCATGGTCACATCACTTTCTGACTGTGACCCTCCTGCCTCCTTCTAATCAGGACCCTTATGATAACATCATTCCCGTCAGGATAATCCAAGCTAATCTCCTCATCTCAAAATACTTAAGATAATCACATCTGTATTGTAAATCTTCTCACCTAAAACAACATATTCACAGGTTCCAGGAGCAAGGACCTGGACGTATTTGGGGGGGGGGGCAGGGGGGGACCACGTATTTGTGGCCTACCACCGCATCTGTAATTTGGGGACAACATTATTCAGCCTACCACCGCATCCATTACATTTCAATCTCAAATTTTGTTTTTCAAAAATATAATCTCAATCCCAGTTTGAAAACCAAGATACTCTATAATGGATTATATTTCTGTTGCTGTGGGAAGCATTTTCAAGAGGATGTTTTAAGTTTTAGGGTGTAAAATAGAAGACAAAGGGGGCCCTGGCTGGCTTAGTTGGTGAAGCACATGACTCTCGATCTTGGGGCTGTGAGTTCGAGCTCCACATTGGGTATAGAGATTACTGAAAAACATAAGATCTTTCAAAAAATAAAAGGGAAGAGAAAGGTAAAAATAAAACATTTTTAATCAAGAAGATGAAGGGAACAGGGCGCCCTAGGTGGCTCAGTCGGTTATGGGTCAGACTCTTGATCTCAGCTCAGGTCTTGATCTCAGGGTCATGAGTTCAAGCCCCGCCTTGGCTCCATGCTGGGCATCGAGCCTCCTTAAAAAAGAAAAAAAAAAAAAAAAAGACAATAAAGGGTAAGCTGAGCAAAATAATGAAAAGTCACATCAGCAGTGGTAGAGCACAGATTCCTTCCTTAAAGAAATATTGCAAAACCACATGGCTTATGCTAACAAGCAGGTAGAGATCCTACAGTTCCAAATGATCTGGTTACATATGGACATCCAGATTCATCGTTCTGCCCCATGCCTCTTCTTGAGTGGGGACAGGCTCAGGCCACCACTGCCTGGCTCCAGGTTCACTGCTGCTGAAACTCCAACGGTCTCGCCAGCCCCGTGACGCCCGCTGTGAGCCACAGAGGCGCCACCTTTCTGAGCAAAGCACCAGACGCTTGCCCTCGCCCGTCCCCTGCAACCATCATCCGAACACTGCAGACGAGCCACCCAAGCTCTTCCACGTCCTTTGTCAAGGTCAGGAAGTCGAGAGCCTGGCCCGAGGTCACATGCTTCATTACTAGAAGGGGCAGAACCGGCCCAGAGCGAACGCTTTCCACCCCGTAGCCACTGACCCCATCGACAGTGGCTCAGTCTGTTGAGCATCCGACTTCGGCCCAGGTCAGGATCTCATGGTTCCCGAGTCTGAGCCCCGAGTCGGGCTCTGTGCTGAGTGGCCAGAGCTCAGAGCCTGGAGCCTGCTTCAGATTCTGTGTCTCTGGCTCTCTCTGGCCCTCTCCCACTTTCACTCTGTCTCAGTCCCTCCCTCTCTCAAAAAAAAAAACATTAAAAAAAATGTTTTAGTAAAAAATAAGAATGAGCCTATCCAAAAAACAAAAATAAAACTGAATGAATAAAAGGGAGCCTATCATCTGAATAAGATGAGCCCGAGAGGCTGAGCCACTGGAGGTTAAATCTGAGGTCCTGGGCGTCAGACAGCCCGGTCTTTGACCTGGCTTCTCCTCGCCCAGCTGTGTGACCTTGAGGCAGTGACTAAACCTCTCTGTGCCTCAGTGTCCCCACGTGGAAATGCGAATCAAAACAGCAAGGACCTGGCTGAGCAGTGGTGGAGACAGAATAAGAGGGGAGCAGGGTGCACGCAGTGGGTCTCCTGAGCCTACACCCTTAGGCACTCAACGTGTCAGATGAGGCGTCCCTTTCCTTCCCCTTCGACCACAAGGGCCTGGCTTCCCTTTAGTCTGGGGTGTCGGGTGGACTCTCCTCTCCGGCCTCCCGTGAGGTTCTCGGCGGCAGCACCCGCAGACATCGGGGCTGAACTAAACTCCGCAGAGAGTTGGCTGTACCTCTTTCAAGCACAACCCTTCCGACTGCCTGCCCACTGCAGCCCCACCCGGACCTCACCAACCTTTCGACCCTGCTTCGCGACGGGCCCACCTCCACACCCGCCACCCTGAACAGGCCAAAGAGCCTCGAAGGCCCAGCACGCACCACACTTCCACCCCCCGGGGGCCACCCTCCTGTCGCAGATCCCACGGCCTTTCCCGTCCGTCAAGGCCCCACGTAAGTGCCTCCCTCTTCTGGAAGCTTTCTCTGACGAATCACGCCATCCCCACCCCAGGACATTATTGCTCCTTCCTCTGAACTCCTATAGTTTATCTTCTGTAGTGCTTGAGGGCATTTGACGGATTAAATTCGTACGGATTCATTGGTGGTGGGGGTGGGGAGATTTTCTGCCTATTGGCTACCAGTGTCAATATCCTGGTTGTGATACTGTATTATAGGTTTGCAAGATGGGGGAAACTGGGTAAAGGGCAGAGAGGACCTTTCTGTCTCATTTATTACAATCGCCTGTGCGTCTATCTCGCTAAGAAGAAGAAAATTACTACGAGTTAAAAAATCTATTTAGGACCCCCCCTTTGCCACATGCCACCTAAGATATTTTACCTATTTAAGCCTCATTCTTTCCCTGACCTCCAGACGTGAGCATCCGACGGCCTAGCCAAAATTTCCACGTGGATAACTAAAAGAAGCATCTCGGAATTACATTCAATGCTGACCTCCTAGGATTTTCTCCCTCTAAAAGAATCTCCATTCTTCCGGTTGATCAGGCCACAAATCCTGAGGTCATCCCTGACTCCTCTCTTTTATACTCCATACTCACCCATCAGCAAACCTTGGTAAATCCACCTTCAAAATAATCCAGAATCCAACCACTTCTCCCCACCTCCGTGGCGACCCCCCCGGACCCTGGCCACCATCATCTCTCATCTAGGTGAATGCAGTAACCTCCACCCCACCTCTAACACTTCCTATCGTCTCCTGCTGCCTTTATGTTCAATAATTCATCATCACATAATAGACAACATCTCCGGCCAGAAGCCCCGTGGGGGGTTCACTGCAGCAGCCAGAAGCCTAGCACAGTGCCTGAAACATCACAGGCACTGGATAAATATTTGTTGAATGAATGACGTTATGCCTTTGGCATTAAAAGAGAACCCTGAGGTCAACATTACTGTCTCATTTTTACAAGTAGGAACACTGAAGCTCAGACAAGGTCACGGGCTCCAGAAAGCACGAAGGCCAGAGGTGCCCTATTCTGAGAGCCACGTCCCATCTACCTGCTCCGCCGGCCCTTAGTCTCTTGGGTGGACCCTTAAGGGCAGGATCCGTGTCTGACGGATCATTTGGACTTTTGGCACCTGGACGCAATGCTTGCATATTTGCAGAAATGCCACGAACAGCGGGAGGATGAATGCAACTTTTCGTCTATGTATCAGCACGGAACCAACGGCCTTCGTTATTATTTCTCACTTACGTACTGGCTCTACGTACCGGAACCTTCATTCTCACAACTTTCTTCTGTGGGGCAAGGTTGAGGGTGAAATAATGATCCCTGTTTTACTGGGAGACAAACCGAGGGTCCACCTCTTTGAGGCTCTGCCCACTGAACCATACTGCCTGCCAGCAGCTGGCGCGACCAGACCGGTCCTCACAGTGCCTGGGACACTTCTGTGCCACTGGTCTTTCCTCCCAGCGCACCTTGTCCTGCAGAATCTCGCTAGGAGGCTTTTATTACTGGGTTTCCCCAGCCTGGCCTTTCTTTATTCTTTCTTTCTTTTTTCTTTTTTTTTTTTTTTTTGAGGAAGGGACAGCGTCTGCTGCTGAGCCCACAGCAATGACATGTGCCCCCCCAAGTAGACCTTAGCACCAACCTGGACGTCTTATCTCACTTAAATAAATATTCTTCAAAGAGAGCTATACACTGAACAGATGGGTAAATTTCAAGATTTAACAACTTACGGGGACGTTATTAGTGTCGCATTAGAAGGCAAGCTTTATTGCCCCCATATATCAAAAAAGACACCCCATCTTAGAGAATTCTGGTCTTAATCATTGGCGAACCTGGCCCTGGCCACGCCTGTAAGAGAAAATACACCGAGGCCCTCTGAACCTGGGTAGAACCCTGATTTCTAGTGCCCCCACCCACGGAACTTCTCTCCTGTGGCGTCTCCAGCACGTTCGTAAGTGTTCATCCCCCTCCCCTGATATCCTGGCACGTCCGATCCGATAATGTCAGCAAAGTGTTGTCGAATAAAAAGTTCACACAACCATGGTGGCATGTCCTGTGGTCTGAGGGATTCCAGAGGTTCCAGAGAGAAGGTTCAGGGGCAAGCCAGAACCGGGGACCCCAGAACCAGAGACAGGCTCTCCGCACCGCTGCCCCCTTCTCTCTCTCTCTCTCTCTCTCTGTCCTTCCCACACTCATATGCACACACTGTCTCTCCCTCTCTCTCAAAATAAATAAACTTAAAAAAAAAAGAAACATACAATCATACACACCTACACAAATACAACTACACAAACAGACAAACGCATACACCGTCATAAACACACATACACACGCTCACGCAAGCACACAAACATATAAACACAATCGCATAAACACACACAGACGCGACGACACAAACATACAAACATAGAAACCCGCGCGTGCACGCGCCACCCTGATAAGGGATAAAATGATGGCCAGATGCCAGATTCACAGAGAAGACCCCGTTTTATCCCTTCCCTCTTAAATATCCTTCTCCCTTTCTAGTTTGGTTCCATCAACTCCTTTTCGACTGGCCGGGCAGGTGTATTTGGCAGGGAAAACTACAATCTATTTCTAGGACACCCTGAAAAAAAAAAAAATTTTGCGTGGCCAAGGGCCAGAGTGAACTTCTTGGAAAATCTAAGACAGTCAAGGAGTTTAGACAAATTTGTGACTCAAACTAATAGAAAGAGAGGGGCACTGTCCCTCAATAAAGCAAATCAACTTAGCACAAATAGGTGACCTATTTTTCAACTCGGAGTCCTCCCAGCTGATAGAGGATTTTGGCTTTTAAGAATACGAAGGAGAGCTAGGGGCCTAAACGTGGCGTGTAAGCACAGCCAGAGGCCATAAAGAAGCTTGGCGGGAGAAGTGGTACCCCCAGTACCCTGGCCACCAGCGACACCTGTGATGTGATCAAAGGCCTAACTGCCTGCTGGGTCTTGAGGTTCCATCTCTGGCCCACTTTCCTTGATCCACAACTTGAATATCGTAAAGATTCCAAAATCTCTCTCTCCCGGCTAAATACTGAGCCCCAGAATTCATCACTCAAGGGCCCACTGGCCATCGGGACGGCCACTGGGATGAATTGCGGTTCTCATGATCTTCTTCCTATCCTGTTCAAACTCCTTTCTCCCCGGCCTCAGTGACCAGCAGCACCTGCGCCTCACTAGTTAGGTGGCTGCACATCTAACTCTTCGTCCTTCTCGCGCCCGCCCGACCCCCACACGTCAAGACCTGGTGTGGTGGAGACTGTATGACGTGGCAGTTAAGGAAGGGTATGGGCTTCGGGGTCAGAGAACACAGAGTACGGATCTCAGTCCACCAACCGTGAGTTGTGCGACCTTGGGCAAACAACGTAATCGCTGTCACATAATTCCCCTCATCTGTATAACAGGGACAAGAATCCCTCCCGGAGTTACTATGAGCACTACACTGGATCACATCAACACGGTCAAGTGTCCGCACCGGTAAATGCCCAAGCCCACGTCTCTCCAACCCACTGCCACTTGCTGAGGTTAGGTCCCCACTGTTTCTCCCCTAACTATGAGAATGGGCTCCTGTGGGTAGCCCAGCCTCTAGATCCACACGCCCCAAGTCCATTCTCCACACCACAGCCAATGCCATCTTTGCAAAGACAGATAGGACCTCACTAGCACACAATGATAACACCATGCCCAGTCTTCCCACAGCAAGCAAAACAAAATAAGATCCTAATGGCCCAGTTCACCAGATGGGGATCAGCAACTACTCTTACCCTTTTGCTGAAGCCCCTTAAGAATACGACGAAAGTTGTCGATCTTCTCCCCAGAAAGAAAACTCTACGCATAAACACACAAAATATTCCGAAGCTCCAGGAGATACACAGACCCCAAGCTCAAAGCCCCTGACTTAGAACATTCTTTGGCCTGACCATCGTTGCTCTTCATAAATCTGTCCCCTAAGCTAACTGCAGTCGCTAAGGAGTCAAATTTTGAAATAACACATTTCTTAATGTGCACATACAGGGTCTCCAAAATCTGGCAAGAGAACTCAGCAGTCAGCTCACGGCACTTTTCCCAGAAATGGATGGCACCTGTGAAGAGTTCTTATGGAGAGGAGCACAAAATCGCGATCAATCATGCCCTTGAAACTCTCAGAAGTTTTTTGCAGCCTCAATAGGTGCTGGCTAAGAAACTGCACACCAGTGTCTGAGGACAGGTCCCACAGAGGTTCAGGAAATAGTGAGTTCTCAGGTCTGTCCCCATGACGCCCCTCCCTCACCTCTCCCCACCTGAGTGCCAGATGGCAGAGAGACTGAGCTCTCTAAAGTCACCTACAAATTGCTCGGGGGCACCAGACCAAGAACTTTAGGACCCGTCCTCCCTGCAACGCTTCTATGCGGGCACGCTAAATGGCCACCCAGAGGGTTGCAGTGAGTTACGTAAGGAATGAAAATCTGCTTTCCGGTATGTTGAACTCAAAGAGCTGACAACATCCTCTCCCAAAGGGGAGTGCGTTCTGGTCACTGAGCCATGATTTCAGGCTCCCCGTCTCCTATCACCACCTCTGCTCCAACCCATGGAAATAAGCAATGGGGGACACATCAGTTTCTTTTAAAAGAAAATTTATGTCATGTTCACTCCTGATCCTTGGAAGCATCACAGTGAGGACTTGAAAGGCTTGAACTTTCAGCCATCCACAGATGTTTCTCACATCAAAGCCCAGATCTTATGGGATCCTGGTTCTCTCTCTCAGGATAACACGAGCTTGAAAAGCTAGCATCATTCGGTATCTTTTCCTCTCCATCCTTTGACAATTTAGACTCTTGCCTCTACAACAATGAGGGCAGGGTCTCTGAAAGATAAAGAGCTGAGGGTGGGGCAGAAGGAGTAGGAAAGGTGTCCCTATGGGGCTTACAGCCAAGACATAGAGAATCAAAATGGGATGTCCAGAGATGTCCACGTTGATAGGCCTTTCCAATTAGGGACATTCGCATCCTGAAGTGAGCCTGTCCCGCCAGGATAATTGTGCACGATTCTGGCTAGTGGTCTGTTTTTTCCTCTAAAGAGCTACCTTGCCCCTAACCTGGAAGTGACCATCCTTTGGGTGTGTCTTGTCATTGTCATTACCACTACCACCACCGCCATGGTCAACATCGTCAACACAACGACAGCAACAATTACTACTACCGTTACTATGTATTGGGCACGTGTGAAATACACAACAGTAACTCACTCTGCATTGTGTGAGTCTACGTCATCCCTGGAAAGTACATACTGTCATCTATACCGTGCCGGTGAAAAAGCCAAAACTCATGGAGCACTGCGGTAAGTCACAGGTCCCTACGTGTCATGCATCATCAACCATGCTTCACCGCCATACAGATCATCCCAAATCCACTCTTGTTAGAGAGCGAACAATCAGGAACAATTAGCTCGCTTTGGGACAAACTTCTCGTCGCAGAAGACCTGCGTCCGTTCATTCGACGAGCGTTTCTGAGCGATCGCTGTGCGCCTAGACTTTCACCATGTTTGCACATAGGGATAAACACGGTGTATATGCGCACTGCCCTCAACATGCAGGCACCCCACCCAAAGTCAATGACCTCCTACAGGGCTCTAGGGTCCCTGGCATCCCGCCCGCCCTGTTGGTTCTACCCCCCTTCGCCCTGCTGAGCCTCTTCTCTTAGAATTTCAACAGATGAGTTTGAAATACAGTCAATACATATATGAGAAAAGGGACAAACGTGCGATGTTTTGAAATTACAGACTCATCAAACCTAATCAACCTTACCAACAATGCTTCCTCCTCAAAAACAGTAAGCAGGGGACTCTTGAAAGCAGTTTTGCATGTAAGGCGCTAATTTAACACTTGGAAATGGGTTTAGAGACCGGATTACTCGTCTGTGGTCGTATGGCTGCTGATTCTGGGAGTTTAGGTTCCGATCTGAGTGCCAGAGGAACAAGGTGGAAGTGGATTTCTCTCTGTTTCACCACCGTCAGGCACCCAGGCTCCTTCCAGCTCTGCATTCCGGCCTCCACGGAACTCTTTGTCTTGGTCTCCGTGGTGAAACTCTTTGTCTTCATGGCGTCAGATGAGGACTTTCCCATCCCAATAATAAGAAGGAAGAAAGGATAAAGAAGAGGCAACATGCACCAAAAGTTGCCCAATGTCACTTCTGCTTACATCTTACTGGCTGGCATTTACTAATATGGCCACATCTAGCTCTCAAGGAAGACTGAGAAACGTAGTCTTTATGCCAGCATCCACAGGTCCAGCTAAAATTTCTGCTATTAGGGGAAAAAGTGATATCGGAGAAGAGCTGCTAAGTGGTACAACTGGGATAAGAACCCAGCGCTGAGGGACTCCAGAGACCCTACTCCGTCAAGAACAGGTAGGCTTTAATTCCTATTTTTAAAACCATGACCACCGGTCCTCTCTTCTTCATTGCATAAAGAAACTGCTGTGATTTTAGAATTTTCTATATACATTTCATTAGCTTTTGACTTAATAGCTAGAAACCATCTCCAAGCTATATGGTCTTTGGTGGTTTAAAAAATATACCTGGTAATTCTTTCCTTCAAAAGATGGAGCCTAATTCCACTTACCCTAAGTGTGGACTGTATTTAGTGACTCACTTCTCACACTTCTAATGAATATATATGGCAGAAGTGATGAAATAGGACATCTGAGACAAGGTCATAAAATGATCATTCATGCTAGCAAGAGGCAAAGCCCATGCTTTGAAGTCACTCAAGCAGTCCTATGGACAAGTCTTCACGGAAGGGAGGGAGGGAGGTGTCCAGCCAAGAGCCTTGTGAATGAGCTTAGAATTGGATTCACCAGCCCCAATCAAGCCTTCAGATGACTGCAGTCCCAGGAAACATCTTGACTGCAAACTTTTTTAAAAAAATGTTTGCTTATTTATTTTTGAGAGAGAGAGAGACCGACCACGAGCAGGGGAGAGGCAGAGAGAGAGGGGGAAAGAGAGAATCCCAAGCAGGCTCCATACCCAGCATGCAGCCCAACGTGGGGCTCGATCCCACCACCGAGAGATCATGACCTGAGCTGAAATCACGAACCAGATACTTAACCAAATGAGCCACCCAGGCGCCCCTTGACTCCAACATTTTGAAAGGTGCTAGGCAGACCAGCCGTCCATGCCACGCCTGAATTTTCTGATCCTGAAAAGAGACTTGGGTTTTGGAGGGCTTTTTTAAAATGTTTTTGGGGGTGCCTGGGTGGCTCAGTCGGTTGAGCGTCTGACTTCGGCTCAGGTCATGATCTCACAGCTCGTGAGTTCAAGCCCCGCATCGGGCTCTGTGCTGGCATCTTGGAGCCTGGAGCCTGCTTCGGATTCTGTGTCTCCCTCTCTCTCTGCCCCTAACCCACTCGCATTCTGTCTCTGTCTCTCTCAAAAATAAATAAACATTTAAAAAATTATTTTTAAAAATAAAATAAAATGTTTTTGGAGTATTTGTCACACAGCAATATAATAATTCAGGTCTCAATGTAAATTTAGTGTTCTTCTGGCTTGAGAGAGAAAGTAGAAATGACCCTCTTGGTAGCAAAAAAAATTGTATTTTAAATGGCTGTGTCCCAGCTCAGCACCTGCTTTTAAATGATTTGGAGATGGGTTTAGATGAGATGCTCTCGATGCCACTGTGAAGAGGTAAGACCAGCGAGCCATCCCTGCTAGAACATATTGCTAATATCACATCCCTGAGTAGTCCCAGGAAGCAGCTGAACCTGCTGTTAGCCAATTACCACCAGGAAAAACAGCTCAGTATCAATGAAGCCAACATCATAATGATGAGTTTTGGCAAACTCCCTTCGGCATCCAGATGGATAATGCTGAACAATTCTACTCAACAGGTTACCTTACTTAGTTATGTGGAGAAGCACCTCGGGGTTTAATTACCTCAGGAGATCTGTTAGGATGCATTTCGGTTGAAAGTGGAAGATTCCACAGGAACAGTATCAAGGTTATTTTCTGAGAGAGACGAATGGTTGGTAGATCCTGTTCCTCAAATATCCCAAGTCAAGGTCATGGTTTATGATGCCGGCTCTTGAACTTTCATACCAAGATATCGCCTCTGCCTACTATCTCCAGAGGAGGAACCAGAGAAACATGTTCTATTGCCAAGGAGGGGTAGGGGGGCGGGTCTCAGAATCAGCCAGTGGGAAGACTTTTTAAACTACAACCTTCCCTCGTCTCTCTGCATTTGGAGAGTCTATAATCCTTCATCCTTCATTGAGAATCACCACAATCATAAGCCACTATTACTAGTGGAAATGCACAAAAAAAAAATAAATCCTCAGAAATCTGAGGGTGAGAAAAAGTTGGTAGGCACCAACATCTCTGAAATAATACAAAATACTTGCATATTGGGTATTTTTATTATGGGCCAAAGGGTTCCTATTTAAAATACAGACGAGGACACCTGGGTGGCTCAGTTAAATGTCTTGATTTCAGCTCAGGTCATGATCTCACACCATCCATGGGATCGAGCCCCGTGGGATTCTCTCTTTCTTTCTGCCCTTCCCCTGCTTGCATGCTTTCTCTCTCCCTCTCCCTCTCTCTCTCTCTCTCTCTCTCTCTCTCTCTCAAAATAAATAAATAAACATTTAAAAAATAAAATAGAGAGAAGATTCTTCTTCCAATGGGGCACTTTAACACCATCCTTGGAATAAGGTAACACGTGTAGCCTCTCTGCCCCAACCAGTTGGAAGCTTAGAGCTAAATTTCACGCCCATTCATAGTAACTGCATTAGTTTAAGGGGCTGTCATTTTTTTTTCTTCCTCTTTGTATATGGAGTTTTATTTTCCACTTCTGTTCTGACAGCCTTTGCAGTTTGCCTCTTCATTTATCATATGATGTCTAGATCCCATTTGGAAGCAAGGCAGCATAGAAATTTACAAATGAATACGATGAATGTGGCAGGATCGGGACTCAGGTTTCTTTCTTGGATGCAGCTACCAAAATGCATTTTCAGAACAAGGGGCGGGAACCTCTAAGAAGACTGAAGCAACTGTCCCTTAAAGGAGTGGGCCCTGGGAAGCAGCTACCATCAGAGAAATCCCTCCTTGGCTCTGCTTGGAACAGAGCTTGGGGACTCGCCACGAGAGACTTCCCTCTCAAGGCTCAAAGGCAGGTCGCGTTGGTAGATAAAAGACCCAGGTGGTGAGGCTAATTCCCAGCTCTGGGGGCCGAGCTGCGTTTCTGGCACTCCCACTCTTGTTGGATGCTGTGCTTCTTTGTGTAGGTTTTATCGCCTCCTCCGGAAGAGAGAACGCGGAGCCATCAGCCTTCTCCGATAAGAGTTGGGAGTTTCTCTTCTTGTGACAGTCATGTCTCTGCCTCCTGAAAACCCCTCTTGAAAAGCCTGTCGAAGGAAGTGTCTCCAAAAAGGCAAGTAGGGTGTGCCTCTTGGATTTTTAAATCAACCAGCGAAGCGAGAGGAGGGAAAAAAAAAAAAAAAAATGGGTGGGGGTGGGGAGGGGTCCTTCAGAGCTCCCGGCCCCCTTCTGGCATGAAATCATGCCCATCACCAGCCTTCTCCGGGCTGCAGTGCACCTCTCGGTGAGGAGCACACTGGGCTCACACAGAGCTTTAAAAATATCTCTCCACCCACTGCACGCTTGATTAATCAGGCAGGTTCTCACCCATGTGTCACAGCGGTGGCAGTGACATATACGATAGTGACATGAAGGTGCAGGGAAGGCACAAAAGGGTCTCATCTAGCAGGAAAGAGGAGGCCTAGCATCAAAGTTAACCAGCATGGGCTCTGAAGCCAGGTGACAAGCTGCACACGCTAGTTAGTAACCTTGGACAAGGTTATTCCACGTCTCAATCTTCCACACTTGTCAAAATGGAGTTAATAATAATACCCGCGTCAGAGGATTACTGGCAGGATGAAAGGTGTTAATTCATATAAAGCATTCTGAACGAAGGTTCCTAGCACGGAATAAGCACTCAATAAACTTCCGCTCGGGTGATTATGATGATGGTGACCACCACCAATGTTGCAACTTGAAAGATGGGTTCCAGTAGACAGAAGCAGCTAGAACAAAGGCAGAGAAGCGGGAGAGATCTTGAGGTGGCAGGGAACCATCTGGAAGGAAAGCAGGGAGTCAAGCGGACAAAAAGGAAGGGTCTGGGGGGCACCTGGGTGGCTCAGTGGGTTGAACGTCCGACTCTTGATTTCAGCTCAGATCATGATCTCAAGGTGGTGGGCTCCATGCTAAGCACGGAGCCTGCTTAAGATTTCTCTCTCTCTCTCTCCCTCTGTCCCTCCCCAGCCCTCTCTCTCTCTCTCTCTCAAAAAATAAATTTAAATTTTTTTTTTAAATTTAAAAAAAGGAAGGGTCCAGGCCACTCGAGACGTCGTATGCTTGTTTCACTAAAGTTCACACAGCTGTAGGCTGTGGAGAGCCATTTAAGAATTATAAACAGGGGCGCCTGGGTGGCTCAGTCGGTGAAGCGTCCGGCTTCGGCTCAGGTCGTGATCTCTCGGTTTGTGAGTTCGAGCCCCGCGTCGGGCTCTGTGCTGACAGCTCGGAGCCCGGAGCCTGCTTCAGATTCTGTGTCTCCCTCTCTCTCTGCCCCTCCCCCGCTCATGCTCTGTCTCTCTGTCTCTCAAAAATAAATAAACATTAAAAAAAAATTATAAACAAAAATGAAAAGTTTAAGGGTAAGTGCTATGTTGGTTGAAAATTGCCTTTAATGGGTCTGAGTAAAAAAAATTAAATTATTAACAACAGACTTCTGCTACAATAAAGTAACTGGTATAAAAATACCCCTCCCACCATGTACAACCACACAACTGAACAAAATATATAAAATACATAAGGCAGCTGTTTCCAGGCAGTAGACCATGGACAGCACAAGACTACAAGTGTAGGGAGAAGGGAGACTGACCAGGTGAGCTCTCCACCTGGGGACCGCTTCCCAAGCCCAGGTCAGACTTTGGGGTAGCTGAAGGAACTAGAACCTTATGGGATAAGGCAGCGGAGAGAAGAAAACTGCAGAGAGAAAGCCCCAGAAGCCTGCAGGTGAGGTGGGTCTCCTATGAATACTTGGCCGAAGGCTGGACGACCCACATGTAAGTTGAGATTAAACCAGACTTACCAGGAAGCAGCTTCTCGGAAGTTGAGAAGAGAAAAGAAATGCTAGAATTGAGGCAATCCCGGATGTCTGAAAAAAACCTCATTAATACCCCAGGCATCCAGCTGAGACATGAGAAGGACCACATCACAGGAATAAAGAACACACTCTAAAGGCCTTCTTTAGATCCACATGATCAAAACCTAAAACCAAGCCCTGATGAGACTCACAAGGAAGACAGTTTGGAGGCCGAGTCCCTGCCAAGTTAGAGAGGCTTGGGAGACATGCTGGGATTCCCACAGCCCTACCCTGAAGAAGCATAAAACCAAACCTAAACAACTTGAAAGCAGCCAGGTAGTAACTGAACTACCTCCTGAGGCAAAAATCAGCCCTCTTCAGAGAAAGATAACAGAACACAGAGTCTCCATAGCATAGCATTACAATGTTGGGTGTACGAACATTAACAGGCATGCAAAGAAACCAGAAAGTGTTACCATAATCTAAAAAAAATAAAAATAAAAATAAACAAACAATAAAAACCAATCCCAAGATGGCCTAGAGCCCAGATGTTGGATCTAAGTACATAAAGACTTTAAAGATCTACTATGAATATAGGAAAATTTGTCCAAATAATTCAAGAAAAATATTGTTTCAATGAGTAAGCAGATGAGTATTTCAGCAGAAAAAATGAAAACTCCAAAAAAGAACCCAGAATTAAATTTCTAGAATTTTAGAAATTAATTTTAGGAATTAATTTTAGAGATTAATTTTAGAAATTAAAATTCTAGAACTGAAAAAAATTGGGTGCATGCCTGTGTGTGTGTGTGTGTGTGTGTGTGTGTGTGTGTGTGTGTTGGAAAAAAGGGAGACAGAGAGAAAGCAAATGCTTCAATATTAACAATTAGATGAAGACATACAGTTATTCACTATACTTTCCAAACCTCTATGGATTTGAAAAATTTTTTAAAGACTAAAGAAACTTTTTTTACAGTTTATTTATATATTTAAGGAGATAGAGAGCGAGAACACAAGCAAAGGAGGGACAGAGAGAGAGAGAGAGAGAGAGAGAGAGAGAGAGAATCTCAAGCAGGCTCTGCACTGCCAGCACGGAGCCCGATGTGGAGCTCAAACTCACCAACTCTAAGATCATGACCTGAGCTGAAGCCAAGAGCTGGACACTTAACCAACCGAGCCACCCAGGCTTCTCAAAGATTAAAGAAATATTAAAAATATATACTAATATATTTGCAGGCCAAGAAGAAAAAAAGTTATAAGTAGTCGGATAACCTAATCAAGTGCATGATTAGGAAGTATCCCTCCAATGAAATGAAACTGAACTGAGACATGAATGACACTCTAGATCAGGCACAAGGAGATCAACTCCTGGTGACTACAGCTGTCTGGGAGGTGGGGACCTGGCCCAAGACAAAAGCAATGTGGTCAGAGAGCAAGGGATCGTTTCGAGGTATGTTGAAAGAAGTCAAGATCTGCATGACTTTGCCAATTACATGTGGGGGGGTGAGTGAAAAAGAAAAATCAAGGATGGCTCCCAGATTGCTTTTGTAGCTGACTGGGTATGATGTGACATAATTTCCTGCGAAACATTCCAGAGGAGAGGCAGTTTTGGAGAAAAAAGAAAATCCATTCAGCTCTGGATCTCTGCAGCCTAAGGAACACATGAGGCATCTACACAGGACGATGGGTAGCAGATCTAAACTGCAGGAGAGAGGCAGGGATTGAAGATCTGCACGTCGAGGCAATCAGCACATAGGTGTCTGGGGGGGACAACAACAAAAAACAACCCCAGGGGACTACAGTGGGCAGAAGATGAGGGGCACGCGAGGAACACTGGAAAAGACGAAGAGGTAGAAAAAATGCAGGCGGAGGACCAGCCAGCGACGTGGATGCCAAAGCAGTGACACACGTCAAAACCAGGCATGTAAGCAGCACCGCCAGGTGCTACAGAAAGCAGCACCCCAAACTCAAATTAAAATAGCCCCCAAAGCGTAGATAAGAGTACATCCCCAGAAATATTAATTTTGAGATGCATACACACGTCAGGCGTTGAGGAGAATCCTCACTGTTTGCAACACCAAAGAAACCGGAGAAAAGCAATTTCCACCCACCCCTGGGAACTACAGAGGTACTTACGGCAGGAGGACATTGACTCACCGCCATCGTTTGCCCCTGCAAACAGCGACCCACAGGCTACCTGCCCAGCAAAGGAGGCGGTCACTCCCTATTTCATAACAACTGTTTTCCATGGTGACCTATTCCCCAACCCAATCCAAACCTAGCCCGGCAGCACCCCTTTTTGTAAGCTCATCAGGAAACCCTACTCTCCAGGAGCAGCAAGAGCTATGGGTTGCTATGTCCCATCCTGCATTATTTGGGGGGAAGATGAGAAGTGAACCTGGGATCACTGAGTGCTAGATACTAGTTTGGGAATAGGAAGAGGAACAAGACAAGGGAGAAACAAAGGAGTTACATAATTCGTGGCACAGGAAGCAGACCCAGGAGTAGCGGCAAACAAGATCCCACCTCCAGGAGAACCTGGGTGTCTCAGTCGGTTGAGCGTCCAACTTCAGCCCAGGTCACGATCGTGCGGTTCGTGAGCTCAAGCCCCACATCAGGCTTACTGCTGTCAGCGCAGAGCCTGCTTCAGACCCTCTGTCCCTCTCTCTCTGCCCTGCCCCAGCTTGCACTCTCTCTCAAAAATACATAAAACATTAAAAAAGAAACAAAAACCAAAGGTCCCACCTCCACTCAGAAGCCATGGACTTGGGGCGCCTAGGTGGCTCAGTCAGTTAAGTGTCTGACTTCGGTTCAGGTCATGATCTTGTGGTTTGTGAGTTCGAGCCCCACATCGGGCTCTGTGTTGACAGCTCAGAGCCTGGAGCCTGCTTTGGATTCTGTCTCTGTCTCTCTCTCTGCCCCTCCCCTGCTTACACTCTGTCTCTCTCTCTGCCCCTCCCCTGCTTACACTGTCTCTCTCTCTCTCTCTCTCTCTCAAAAAAAAATAAATAAATAAACATAAAAAAAAAAAAAAGCCATGGACTAGACGAGTGGCTTCTACAAACTGGACTCTCCAGCTGGGGCTGACAAGGGGAAAATTATCCCAGGTCCAAGATAAAGTGAAGACAAAACAAAGAAACTAAAGTTTCTTTACAAACCCTGTTGGCTCACAGATTCTGGGCCCGCAAAGGACTTTATGGAGTCACAAAGTAGAACAGAAAAAAGCAAAAGGGACCATAGAAAAACATCTTCTAACGGGAAGTAAAGGTAGCATCAGCTGGAAGACGTGGAGGAAAGGCTACTTGTATATATATGTGTCTCTGTATACATCATGACAAGACACAGAAGAGATTTTCACAAACTGTGTCCACGTTGCAAATAAGGCCCCAGGAAGGCAAGAAGTCAGAGGCATGAGGAAAGCACATCCTAAGACTACTGCAGCAACAAAAAAGGGGGATGGTCCGATTATACCCTAATAGCTGAAGCTGGCAGCAGCCCAAATACCCATTGAGAACAGAACAGATAAATAATTGTGGTATATTTATAGATGACGGGATACTATAGATTAGTGAAAATGAATCAACTTCAGCTATCCTCAAAAACATGGCTGAGTCTCGCAAATATGTTGAGGAAAAGAGGCTGGGAACAAAAGAACAGACATGGCATTGGCCCCACTGAGATGAAGGGAAATGCAAACACTATGAAACGCTGAGAGGAAATAGGCTGGTGGTCGTCTTTGAGGAAGAGGCATTGGAAAGGGCCTCGGGGATACTTTAAGGTGCTAACAATACTACATTCCTTAGCCTCAGTAGTTGTTGAATGAATGTTCACGTTCAATAATAACTGAATTGTGCATTAATACTTCCCTGTATTCTATTTTAACAAAGTTGGGGGTTTTTTTGTTTTTTGTTTTTGTTTTTTGTTTTTTAAAGGAAGGAGGCAGGAACCTGGGTGGCTCAGTCAGTCGAGCATTTGATTCTTGATTTTTGGCTCAGGTCATGGCCCCAGGGTCGTGGGATCGAGCCCCAGGTTGGGCCCCATGCTGGACGTGGAGCCTGCTTGAGATTCTCTCTCTCCCTCTCCCTCTGCCCCTCTCCTCCACTCACGCACCCTCTTTCTCTCTCTCTCTAAAAGAAAAAGAAAAAGAAAAAGGAAGGAGGACCACTGAAGTAAAATTAAGCTTCAAGGAAACTGAAACTTCCAGAAAACTGAAGATATGCTCTAAAGGCAGTAATAAAAAAATTTTCTTAATGACTATAGACAAGTAAGTCAATGATGTAGAAGACAAACTCGAGAAGGAATGCAGACTACATAAAATGATGTGAGTAGAGATGTATGATGTGGAAAACAAAGAATGAAAATGTAGCATTAGAACGAAAGGCACGAAATACCCGCACTCAGACGTTTCACAGTGGCCAGATTACACCCTAACAGCCCCAAATGGGAAACCCAAATATCCATCCTGAATGAAATGGATACAGAAATTGAAGTATACTGACATACAATGGATACTCAAGCCATGTATGAATGAAAACGTATGAACTCAGACAGAGGTAAATTTAAAGATTAAGACGGCAGCATCGTAAGATTAGTCAGTCAATAGGATTAAGAAAATGGTTTCCACGAAATTAGAATTGGTAAACCTAATAAACTTTCACATGATACACTCTGAAAGTGCAAGGTATCGCTAATAGGGGCACCTGGGTGGCTTCGTTGGTTAAGCGTCAGGTTCCCGATCCCGGCTCAGGTCACGATCTTGCAGTTCATGAAATCGAGCCCCGTGTGGGGCTCTGAGCTGACAGCACAGAGCCCGCTTGGAATTCTCTCTCTCCATCTCTGTACCTCTCCAGCTCGCGCTCTCTCTCTCTCACTCTCTTTCTTCCTCCCTCTCGGCCCCTGCCCCGCTCACGCGTGTGCGCTCGCTCTCTCTCTCTCTCTCTCTCTCAAAATAAATAAATAAATATTTTTTTAGAAAGATACTGCTAATAAATTTTGTATGCACATAAATTCCCCGGGTAGACTGCAAATTCCTTGGGAACAGGTAACGAATATTATACTTATTTCATTTCCTCCTCTACCCAGAAAGCATTCGGGTAAACATTCCTATCGTGAATGAATAAATAAGAATGGACAAATGAATTAAATAGGAATGAATGAATGTCTCCACCAATTCATCACTGCTGCGTTTGTTTGTTAGGTGATTTCCAGCTCCAGTCTGGCCAACTGCATGCAGGTTTGCATGACTCCCTCTCTTTGTTTAAAGAGAAGAAACAGAAACTCTCCAGAGTGTATGTCAGCTGGAGATAACCTGCATGGTGAGTGGCTCTTTTCACACCTCTTCTCAGAAGGTAACCACTCACGGACCGGGTGAGTTTGTCCCTTCCACTGAAGGAAAGGGACATTCTATCCCGGGTGATAAACAGTAGCCGGGTGGGGGAACCTGTCCCCTCGGCGATTCGTAAGCGGGGGATTGCAGCCGCCACAGGGTAAGGAAGGGGGCACAGTGAGGGAAGGTGGTGCCCAACTAATGGACCACAAAGGAAGCTTTGATTCCCCTCAGTGTCCAAACATCAACTCCCTGTGCAATGCCATGTTTCCTCTGAGGATAAATGAGTGGCCCAGAGCAACAGGAAACAGGTCTTTAGGGCTCAGAGAACAGCAAACAGACAAAGCCTCGGAAAGGTGTCTTCCCCGAGAACCAACCTGCGCTTGGTTTTCAGACCCTGCCTGCTGGCTCTACCCTCAGTGCACATCTGCACAGCCCTGCCCGGAGCCCCAAGATGCTCGTAATAAAGCGTGAGCAGTCATAACTCAGGGTTCACCTTGGCCAAAAGTAAATAAGTAAAAGGAATCTTCCATCAGAAAATAAATGGCCCTTCTCCAAGCTGAGAGCTGGATTACCCTCCTGAAGGACAACAGAGTGTCTTCAGCAGCTGGCCTCAGGCCTCAGGCTATAAAGTCTGGCTGGACTTCATTAGGGACCCCGCGGGGCCCCCACTGCTAAGCCTGCCCATGTAGGCTTGAGGGCTGTTAGAATCTCTCCCTGCTATTCGTGCCTGCTGAGAAGGCACCTTTCGGCCCTGCTCGGCTGCCTGGGGCTGAGTGAAACACACTCCTCAGCTAGGCCACTTGCCCAGGTACACGGAGAGCGGTTCCACTGGCCACCCCAGGGATGGGGGGGCGTGGTGGGGGACGGCAAAATCCAGCCCGCAGTCCTCTTGAAAAGCTGTGCGCCCTGGCAGTGGCCCAGATTTAACAGAGAAAAAAGCCGATGCTCTAAGGAGAAATCATCTCTTGATTATTCAGAGCAACGCTGGGAGGGAAGGGAAAAGGCAAGGGAAAGCCGGGATCTGTGAGAGCCACAGGTGATTTCCAAACTCCCTTTGGTTAGTCATCTCGACCTCTTTAAGAGTCACCTTTAAACACAGGGACTTTCTGCCCGGATCTCATGGCCTCTACTCACGGAGCCTTCCAGCCCCTCCTGCTGATGACTGAGCCCAGGGACCTACTCAACTAAACACAAATGCAAACACACTCCCAAATCAATGCACCACTTCCCTAAGCGGACTCCCCAGGGGTCCGGGGAAGCCTGGGTCCCGCTCAACATACTAGCTGAGCTTTGGCCTTCTCTATGGTCACCTGGCTTTGGAGGCAGTCAGGCCTCTACTGCCTGCTTCTGCGTCCGAATGTCCTCTGGCCAACTGAAGCCGAGGAGATCCCCCGAGGGTCCTGCTCTCCTCTCCTGCCACCAGCCTCTGTCCAGACGGGGGCGAGCCTGGCTCTGCTTCCTGTCACTCCGGCTTCCTGTCACATGCCCCCACCGGGAACCCTACCCACCAGCCTCTGCTGCCTTACGGTTTACTTATATAAATAAGCCAGTCTTTTAGATGAGCAAGCAATCAAAATGGACAAGAGCAGGAAAGGCTATCAGATGGCCCTGTCCCTCCGCCTTCCTCCACTCCTGCCCAGTCTGCAGCAAGCTGGGCTTCGCTGGCCCAGAGCTGGATTTCCCCGCCTTCCTCTTGCGAGTAACGGCCGTGAGGCGCCCCTCTTGCACGGAGACAGCACGCGGGTCAGACCATGTCACTTAAAAGCAAATAGGTGGGCCATCGGGGGTAACTCTGACTTCTCTTTAGAAAGCAAATTTCAACTCCATGCTTTAAAATGGTGTTCGCAAGGAACACGGCATCCCAAAACGTCAGGGAGAGCGGATTCTGGCTCGGCCTCTGCAGATGTAGCACCTAGCTGAACATCTGGCTGATTCCACCTCATTTTCGATTCTCGAAGAAATAAAGTCCTTCTTCCTCTTTGTAATTTTGCTGTTTAATCAGGGGGTTACCAATGAGGAGACGACAGGGCACGGTCCCAGGATGAATTTAGTCATGGTGTTCCCATCCCTATCCCTGCCCTGAACACCCAGGACTACACTGTGTAACAAAGGAACAGAGGCAATTAAAATAATTGCTGTCCATTCCCACCACGTCTAGGCTTCCAGAGGATTCTGATCTGGGCAGGATTCAAAGCACCATGGCCCCAAGTCAAGAGACAGCCATTAGCAGGGCTTAAAACCTCCCCTACAGCTGGGCCCTGCGTAAATGACAATATGGAAACAGGACGACGCCACTGGTGATAAAGATTCCGTAAACTGGAAAATGTATTTTGGGAGCTGAAGGCTGTCGCCCCAGTCCGTGTACAAAGAAACCAAATAACGAGGTCTGTCCCGCACAAAGAAGTCATTTATGCAGAATTTCTCTCTGAGCCTGTTCCCGTCCGCACCACCGTTAGCCTTGGCCACAACTGGTGGCCAGAGTCTGGCGCTTTCACCGTAGACGCACAATCGCCTCAGATGCCTCCCGTGGGTGGCTGACCTCCCAGACAGGGCGGGCTCCTTACCGTCCAGCTCCTCCACGGAGATATTAGCAAGCTGCTCGCTGTCGCTGCCCGCGGACAGAGATCGGTTGAGGTAATTCCCCTTGTACAACAAGCCAGCGGTCACATGGTGGAAAGGCATCTTCTCCCTGTTCACAGAGAAGCGGGAGTGGGGAGAGAAAGAGGTCACCGTCCGTTCCTTCTTTCCTTCCTGAAAGGACCACCTTGGTTTTCAGATGGCCGGTTGTCACTTTTAAAAGAACCATCACATTTCTAGAGGGAAAGTCGGAAAAATCCCAGGGTCCCCGTGGCCTGAACAACTGTCCCGATTTACTCGTGAGTTGGAACCATGTGGTCCTTGCACGCCGTGGGACATCATGTCATCATCACATCCTCGTCCTCTCCAGGCAAAGAAGAAGCCTCCCTGCTCCTTCACTTGGCCCGATAAACTTTTTTGGTGCTCCTTAAGGAACGCACATCTCAGAAATGCTGGGCTCCCCGGGGACTGGGCGTCTCGGCTGTGACCGTGTGGAGATCCAAGGGTTTGACTTCTCCCAGGTAAAGCAGATGAGCCACTCACACAGCACCCGAATCGGGTGGGAAACGGCAGGCCCTAAGTAAATACAGACAACCTTCAGCACCTGGGAGAAGCGGCCCCCGTGCCAGGCTTGGGTGCAGACACCTGCTGGTCAAAGCCGCTCATGAGCGCAGCCCTCTGGGACGCCACTCACGCCACCCGCCCTGCCAGAAAGGTGCGTGGCACTCAGTGTCCCAGAACAAAGCTGCTTCCAGAATCTTACAGGGAATTACTGCATTCCTTAGACCAGCAAAGCTCCTCTGCCCAGAAGACAGCCCTGGGGCTTAAAGAGGTCCCACCAGTGCGACACAGCCTAGGGGAAGAGGGAGGAAAGAGGCAGCGTAGGGAGACAGAGCAAATGCAAAAGAGAAAGACAAGGCAGCTAGAAAGGTGGGCTTCTCCACAGCACAGAGAACACGACTCTCTGTTACGGCGAGGGAGCCGCTGAGCGTGTTGGGACACATGTTGTGCTCCCCTATCTGGAAAGGGGACTAAGGACTGATCCCCCTTTGAGTGGAATTAGGGAACAGGTAGGAAGCACGGGGAGTCCATTACAGGCTGTGAGTAAAGAACACCTCTTAACAGAGCTCCGGGAAGGTGAACTGGGCAGCACTGGAAGGGGTGATCTCCCCATCCCTGGGGGCATTCAAGCAGAGGTGAGGGCCTCTCTGCCAGGGTTCTGTGGGAGAGAGATAACTCCTGAGCTCTCTCCCCACACATCCCTCACTCTCCAGAGAAGCCACTTGTGAAGTCTTATTTCTTACTACGGTTTGCACCTGTACGATAAGAGGGAGCAGCCCCAAGGGCCCTCCAGGCACTGATGAGGTACAAGCTATGAATTACAGGAAGACACCCCCCCCCCCCCCCCCCCCCCCCGTCTCTGAGGATGACCGCTCAGGACATCCAGCCTTGCTGTCCCTCAAACCCACACTCGTGACAAGAACTGCCCTAACCGTGGGAGGTTGGAGCCGGCAGGCACCAGGGACACCCGGTGACAAGTGACAAGTCCCGCAGGACCCACACCCCACCCTCTCTCCAGTCCAGAGCACACACCGGCAGGTCCCTGTTTGGGCTGAGAGCCGCTGACTTACAAACTAACCAACGAGACACCTAAAAGCTACGGGGCTTGACCCGGAACACAGAGCCGGTTAGCAGAAGAATCAGTTCTAGAACACAGGCCTTCTTAGTGCTATTTCCACTAAGCAAGCGTCAGCCAAGCACCAGACATTTCCACCGGATGTCAACCTCTCATTTCAAACTCAAGATGTCTAAAAACGAATTAATTATCTTCCTGAAAAATAGGCCACACTTCCTGATTTCTCGATTTCTCTCAAAGGTACTTTTCACTCATCGTAACAGCCGGGACATCTCTCACAAATGTTCTGGGTCCCCCAAAAGTAAAACAGACACACGGCTGAGGCAAGAGCCAGCCATCAGGCTCCAAAACCACACTCACCCCTCCCCGGCTAACAAAACCTGCATCCGCCAGCCAATCACGAACGGCAGGATGCTAGTTACAAAGCACGTCTACACTGGTCAATTACAAGGGGAACATTCTCAGCTAATTAGAAGTCAGACTTACGCCTCACAGCTGAATCTTCACACATAAAAAACAAGAGTCTTTTGTGGCGCCTGGGTGGCTCAGTCGGTTGAGCGTCCCACTTTGGCTCAGGTCATCATCTCGCAGCGCGTGGGTTTGAGCCCCACGTCGGGCTCTGTGCTGACCGCTCAGAGCCCGGAACCTGCTTCGGATTCTGTGTCTCCCTCTCTTTCTGCCCCTCGCCTCCACCTCTCTCTCAAAAATAAACATCAAAAGAAGTTCAATACAAGAAGCTTTCTCTTGGACAAACACTTCAATTACCATCTCCTCTTTTCACCGAGCGAAGATTTTCAGACCAAACACAGTGAAAAGTGAGAATCAGGTGTCTGAATTAGGAGCACCCTCCCTTTTGCCAGGGCCGATCCTAATTTGGGGACAGGGCCATGGGCTGTGCTTAGTTCCCAACACTGGCTTCAGCTTCCCTCCCAGCACTGGCCGCAGGACCCAGTCGGCTTTATCAGCGGTTATCTTAATTTCTAAGTCGTACAAACAAGGGAAGACACTAATTTCACCACCCGGGGAGAGTCTCTGGCCCCCCCGCCACCGGCCGCTGAGCTCAGCACATGCACAGAAAACATCCCCTTCCCGTTTCACCACCCATCATTCTAGGTTGTCCGCGTTTTATAAACATCTGCCCATTATGAGCCTGTCTGTCTGAGGCTCTGGGGGCACCACGCAAATGCCTCCAGCCACAGTGACAAGGTTATACTCGGTCGGATGTAATCCAAGCCCCTCCCCAGGTTCAGTCACAGAATATATGTGGAGCACTTTGAAGAGAAAACTGGCCACCAGTGAGTCCCATTTGACAGACCAACATGATTTGCTTCTGGAAAAAGCAGCTTGCAAAAGTAGGCTCACAATCAGGGCGCCCAGCCTGCGCCCCCAACCGCTCCACGTAGAGTGGGGAAAGGAAACATGTAAGTGGACCCTGCGCGTGGACAAATGGAGTCGTGTTCAAGAAAGGGAGGAATAAATACAACCCCAAGGAAGCTAAAAACAGCCGCTGCAATTAAAAACTAAATTTCACTCCACGCCACCTGGGGAAACCCAAGCTTTCAGATGGTCTCTTTGGCCAAGGAAGAGAAATACACACAAGTTCATCAGCAGAGATAAACACGATCCTGCACCGGAACTTAAAGATGGATCCTTCTTTCCAAGAAATATTTTTTCAGTGGCGGTTTTATTCATCGAGAGATATTAATTTGACGGTATGTCATATGGACAATTTTTTTTTTTTTTTTTTTGTATTTTCTGTAAGGCAGTGCAGTTTCATGGTAAGGAGTCAGAACTTGCTGGTCAAATCCAGGGTTGGGACTGAAATTCTAGCTCTTACCCTTATGGGCCACGGAGGTAAGTTGCTAACCTCTGTTAGCAGCACTCTCCTCCTATGCAAAAATGGGGTTTTGATATACACTGAACAGTATTTTTGTAAATGTGAAAAAAGATAAATTCCAGAAAGCACTGGGTTTAATACTAGACATACTCCCAACAATACCAGTGATTATCTGCTGAAGATTGTATGAAGCAGGACGCAGGGCAAAGAGGGCAATTCAGTAGGTTGAAAATAAAACACGCTGGGTTATTAAGAGGGGATCAGTAAGGACCCGGCAGAGGGCGAGCTTCAGAGAGAAGTTGAATGGCAATGTGCACCCGGGTGCTGAGGGATCTGGTGTGTGAACAGCAGAGCACGGGGCGGGGGGGCGGGCGGGGGGGGTGTCCCAATGCCACGTGCTCTCAGCAAGCAGCCAACTGCATCAGGAGCGAAGAGCTATTCGAACGGAAAGCACCAGAACTGAAGATGAGTCTGCTTCCTGGGCACCGGGGAGGCTGGCTTCATTGTCACCTCGAGGGCAAGGTATCAGGAGGCTAAAAAGGGGGTGGGTACAGGGGGAAGGGTGAAACAGGTGAAAGGGAGCAAAGGCACACTTATCTTGACGAGCACTGAGTAATGTGTAGAATTGTTGAATCACTATGTTGCAAACCTGAAACTAACATAACACTATGTGTTCACTATACTAGAAATAAGATTAAAAATAAGGAAGGAAGGAAGGAAGGAAGGAAGGAAGGAAGGAAGGAAGGGGAGAGAGAGAGAAAAAAGAGGAATGAAGAGAGGGTGGAAGGAAGGGAGAGAGGAAGGAAGGGTAGAAGGAAGGGAGGGAGGGAGGGAGGAAGGAAGGAGGGAGAGAGAGAGAGAAAGAGAGGAATGAAGAGAGGGTGGAAGGGCGGGAGGGAGGAAGGAAGGAAGGTGGAAGGAAGGAAGGGAGGGACGGAGGGAGAAAGGAAGGAAGGGAAGAAGGGAGAGGAAGGAAGGAAGGAAGGAAGGAAGGAAGGAAGGAAGGGTAGAAGGGAGAGGAAGGAAGGAAGGAAGGAAGGAAGGAAGGAAGGAAGGAAGAGGGAGGGAGGGAGAGAGAGGAATGAAGAGAGAGTAGAAGGAAGGTAGGGAGGGAAGAAGGAAGGAAGGTGGAAGGAAGGAGGGAGAGAGGAAGGAAGGGTAGAAGGGAGGGAGGGAGGAAAGAAGTTAGGAGAGAGAGAGAGAGAAAGGAATGAAGAGACGGTGGAAGGAAGGGAGGGAGGGAGGAAGGAAGGAAGGGAGGGAGGGAGGAAGGAAGGGGGGAGAGAGAGAGAAAGAGGAATGAAGAGAGGGTGGGAGGAAGGAGGGAGACAGGAAGGAAGGGTAGAAGGAAGGGAGAGGGAGGAAGGAAGGAAGGTAGGAAGGAAGGA
>NC_064815.1:19876438-19911523 GCF_023721935.1 Panthera uncia | reverse complement strand
AGGAAGGTGGACGGAAGGAGGGAGACAGGGAGAGAGGAAGGAAGGAGCGGCTTCTGTTTTTAGGGGCAAGGAACTGGCATGTTTCCTGGCAGAGTAATAAGCAGAAGAGACCCACTCACATCGACTTGAGATGATGCCCGTCGAGGATGGTTAATTTTATGTGCCAACTTGACTGAACATTATTCTGGGTGTGTAAGAGTGTTTCTGAATGAAATGAACGTTTCAGTCAGTAGGCTCGGGGGGGGGGGGGGGGGGGGGGGAATTGCCCCCCCCAGGGGGGGGGGGGGGGGCCACATCCAACCTGCCAGAGGCCTGAAGAAAACAAAAAAGCAGAGGGAGGGAGAATGCGTTCTCTCTGCCTAACTGCTAAGCTGGGACACCATCTTCTCCCCCCTTCAGACTCCGACCCAGACTGGCGTTTACACCATTGGCTCTCCTGGGTCCCCAGCTTGCCAACCGCCTTTCATGGAGCCTCTCGGCCTCCATCACTGGGTGCACCAATTCTTATAATAAATCTTGCTAGGCATCCCTACTGGTTACATTTCTCTGGAGAACCCAGACTAATACACCTTCCAAGTTTTTGTCTACCGTCCCAAAGACTCAGGCACGCTGCTGTGGGCTGATATTATTATTCGGGACAAATACTGCACCAAAATGTAATTCTGCAGGGCTCCTCAAAGTGTGGTCTGTGGACCACTGCCAGTCGAACACGGCTTACTGCTGGTCCGCACCGAGATAAGGACAGGAATTGAAAGACAGCATAGAAATTTTTATAGCAATTTATAGCATTGTCCCCACATCTGAGCAGGGGACCAGTTGACTTCATGTTCGAACTAATCCTTCCCCACGAACAGTTTGAGAAGCACTGCTCTTTATTTAGGTCGTATAGGTTCTGGTAATGGACCTCAGAGATGGGGAGGGGGGGAAAGAAATCTAGAGAAAGGCATTTTACCTTGTCTCTGAAACTTTTTCAAAGGATTTAAGAATTTTTAAAGTCTTCAACGGACTCTGGAAAGGAGGGACAAGACCTCAGCTGGAGCTTGCGCTCTCCGCGGGCGCCTGGGATGATCACGGAATCGACTGCGGACTTCCAGAGCGGCCTGTGCGGCCAGGAGACATGCCCTTGCAGATCTTGAAGAGGGAACACGATTGTTTTAGAAGCGCTTAATCAAATGCCCAACATACAAGGGGCATACAAAGGGCTACCCAAACTCTCTCCTATTTCAGGGGCTCGGGAATGGCCAACCATGACATCAGGCTATCTCCCTTCCAGACTCTGTGGGAATTGTTTTTTAAAAGCAACCTGGGTCGGGGCGCCTGGGTGGCTCAGTCGGTTAAGCGTCCGACTTCAGCTCAGGTCATGACCTCACAGTCTGTGAGTTCGAGCCCCGCGTCGGGCTCCGCGCTGACAGCTCGGAGCCTGGAGCCTGCTTCCGATTCTGTGTCTCCCGCTCTCTCCGCCCCTCCCCTGCTCACACTCTGTCTCTCTCTCTCAAAAATAAATAAACATTAAAAAAAATTGTTTTTAACCAACCTGGGTCAAATCCCCGCTGTCCTCGGCACCACTGGGAAGCAGCAAGCCCCTTACCTCCAGCTACTCAAGGATCACACCTCCTGGTAGGCCATGTGGCTAGAAATGGGAGGGTTGGGGGCACAGGCCCTGCACGTGGAGATGTGAAATTTGCTGCAGGCACAGGTGTCCATGAGAAGGACCCTAGGAGCAAAGACCTAGGTGGATTATGGCTTTTCACGTCTTACTTTTGATTTAGGAAGAAATGCAGAAGATCTGAAACACCCCAGAAATGTACGTCTTCTCCTCACAGCCCAGGAGTTCAGTAACGGGGAGACGAGAAGATCCGATCTTCCTCCAGCAAAGATGTGCCACGTGAATGCCAGCCAGACACCGGGCATTTGACTAAGCACTTAGAAAACAATTGTGTTCCCTTGTGAAGATCTGCAGGGGCATGCCAATTGGCAAACAGAGTTGGGATCGAGCTCAAATCAGACAGGAATGAGTAAGCAGAAAACACCAACGTGGGGGTCTGCATAAGAAAAGTCTGCATCATTACAGGAGGAAGCACTTTTAAGAAGATGTAAAGCAAAGAACATACTGTCAACAGTGATATGATCCAAGAAAGAGGACAATTTTACGGTTTCTGGTTATGTCCTTACAAACAAGAAAGAGAGCAGGGTGCCTATGAAATGAGAATGCAAATTCATAAGAAAATATCCGAGTAGGTGAGGCGATATCAGGTCAAAAAGCAGAAAACAATACACTGAGAGGCAAGCTGGTCTGGAGAAGGGGCAGGCCTTGCAAAGCAAAGAACCCAAAATAGTAGCAGAATGAAAATCTCCATTAATGGCAATAAAGAGTATTTCAAGCAAATAGAAAATCGAGCAAATAACATCATGCGTGCACGGACCCACCACTCAGATTGAATAGAGGCTGATATTTTACCTTACTTGGCATAGATTTTTTTTTGACAGTAATAATAAGATTATGTTGATGCCCTGCCCACCTCTCCCATTCCTCCACCTCCTCCCCTCCACTGTGAAATGCATCCTTCCCATCCATGTTTTAAGTTCCCCTACATTTGCTAGTAACTGTATAGAATATATTATAGTATTGCTGTATATATCTTTACATTTACATAAATAATATCACACCACACATATGCTTTTACAACGTGCCCATTTCACTCTACATTAAATTTTAGGGATTTGTCCAAATCCATGTATATACACCTAATTTATTTTTAACTGCTCCATAGTTTTCCACTGTATAAATATGTTGCAATTTGTTTATTCACTAGGTAACTGACGTCAAAGTATGCTACGGGGAATATCCTCGTGTGTGTCTCTTTGTATATATTTGCCAACATTTCTTCCGCCCAGAGACCTACATAAAATATCACACAGGCTTTACCAAACTGCTCTCCAAAGTGGTTGGAGTTAGTTTCCTATTGCGAACGTAACAAATTGCCCTTGAAGTGAGTGACTTAGAACAACAAATATTTATCGTCTCACAGGTTCTGTGGTTCAGGAATCAAAAGTTGCCTCGCTGGGTCGTCCTGGCTCAGTAGATCTCATGAGTCGTCTGCAGTCAAGACATTGACCAGGGCAACCACCCTCAGAAGGCGTGACTGGATCTGGAATTCCAGATGGCGTACTCATACAGCTATTCACAAAAGGTCTCACTTCCTTGCGGGCACCACCGTAGGGCTGCTCAAGTGTTCGTATGAAATGGCAGCTGGCTTCCCCCAGAGACGTGATCCAAGAGATAGAAAGGAGCTTTTATGACTTGGTCTTAGAAATCACATGCCGTCGCTTTCACTCTATTCAATTCATTAGAAGCAAGTGGCTGCCTAAGTATAGCCCACACTGTGGAGAGAGGACTCCTTTGAAAGATGGGTGGTTAGTCTAAGAGCGTGTTTATTTGCCCCACAGCCTTGCCAACATTTGGTATTAGCAGACTGTTAGACATTTTTCTTAACTGAATGTCCCTGATTGCTAGTTTAGGCATCTTCTTCCGTGACTTTTGGCCATTCTGGGTTCCTCTTCTGTCAACTAGCTTCTCATAGTTATGTATTGGGTTGTTTCTCATTTTTGGATTGCCTTGTTCTTCCGTGTTATTGTCGTCCGATGTTTCAGGTCAACCTTCCTTTCAAGCCCTCCCATTATCCGTCGTCGTCGTTGTTGTTGTTCCGTTTACAACCAGAGCTTTTCTAGACTCTTGCACGAGTTCACCGATTACTCAACTCATTGTCGCTTCTTGCGAGGCACACTTTCCTCTGAGTTCAATTCCCTTTTATTTATTTATTTATTTATTTATTTATTTATTTATTTTGAGAGAGAGAGCACACAAGAGCATGTGCACGAGCAAGGAAGGGACACAGGGAGAGAGAGACAATCTTAAGCAGACTCCATACCCAGTGTGGAGCCCAACGTGGGGCTCCATCTCATGACCCTGGGATCATGACTTGAGCTGGACTAAATCTTAACTGTTACATTATTGTATCTTTCACATTTCTTAAATCATTGTTTTAATTTTTTTTTTAACGTTTACTCATATATTTTGAGGGGGGCGGGGCAGAGAGAGAAAGAGAGAGAGAGAATCCCAAGCAGGCTTCATGCTGTCAGTGCAGAGCCCGATGCAGGTCTGGAACCCACAAATCATGAGATCATGACCTGAGCTGAACCCCAGAGTCAGACGCTTAACCGACTGGGCCACCCAGGTGCCCCGAATTCTTCTTTTTAGTTTTCGTTATTTTTATCTGTGTATCTCATAAGCAACTTCCTCAAAATTAAATTCCCCAATTCTCGTTTTCAATTGTAACTTAATCCGTGGCTTAACCTGTCCACTGACTTTTGCATCGAAAAGACCATCTTTTCCATTTCTGGCCATTTAACTTGGTTTCTCTTACCAATCCTCCTCTCATTGTGCACTGGGTCTGAATCTTTGGTTACAATTTCTAGTCTTTTACCTTTTAGGTTCCTACTTGTTCACATTTTCTTTCAGAACGTCTGTCGTCTCAATTTCTTAAGGCACTAACCCTCCTCTTTGTGCTTCTTGGACATTGCCTGGCGGTGAACTGTGGCGGGCTTGGACTACCGCTTTCTGTGGCAGGAACTCCCGTGGCATCCTCAGCAGGCGCAGCTCTTGCCTTTGGAGCCCCATGCGCTGGGAAAGTCGAGTCCGTGGCACAGGTGCCACGGGGCACAGGGCCTCCCGAGCTGAGGACCAGTTTGTACCTTCATGCTTGGCTTGGAATGCCTGCACCCACTCGAGGTGTAAATTTGGACTGCACTTCCCTGAACTCCAGGTTTGAGTTCTGATTTACCACTGGAGCCTTTAGAGCCTTTGGGCAGAAATAAACATCTCTGCCACTGTGCCGAGCAGTGGGCAGACTGAGTCTCGTCTCCACTTAAAGGAGGGACAGCCAGACCGTGGTCTCAGTTCCCGCCCCTGCCTGTTGTGGCTCCAAGACCACACTTTTTACCCCAGCATGGACCTAAAACTCAAACTTCCAGAGCCTTTTTGGGTTTTCCTACTCTGCAGCGACATCTAGTCCTCTGCTCTTCTCTGGGCTCTGAGTTTCCGTCTCTTTCTCTTCCGTTAAGTTGTTTTACCAGGCAAAGTACAGTCAGGAAAACAGAGCCCTGTCAGGTAGTTCAACAAAAGGATTTAAAAACATGGCCTGGGGCGCCTGAGTTCAGTCGTTAAACATCCGGCTCTTGATTTCGGCTCAGGTCATGATCTTGTGGTTCGGTTCGTGAGATGGAGCCCTACGTCGGGCTCTGCACTGAGAGCACAGAGCCTGCCTGGGATTCTCTCTCCGCCCATCCCCTGCTCACGTGCTCACTCACTCTCTTTCTCTCTAAATACATAAATAAACTTAAAAAAATAAACAATAATAAAAGTCAATATTTTAATAGCTGCAATGACATTTTGAGCTTTCTTGAGATATACCTGACCTATCACACTGTGTAAGCTTAGGGTGTACAATGAGTCAATTAGATGCACTTAAATATTGCAAAACAATTATCACCCTAGTGTTAGCTAACACCTCCATTGTGTCACATAATTACCATGTCTTTTTTGTGTTGAGAACAGTTCAGATCTACTCTCTTAGCAGCTTTCGAGTACCCAATGCAATATGATTCACTGTAATCACCACGTTGTATATTCGATCCCTTGAACTTATTCATTAAAATTGAATTTGTTAATATACGCTCTCCGATACTTCCTAGATTCAAGTTATTAAGTTAAAATTACAGGTTTATCTTCAAAAAACAAAAATGGAAATAACTCGAGGTATACAGCAAAGTAACATTCAAATAAAATGTTAGGTATTTGCTTTCATTATCCTAAAGAGAAAAAATAAACACGACGTAAGTCTTAAATGCTGACTTCTTAGAAAACTAACGACAAAATAAATTAAGGAAACAGGAATAATGAAAGAGATGAATTAGAAAACAGATAAAAGAGCTGGCTATTGAAACAGAAGCAATAAACTAGACGAAACTCTGACAAGTCTATTAAAACAAATAGAGAAAGCACAAATAGAAAACATTCTGAAATATGAGAAGTCTACGTGCAACTAACTCCAGACTAATAAATTTAAAACACTGCTTAATTAAGTGAATGATTTCTCTCTCAAAACACAGAAATTAGACTTTTTGGGGAAAGTAATGTGATTTAATATCATTCATGCTTATTGAAGTACTTGCCATAACACTTTGTTATATGCAGTGATTTAAAGATCTGCTTTTAGGTTGGGTGTATTTCCATACTAGATTTTAACATCTGCCATAACCAAAAATACACCTCAGAAAGAGACACAGATCCAAACTGAAGAAAAATGTCATTGGCAGTATTTACTAAATCACAATATTCACTCTGTACTCCCACCCTCCAGGCATACCAAGATTTCTGCTGATATTTGGCTGGTAAAGTTTCTTCTTCCCTAATGTCAATGGATGATTTTGCAAACTGAAAGCAATCGCATTTTTGTATTTTTAACAAATGGGTCTAAAAAACACTTGATCTCTTCATTTGGAAGATTTCTTAAGCGGTTGACAAAGTTCTGTTTCCAGATTTTTTAGCTTCGCAGATTTGAGTTTATAGATAGCATGCTCACATCTTTTTTTTTTTTTTTTTTTTTTTGCAACAGAATCACATCATGGTTGAAACATTTCCAAAAACATGATTTTCAAAATGCTCTTTCCATAGCACGAGTTTCCTCTAAAAGAAGTCATTTCCTCAAACCTTTGTTGAAGTGTCATCTTTAAGTGTGTGTGGCCAACAGCATCCACCATCTCAGAAAAGATCAGCAAATGTGGATCACTCCCCTGTTGGTGGCAGAAAGTGTGTGACCCTCTGTGTTTGACAACTCTTTTAAGAACTTTGCCCTGAACTAAGCCCCACACTTGACTGTGATGCAAAAGCCATCTGTAGTCATTTTCCATCCCATTTCAAAGATACAGGCCAGGTTTCATTATTCATGAGAGTGAACACAGATCAACATTTTAAATAGTCTTTTCGCATTTTCCAATGGTTTCAGCCAACTTTTGTCTGATCTGATTGGCTCGTCAGTGTTTTAACTCATAAAGCGCTGATGAAGGTGTCTTTTGGGGAGCACAGGAAATGCCATCTCAGCCGGTGTCTTGAGGTCCACTTGGGCCCGTGTGAGATGCATGATCCCAAAGCTGGAGCTTCTTGGCACATATCCTACCCCTTTTTGGAGTGCTCGTCTAATTAAAATTAATTAGTATAATCTGTGAATCCCCCACACCAGGCATTTGTGTCACAAGTCACTGGAAACAAGGGCATGAGGAAGTCACTGGAAATAAGGTCAGTGCCCCCATGAACCCACCAGTCCTGAACACATCACCCCCATCACATCAGACCAGCAGGCAGATGAGCAATTGAGGGTCGGTGTCTCTCCACAGTGGACATTAGTGAAATGTAATTTCTTTCTCCTTCTCTTCTCCTCCTACATCCAAAGGAACACCAAACGCATCCCATTTTGAAAATCACTGCAGAGGTACTGCCATTAAAATGAGGGAAAGACAACTTGCCCATCACCTCTTCTATTAAGTAACATGATCCTAGAAATTCTACTTAATGCCGTAAGACATGAACGAAATGAAGAGACTGTTTAAAAGGAGAAGACCAAGAAATCAAATGATCGAAACCTGGAGTGAATTATATGTAAATATCTAACCCCTCTTTCATAGTCAAAGGACATTTAAAGTTAAAAGGGAACCACAGAAATCACAAAGGAAGAGGCTGAGAGCCTTGCCGGTATAAAAATATAAACTTTGGAGCATTATAAACAGTATCACTAAAAGTAAGAGGCAAACAGGGAACACAAAAAGAACATGAACACACAATTCACAAAACTGGAAAGACAAACAACTAATAAGATATATGGAAGTAATAGTTGATCTCATAAGCCACCAAAGAAATAAAATTTTTTATGCTGTTTTTTCAGCATGGGACGGTTTTGTTTACATTTCAAACATTAAAACAGAACAGACTTCTCTCTCCTCAAATCCCGCTAAAAGCATGGGATCGAAGAACAAACTGGAACATTCATAAAAGCACAGAATATGGAAGAAGGGGACCACCATCACTGGTTCAAAACAACTGGCAGAATGATTTTGCTCATCTTGATGGACAAGGTTGGGCAGAGCAAGTCCCGGCTGAAAACGTGACAAGGGGAAGGCTGAGGTAGAGGGATGCACTGTGGGACGGCACGAGCGCCCCGAGCTGGCAGGTACTAAGAGCTAGAATGGACACAGGGTGGAATTGGGGGTGACTGATGAAAGCCCTTTACTTGGAACAGCTGAGCGGGTCTCGCACCCCAAGGAAAAGGTCCTCTTACTGGAGTGAACTTCCTGAGGGTTGGGGGGGGTGCCCCAGGATGAGGCCCTCTTCCTCTGGCATTTGCTTGGGGGCGGCCTGTTCCCCCTTTCCCGGCCAGAAATGGAATCCATGCCCCACCCCTCTAAAGGTCTGCAGTCATTCCTCACATTCAGGGGCAGATGCTGGTGTTGACGACACAGGAACCCTGAAGGGGCTCGATTTTAGAAAGGCTCCAGCTCTCCCACTTCTCCACGAGGCCCCGTGTACTCACGTTCTGTATGTCACCTTGCCCCTGAGTAAACCAAAGAAGCTATGTTCCCGCCCCAAGGGGGAAGCCAACAAGTTACTCATTCTCTGAGTTTCATCCTCGGCCCCCACACACCTGATAATATCCAAGAAGAACCAGATCCCCAGCAACAAGACATTAGCCTCGAACAAACCTCAGTCGCCACTGGCGTCAATGCCCCTGCCTTTGGGGGTTTATGGAATAACACCTGTTTCTCAGCTGACACTCGCCTTTGATCGGACCCTACCCAGGATTCCTGAAGGAACACATATCCTCGACCCCTTTCCAATATAAAACCCTGACTCCAAGAGACGGGGAGACTCACTTCTCTTTTTCTGAGCCTCCCAAACGCTCCCTCTGCTAATACCCATGTCATTTGCTCCATTCAGTAGACTCTGCTCTCACTTCCTCCTTGTCTGATTTCTATCCTGGGTGAAGCCAAACGCGCTCTGGGCTGGTCCCAAGGGGCCCCCTCGGGGTCCTGGACCCTTGCCGGCCTGCGTCATGGACAGGAAGCCTGACTTGTACTGGCACTTGCTTTCTTCTTTTTTAAATGTTCATTTATTTTTGAGAGGAAGAGACAGAGTGTGAGCAGTGGGGAGGGGCAGAGAGAGAGAGAGAGAGGGAAACACAGAATCCAAAGCAGGTTCCAGGCTCCAAGCTGTCAGCACAGAGCCCGACGCGGGGCTCGAACCCCCGAACCGTGAGATCATGACCTGAGCCAAAGTCAGACACTTAACCGACTGAGCCGCCCAGGTGCCCCACGTACTGGCACTTTCATTCAGAAAGCTCGGAAATGCTAATGCCAAACCAGGACTGCTGGACCCTTGAAGACACTCAGCATCCCCAAGGGGACAGCAAAGGTGACCCCAGAAATAAGAAGAAGGATTCTGGAAAGAGAAGGCACCTTGGAAGAATTTTAACATAACACTTCAGGGAGACCTGACAGGCTGCTTAGAAAAGTGAGCGGTGAAATCAAGAGCTCGGGAAAGTTAAAATTCGGATTGGAAAAAAAAAAAAAAAATCAGTACAACTAGAGGGGAAATTTATGCACAGCACACAATATAGAAAAGTAAAAATTTTTCATTAATACACAGGATTAATGCAGAAGGGTCACATCCGTGTCATAAGCATTTCAGGATGACAGAACAGAGAACTTGAAGGAAAGGAAATAATAGAAGAAAAATATCTGATGATAGGAAGCTCTGGACGGAAAAGGCCCATCAAGTAGCTCAAGACTCATAAACAGCCCCAAACCTCATAAGGTTACAGAGCACGGGGATAGAGAAAGGACTCTAAAGCTTCTAGAGCAAAGGACAGACAGCTTCCTGATGAATGATGATCACGCCGGCAGTAGACACGTATCAGCATCCTCGGATACTAGATCACGGAGCGGACTGCTTAAGTCTTGTAGGAAAAATTACTTTACACCCAGTCAAAATCCAATCAAGACAGGCACTTAGAAAGTGTACGATTCATACACACTTCCTAACAGAGTCACTCAATCAACTGTGTCGGCAAAACATACAAGGAATCCAAGAAATTGGAGAATGGGATCCAGCCCGTGGATGGAATCTAACAAGGAGGTGCACTCCCAGAAGGCCACCGCGGGAGCAAATCAGACCAGGGCAGGGACAGGAGGAACCTTCAGGAGCCAACGATGTGCTGCAGCTGGGTCATCTCCGCAGTCACATGGCGATATCGAACGTCAGACGCAAGTAGAGAGGGCTGTCCTCTCCCTTCCTCCAAGGTGAGGGCTTTTTCCTCTTTCTTCTACAAGTGGCACAAGATTGATGACACAATAGTTGTTTCTGCACAGAATATTTATAATAATAATATTCATCATAATATTATAAACACTAATTATGTTCTTTTTGAGTCTGAAAGCGATAGACAAATCATGGGAATTTCAATTCCAGATAGAGCACGAGTGTACGTGTTTGACCCCATGATGGTCTAGTGATACAACTGGTCGAAAACAAGGAGAAAGGAACGTGGGGTGTGAAGTCCCTCATCTCTCCCAGTGGGAGGTCCAAAGGTACGGATTAAAGTTAATAAGGAAAGAGTTAAGTGTATGAGCTAACGCAAGGAAGCTCCTCAATTCAAAGATTTAAAAATAAAAACGTGGCCAGCAGAGACAGGAAGGTAAGGACAGGGAGGGCTGGGGGGCAGTGGGGCTCCCCTTGTCCTTCATTACAGGGGATGGGGAGGTTCTACTTAATATTTATCTAATGTTTATTTTTTTGAGAGAAAGAGACAGAGTGTGAGCAGGGGAGGGGCAGAGAGAGGAGACACAGAATCGGAAGCAGGCAGGCTCCAGGCTCTGAGCTGTCAGCACAGAGCCCGACGCCGGGCTCAAACTCCCGAACCGCAAGATCACGACCTGAGCCGAAGTCGGATGTTTAACCAACTGGAACACGCAGGCACCCCATGGGGAGGTTCTACTTAAAACAGGGAACCAAAAACGCAGGAGCACTTCATCTGGAGTGATTTCACCCACGGAGGGTGCCAACAATGACAAATGGCTAAAAGCAGTTGCCTCTGTCGTGAAGGCTTTGACTGACAGGGACTCTTACTTTTTATTTGTACCCACTTATATTGTTTTTTATTATCTGATCCCTGTATTACTTTTATGAGGTCAGCCCATAAAATTATATGGGAAGCATAACCACAACTATATAAATATAATTACCTGGTCACATCTATATTCACACACATAGTCACATGCATTCATATGGATGCCCACATACGTGTGCTCACAGGTATATTCGCGGAAAAAAGTTATTGGAAGGAGATAGAACAAAATGTAAATACTAGTTCTTGCTGAGTGATGGATGTAACTGTATTATTTGTCTGAACTTTCCACGCTCGGTACCATGGATCTATTTCATGTTTATAACTGGGAAGAAATGAACAGGGTTTTAGAAACTGAAGAGCCTGCCTGGAATTTCCTGCACGTGAGGGCAGGACCCCAGGGAGCCGGAAGGCAGAAAGAAGGCTGCTTCAAGGCCAGGGCTTAAGAGACCCACAGCCATCACACGTGAGTACACACTGCGTCTGCAACCACAGGCCCCGGAAGACGGAGCCTGGGCGGGCGAGCATTAAGGGTTACTTACACCCAGCAGTGTGGACCAGATGTGCATCTCTTCTACCAAATCTGATTTAGAGTGGAACCGCCTCCCCGAGATTTTCCAAGGATGGAGGGCCCGCAGGTAATCAGACGAGCACACCTGCTGGAAGGAATTTTATTTAGATCAGCGTCACAGGAATGCCGAAGCTCGCCTGCCAAAAGAGAGGCTTTTGGCAGATGATTTTGAGTTGTTCTTTCTGAAAGCAATTAGACAAAAAGTTCAGCTGCTTTTTAGGGCTCCTCCTTCAGGCTATTATAACCTTTTTTAATTAATAAGTTGAATGTGAAAGGGTTTAATTTTAATAAATTTTTATGGATCCTCATACAAGGTTTTCCTGCTAACTCTTCTGGAAATTTCTGGCTGCTCAAGCATCCAGACAAAGGTGGGGAGTCTTGCTGGCTGAGTCAGGAACCCTCTCCCAAAGACAGTGGGAAGCGAGAGACTGCGGGGTCTGGGGGAAAGAGCCGCACGCCGTGCCCAACCTTGACTGTGCAGAGTTCTCCAGAATTCTTCACTAGCTGTATTAGTCTGCCCAGGCTGCCACAAACTATCATTGACTGGGTGGCTTCAACAACAGAAATTTATTTTCTTACAGTTATAGAGAGTAGAAGTTCAAACTTAAGAAACTTAACAGAAGACCATGGGGGAAGAGAAGGGGAAAAAATACTTTCAAACAAAGAGGGAGGGAGGCAAACCATAAGAGACTCTTAAATACAGAGAACAAACTGAGGGTTGATGGGCAGGAGCGTGGGGGGCGGGGGTGGGGGGGGAGGGGAAAATGGGTGATGGGCATTGAGGAGGGCACTTGCTGGGATGAGCACCGGGTGTTGCATGTAAGCGATAAATCACGGGAATCTATCCCAAAACCAAGAGCACACCGTATACACTGTATGTTAACCAACTTGACAATAAATTATATTTAAAAAAGAAGAAACAAACTAGAAGTCCAAGATAAGAGTGTTGGCATGGTTAGCCTCTGGTGGGCGCTCTCTTCCTGGTTGGTACAGGGCTGCTTGCTTACTGTGTCCTCACGTGATGGGAAGAGAGGGAGAGCAAGGAAACTCTCTTGCGTCTTTTCTCATAAGGGCACTAATCCCATGATGAAGCCTCCACGCCATGATCTCAACTGAACCTGATTATCTTCCAAAGGCCCCGCCTCCAGAGAGCAACACAGTGGGGGTTAGGGCTTCAACGCTTGAATTCCCGAAGGGACCTGATCCAGTCTATAGCACGAGCCAGATTCAGAGCAAATATGGCTGAAGGTGGACAAAATCAAGCCAGGCGACTAAAAGTCTGTTCCTTTGTGTTACTTGTTTAAACTTGAATTAGCACTATATTGCCTGGAAGAGGCTGTAAGAGATTCCTGGAAAAAGGTACTGCACCCCTGGAGATTTAGCTCATTTGGGCCAATTTACATAAAATGAAAAGCATGTAAATTAGATTCATTCAATCCATCATTCAGATGGAAAGTAGTTTGAAATTCACCTATTGTTTAGGAGGTGACAGCATAAGAATATTTGGAAATAAGACATAGTGCTGGGGACAAGGACTTCATTATATTTTGAGATTTCTTCTCATTTTTCCATAAATCTGAGGGCACCCAGGGGAAGGCTGAAGCCAATCTAGCCACAGGGAAGGTCAGTTCAGCCGGTGGTTGTTTGGTGGGAGGGACTTAAAGCATCTCTACACTGGGATCCAGGATGGTTATAGCAGAAGTCACAGAACGTGTCCTCCAAAAGTCACAAACTATCAGGATAGGAGTCCCAGAGGTCAGGTAATATCTGGGCCGTGCACCTGAGAATTATGCACAACTCAGGCAGAGAAGAGTGACTCCCAGGAGCAAGCAGCCTTGTTTAGTCCAGGTGGCATGGCAGAGGGTGACGCAGGGCACAGACTTCTTACCTGCAGGCCAGACACGGGTGCCCTGCAGAATGCCACGCCCCAGACAGTCCACAGCCTTGGGAATGTCACAAACAGGACACAAGGTCATCCCAACAGCCAGGCGGAAGACTGAATGCAACGCGGCAGTCACCTCGGGGACATCGGCTGGCAAGGAGAGGGTCCCAGTTGACAGGAGAAACAAAAGGCAGAGACCAAAAATAAGCACACAGGCTGTCCTCCTGGTCAGCATCTAACCTTCACAAAGACACCGTGATGAAGAGGAATCTGCTGAAAGAATGAGAAGCTTTTCTACGCGCAAGGGACACAAACAAATTTTAGAAAAATCCACAACAAAAGTCTACAAAGTACAACCAGACTGTGAGCTCCTTGGACACAAACTTCTCCCAGGACCAAAGCCTCTGTCAGGCACATAAGGAGCACTCAGAAATGTTTGCTGAGGGGCCCCTGGGTGGCTCAGTCGGTTAAGCGTCCAACTCTTGACCTTAGCTCAGGTCTTGATCTCATCAGGGTCGTGAGTTCAAGCCCCACACTGGGCTCTGCGCTAGGCGTGACGCCTACTTAAAAAAATGTTTGTTGAATGCACACATGAGTGAGTGGATATGAAAGAACCTGTTTTGCTGAGAACCGCCAAGACAGAGAGGAGACAAGGTCTCCTGGAGCTACCCATCCTTCCATGGTGACTCCTGGAGCGAAACACATGGCCAGGGCCTGTGGGAACAGAGAAGTCGAATTTGGGAGCTAGACTCTCATGGAGTCATAATGATGCCAGAAGTTTCTCTGGGGACCATGTCCATCTGGCATGAAAATACCAAAGAAGATTCTTCAGAATAGGTCATGCATAACAGCAGTGAACATTTGCAGAGGGCTTACTGTGTACCAGGGAATTCTACAAACAATGCTAAGCAATATGTCAGTTGTACCTTGTAAGGCAGGATTAATAGTATCCCCACTTTACAGACAAGGGAAATGAAGCACAGGCATAATAAATAACTGGTCCAAACTGCAGAGTTAGTACCCGGTAGAGTGGGAAGCCAAACTCAAGTGGCAGGGCTCCAGAGACAACACGTAAGACTCCCTCTGCAGTGACTGTCCCTGGGATGGACAGACAGCAGCAACTAAAGGCATGTATTCATCCCAGAAATATGTACGGATGCTGGCCCTATCCATCCTTCTGGAGCCATCACATGAGGCATGGCCTCTGCCCTTCAAAACATACCTACTAGTCTGTCTGTAAACAAATGTCCTGGAGGCCAGTGTGAGGCTCAAAAGGGTCCAAGGAACTTGGGAATGGAAGCTTCTTCTCTGACAAAGCAGAAGGTCCAGGGCAAGGTGCTGTGGGAGTGTAAAAGGCGCTGGAGAAAGCAACGGAGGCGGGGAGCATTCTCAGGGAACTCAAGGAACACAAGGGTGGCGCCATGACGGAGGGAAAGGAAGCCACCTTCAAGAGCCCTTGGCTGAGGGCATCAGAGGGAAGCCTGATGGAGCAGAAGTGGCAGGCAGGGAAGGACACCAACAGGCAAAACAAACACAAGTGCAAGGTCCCCCCACTGTTTGCTGTCTTCTTTTGTCCCACAGCCAGCCAGGAAAAGCAACACTGGATCGCTTCCCACACTCCATTCGAAGCCAAAGAGGTACAAAAGCCAACCTAATTTAGTCATCTTCCCTCCGCTCTCCCCTGAAATGACCTTACTCACCGGGTCCAGGGAGCTGTTCTGAGTTTGAATGAGCAGCTTTTTCCCCTGTGCTTCTTGCTTCAAGGCTGCCTGGAGGTGGGGGGATTTCAGACCAGAGACCGGAGTGTGAGGAAAGAAGCAGGCTCCGGTCAAGGTGCTGACGTTCCCAAGGCGGGGACCTGCCAGCCCACTGCCCACCTCCGGGCTCAGCCCTCTCCTGTCCATCTGTGGGCCTCTCCCGGTCACGCCCCACACCCCATCCCTCTGTGTCATCATTCCCTGATGCTAAGGGTGGCCCTTCTTCAGTGTCCAGTTCAACTCACTCAGCAAGGAGGTCTTTGCCATAAAAAGAGAAGCAGCGTAGCAGATCGGCCTTCAAGCTAAACAGACCCCAGACCCCGTCCTGACTCTGCCAGGTTCCAGCTGTAAGACTCCAGATGATGCAACCTTCTAAGTCTTAGTTTTCCCACCAGTACAATGGGGAGTCAGAAGGTATTTGCCCCATTGAGCGGTCATGAGTATTAACGGGGATTAGCCAGAAAATACTTAGCACAGGGCCCAGGACATGGTAAGCAACGCGCCCAGGTCCTGGCACTCAGGATATGGCTGAACATGCACAGCAATGGCTTCCATACGGCCGCGTGCACGGACATCAGTGGATAAGGAAGGTCCAGGCGGGGAAGGGACGGTAGGGCAGAGAGTGTGACCTCAGTGACTGTAACACTGATATCACCCTAGTGCCACTTCAGGCGGCACCTTGGGTAGCTCCAGACTCAGTCACGAACTGGGGTGGTGGGGGTGGGGCACACTGAGGCATCTGATGACATCAGCACAGAAACAACAGCAAGAGTGTAAAGTCTTAGAAGGGGCCAACAAGGAAAACGAAGGTGGTCTGTAAAAGGGGTAAAAACGTGGAACGTTTTAAGAGAAGTAGGGTGAACTGTAAAGGGCTGTCATGCCACAGCAAGGACCAGACTTTAAAGAAAAACAGGGATGATCCAAGGAAACAGGAAAGATCCACAAGACGTGCCTAGGAATGGAGTGAGTAAACAGGGAAGAAGCAAACCAAAGATGAGGAAGCAGCCTCAAGGCAGCCATACCAGTCACACGCAAGGACGACTCGGGTCCCAGTGAGTCCCTCCCCTACACTCTTTTGTTTTTTGCTTTTTGACCTGGGTTGGGCCCACAAACTAGGTTCCCCATAACACACGGCACCATGTCACTTTGAAGGTGAGGGGACAGAAAATTGTAACGGGTGAGGCCAATATAACCTTGGCAACATAACCTTCCTGAAACATGACTTTGGAAAAGATGCCTCCCGTTTAGAAAATTCTAGAAGGACAAGGAAGTAGAAGAAAAAACAATGGTTTTTTTTGGGGGGGGGGGGTGCCTGCATGGCTCAGTCAATTAAGTGTCCAGCTCTTAATTTCAGCTCAGGTCATGACCTCATGGTTGTGAGATAGAGCCCCGCATGGGGCTCTACGCTGAGCATGGAGCCTGCTTAGGATTCTCTCTCTCCCTCTTCCTCTGTCCCCTGCTCACACACGCTCTCTCTCTCTCTCTCAAATAAATAAATCAACTTTAAATAAAAAAGTGGTTTTGACTAGTTGAAAGCTCTGTGACATCTGGATAAGCAGTGACCATAAAGATCAGAATTCTCTTCCCATTAAAAAAAAAATGGTGATTTAAAAATATAAAAAAAGAATAAGGGAAAATTTACCCTTTGGTAGATTTTTTTAAGTTATTAATAATTAAACCAGGGTAGCACTGGAAAAAGAATAAAAGCAGTAGTGGGGCCGAACTCACAGATGAGAAGTTCAGTCCAAATGAGTGTGGTAATTCGGTACATAACAAAACTGGATGGAGGGGCGCCTGGGTGGCTCAGTTGGTTGGGCGACCCAACTTGGGCTCAGGTCATGATCTTGCAGTTTGTGGGTTCGAGCCCCATGTCGGGCTGTGCGCTGACAGCTCGGAGCCTGGAGCCCATTTCAGATTCTGTGCCTCCCTCTCTCTCTCTGCCCCTCCCTTGCTCACGTTCTGTGTCTCTTTCCTTCAAAAATAAATAAACATTAAAAAAAATAATTTAAATCGGTGGACGGATTCATTCCATAAGTAGTATTGGAAAAAACTGAAAATCGTTTGAAAAAGAAATAATGATGAAGTTAGATCCCTGTATCACATCACAGCCCAAGTAGTTGGTGGATTTAAAAATGTAACGATGGGGCGCCTGGGTGGCTCGGTCGGTTGAGCATCCGACTTCGGCTCAGGTCATGATCTCACGGTCCGTGAGTTTGAGCCCCGCGTCAGGCTCTGTGCTGACAGCTCAGAGCCTGGAGCCTGTTTCAGATTCTGTGTCTCCCCCTCTCTCTCTGCCCCTCCCCTGCTCATGCTCTGTCTCTCTCTGTCTCAAAAATAAATAAACGTTAAAAAAAAATAAAAAATAAAATAAAAATAAAATAAAATAAAAATGTAACGATAAAAATATATATTAGACTTCCGGTAAAAACTGGCAAATCAACCTCACCTCATTTCTCGTCTCTCCTTTCCAAAACATGGCTCAAATAAGAAGGAAGGATAGCAGGCAGGGAAACATTCCTCTGAAAGCCACAAGGACAAAGAGGAGGGAGGGGGGGCTTCAGAGATGTAGAAGTCACAAAGCAGAGGGGGTGGTGTTGAATAGTATTCAACTGTTTAAGTTGCGTGCGGTCCGCTATATTAATAAAAAGTGGTTTTTTTTTTAATTTACAAGACAAATTTGATATTTAGAAGTAAATATGTTCGTAATCTTGAGAGTGAGGAAGAGTTTTCTAAGCACGACCCCAAACGTAAATATTTAAAAGGGAAGGATACATTTGATTAGATATTGTTTTAAAAACAAGAAGTTAGGGGCACCTGGGTGGCCCAGTCAGTTGAGCATCTGACTTTGGCTCAGGTCATGATCTCGCGGTCTGTGAGTTCGAGCCCAGTTCGAGCTGTCTGTGCTGACAGCTCAGAGCCTGGAGCCTGCTTCAGATCGTGTCTCCCGCTCTCTCTGCCCCTGCCCTGCTCACACTGTCTCTCTCTCTCTCTCTCCAAAATAAATAAACATTTAAAAATATTTTTGAAAGTACATAAATAAAAGCAAGAAGTTAAAAAATAATAGAAAAGAAATGAAGAGGTGCACCCAGGTGGATCTGTCGGTTAATCGCCTGACTCTTGACTTCAGCTGAGGTCATGATCTCACGGTTTGTGAGTCTGAGCCCATGTCAGACTCTGTGCTGACAGTGTGGAGCCTGCTTGGGAGTCTCCCTCTCTGCTCTTGCCCCACTCATGCACACACTCTCACTCTCAAAAATAAACATCAAAAAAAAAAAAAAAGAAAGAAATGAAGAGATAAACAGCAAACTTGGAAAATTTTGCAACCTATAATAAATAAACAGTACTATTCTCTCTATTGAATTCATACAAGTCATTTTTTAAAACAGAACACCTCAGTAGAAAAAGAGACATAAAACATCAATATGCAATTCACAAAAGAACAAAATCAAATGGCTAAGAAGTGTATGAAAAAGAGAAATGTGCCTGCTTGCTTATGATCCCAGAAATCCAGGATAAAACAACAATGTGAAACTATTTTGGCTGTCAAATTTCAAGAAGCAATCAATGCCAATAGCAAATGTTGGGGACAATGCGTAAAAATGAGCCCTTTCATACATCCTGGCTGGAAAGAGAATGGAAACAACCTTGAGGAAAGGTCAAGTCCTTGACCTGGTCGTCCCGCTTCTAAGAATTTAATCCTTAGAAAACTACTTTCAAATGTGCAATATTTTTCGATAACAAAGACAAAGTCAAAAATACACATGTCCACTTGCGGGCTAGCATACATTCGTTAAAAATGGTGAGGAATAGAGCAGCTGTAGCAATCCAGAGAGACATCCACAACTTATTAAGTTAAAAAACAGCCGATACAAGGGCATCCTGGGTGGTTCGGTCGGTTGAGCGTCCAACTCTTGGTTTCGGCTCAGGTCGTGATCTCCCAGTTCGTGGGTTCGAGCCCTGCATTGGGCTATATGCTGTCAGCGCAGAGCCTGCTTGGGATTCTCTCTCTCTCTCCCTTTCTCCCTGCCCCTCCCTCACTTGTGCTTTCTCTCTCAAAATAAATAAATAAACTTTAAAAAACAGCTGATACAAGAGTACTGACTCACCAACCCCTTCTAAGAAATAGAGGAATACTTTGTAACGACATGCAACACCCACACCAGCACTCAGAACAAACTCCAGGGGACTTTAGCCCCAAACTGGGATCTGTGCTTATCTCTGGGTTCTTGGGACAAAGGGTAAATTTTACTTTCTTCCATTTGCTTCCTTTCTAATGTTTGGCCACAAATCTTGCTTTTGTGCTTAACATTTACATATGAGAAAGCAGTGACCAGATGGCAGAGGTTTCCTGCCCTGCGGGGTTGGTGAATTTTCGTTCCCATCATCCCAAGGGGGAATATATCCCCGAACATTTCTAAGTGAAAGCTGAACAGATCTAAACCGGGCAACTTGAGGCTACAACTGTTTCCGCCACTCTGTTTGCTCTGCCTGGCCGGCTCCGCCTGGGTGACTGATGACAGCCAGCATCTGGCAGGATGGGATGGCCAGGCGGCAAATGGCAGGGACAGAGCTGTGGCCGCAAGGCGGGCCCTCGTGGCACCCAGACAGGCGGGATCTAGGGAACCCCCACCCACAAGACCCAGCAAGAAGCTCTGAACGGAGGAAAGGAAGGGATCAGGGGTGTGTGGGAGGCATCCCATCCAGCCCCTCCAGGGTGAAGGGCTTAATGCACCCGCCCTCCGAGAGGCGCCTGCTGTTTACCAAATCTGGTAGACACAGGAACCCAAAGGGCGTCCTTGAGAGGAGTGAAATGTGACAATTTGTGCCAGCGTGGGGAAGGCAGAAAACAGAATGGCGACCCACCACACCCTTGCAGAGAATCGCTCTACCCTGTGCACCAGCTCAAACTCTATTTCCCAGGGATCTGAATGACAGAACCTGACCTCCTTGCTGTTACTTCCAAGGAGCGTCTGTTGCTGCTGGCCCAGAAGATCCTCTCGGCCCTCCCCTCCCTCTGCCAATTACCTAATGGGCTGGAAACTTCGCTCAAATTCATGAGGGGAGTTCCTACCGGAGAGGACCTTACAGGGAATGTTTTAACGTTAAGGCAAATAATTACTCCCTTATTCGTCTGGTCCAATGTATTTAAACGGTCCCTTTATAAAACACCTTCATTTTACGCATTGTTTCCTCTCCCGCTTCCCCAAAGAATTTGAGGTATTGAAAGGTGTACTTCATTGAAGACCTTCTCCTCCCCTACCAGCCACTTCCTCAGGGACAAGTGTCTGTGCCATCATCCCCATTTGACACTAGAGCAAACGATCACACAGCAAGTGATGGAGAAGATTACTTGCAGTGAGAACCACCTTACAAACAAGTCAGGGCCCATTCTTACTCCACGGACATCCGAGTCTTAAGATCAAAGAGGCCCAAAGGCGCAGCTAGATCCTGACCCCCCCCCCCAAGTACTGTGCTCCATTAAACTTAAGAAACATCTCCAGGGGCGCCTGGGTGGCTCAGTCGCTTGAGCGACTGACTCTCGGTTTCGGCTGGGGTTATGATCTCGCGGTTCATGAGTTCGAGCCCGCGTTGGGCTCTGAGCCGACTGTGGGTAGATCCTGTCTGGGATTCTGTCTCTCCCTCTCTCTCTCTCTCTCTGCCCCTCCCTCACTCTCTCTCTCTCTCAAAATAAATAAATAAACTTAAAAAAAAAAAAGGCGGCATCTCTAAACTTGTCTTCCAGGCAAAACACGGTGCCAGGCGCCATGGAAAAACCAAACGCACACCCGCACACGAGCAAGCACGCACACATGCACCCCGCCAAGCCCCTTAAAAGCCCTTATGATGTAGAAGAGGGAGAAGTAACTGTAAGTTAGTTCCTGGAGGGTCTATTGCCTCACCGGAAGGTGCCCCCCTTTCATGTTACCTTCCCAGGACTCGGCAGCTCTAAACGTGCGACAGAGCACAAGCCGATAAGCGTAAGAGTAAATGTGCAGGTAAGTGTGGGGAAAGCAAATTCAACTGCGGGAACCACGGAGCACTTCACTAGGAAGGTCAGGTTTAACTCGGCCTGTGAGCTGCCGACACAGCGAGGGCAAAGACACAGAGGTCTGTCGTCTGCTGGAACTTGACCAACGGGTCAATGCCCAAGGAGGTCAGATGAAAGTCACGGAGGAGCCAAAGTCTTCATCTCGAAAGATGCAGCTGGACCAGAGTGGCATGGCTGTCCTCGTGTTTCCAGGAGACGATGGGTCTGTAGGAGCTGGCTCCAGTCCAGGTCAGAGCAATGGCAATGGCGTCAGAATGTCGGGCACACACATAGAGAAATCACGCGTGGGTGGGGAGAAGGGGGCCAGAGGTGACAAGAGGCTTCTTATTCTGAGTGTCTGTCGGGAGCCTTTCCCTCCCGACCCTCAGAAGGAACCATCCTCCTGACAGCTGACTCTTGGACTTACAGCCACCCCAACTGCGAGAAAATACATTTCTCTGGTTTAATCCACCCGGGCTGCGGGGCTTTGTTCCAGAAGCCCAGCAAACACATACAGAAAGGTAAGAGACGAGAAGTCCAGTCAGGAGAGTTCGTTCAGGAGGAAGTTACATGAGGAAAGGGGAGGTCAAGGGTGTCAAATGTTCCCCAGTGGGAGAAATGAGTCCACATGGTTAGATTTTAAAATGAGGTGAGAATGTCAGTGACCTTGTAAAAAGCCAGTTCACAATATATTAAGTATGTAAGACTTAAAAAGCAGGGGGCCAGGGAAACCTGCGTGGCTCAGCCAATCAAGCGTCTGACTTCGGCTCAGGTCATGATCTCGCGGTTTATGAGTTCGAGCCCCGCGTCGGGCTCTGTGCTGACAGCTTGGAGCCTGGAGCCTGCTTCGGATTCTGTGTCTCCCTCTCTCTCTGCCCCTCCCCTGTTCACATTCCATCTCTCTCTCTCTCTCAAAAAAAAACACTAAAATTAAAAAAAAAAAAAAAAAAAAAGCAGGGAAACAACAAGTAGGTGTAACCGAACCAAAGTGGGCTCGGCTCGTGGGGAGTCAGAAACTGCACCGTCACACAAAGAAAACTTTTATTTGCAACAACTAAGGAGATCACTCATGGGGAATGGTTTCCAAAGCCATGACTCTCCAAGAGAGGGTGAATGGGTTCCTCCTGTTTGGGGTTAGGATGACTATTTAGATGGGGAAGCCTTGTCATCCTGTGTAGAGGCGGGCATAAGATGTCACATGAGCCTTAAGGAAACGTGCCTGTATACTGTAATTGTATGTTATGTAAATGAGGCTGAGGCTCCTCCCTGGGCCGAGACTTTAGCGTTTTGATGATGCAAAGGCAACTCTAGGTCATTCCAGAGGTCAGCTCATGGTCCACCTGTGTGGGTGGGAGTCATGTTCAGCTCAAAGGATCTGGGTGGTCTGGGCCTGCCAGAGATTTTATCAGGACAGTCACCATCACCAGGGGGATGGTGGCAGGTTTCCTTGATCTGAGTGAAGCGGAAAGCTGGAGAAATGTTAAGACAAAGGTCAGTGAGTATAAGGCCGGGTCTTGGGATCTACACAGGGTTGGCCCACAGCAAAGGGTGAATGGGGCTGACAAGAATAAGGTGGAAAAGCGAGAGCAGCAAGGGGGGACTCTCCTTCTGGAAGCTTTGCATTCCAGAGAGGGAAATGGGGAGGCAGTGAGGTCAAGCAAAGTCTTGCGTTGACTTATGTTTATGAGCTTAAGGAAGGAAAATCTGAGATTTGAGTTGAGAAATGGAAGCCCATTAGATTAACAGCAAAGCCAAGTTTTCCTTGTAAAGGAGTTAAGGACGTCTGTTCCTCTGAAACAGGAAGACAGGTGAGTATCTGAAGTAGAGATGGAGAATGTTGACGTCGAGGGTTACAGGAGTTGCAGTTCGTGCCCTTGATCCCCCCAAATAGGAGGCAAGGTCATCCCCTGAGAAGGCATATGGGTGAGAAGAGCGGGGTAACTAGGAAGCACAGAAGTACAGACATAGCAGATAGGACAAGAAATCAGCCTGGAGCTCAGGAGAAGGATTAGTAAAAAGAATCGGGGCCCCAGCTGTTGTTGAACAACATAACTTTTTAATGAAATCAACTGAGCTGGCTGAGAACTTGAAAAAGTAAATGCTTGACTTTATTCAAGGTTGAGGGTTGCACAGTGAAGACAGTAATAGGTCAGGAAGGTCAACGAGTACAGGGTTCTTGGGAATTCAGAGTAGAGGTAGTGGCCCAGGGTTCTACGCGAGGCTTGCTAATGACCTCTAAAGAGACGGAGTCATTACAGGTTACACGTCAGAAGGAGGCAGCTGCACAGTTATCCTAAAGAAGGAGTCCGCCAACCATAGGCCATGGGCCAAAATCCGGGCCACCCTTTGTTTTTGGAAGTAAAGTTTTGTTCCGACACAGCCACACTCATTCATTTACATCCTGTCAATGGTGGCCTTCCTGCTACAACAGCAGGGGTGAGACATTGCAGCAGGGACCACAAGACCTGCAAAGCCTAAAATATTCACTATCTGCCCCTTTCCAGAAAAAGTTTGCCAATCCCTAAAGGACCAGAACTGTAGCGTGAAAAAGCAAGTGGCAACACCAAGCAAGCAAGAAGGGAGGGAGAGCCAAGACTAGGCCAAGCTGATGACCAAGGCAGCGGGCACGGGATTGGGTAAAGGGCACCATCAGGCGGCCCCAGCCTACGACCAAGGGCAGAGCAACCAGGGCAACCCTGAAAACCCAATGCAGAGAGCAAGCCTGAAGTGAGGGAGACTGCAGGGGTTTCCATCTGTCCCCTAGAACCCCCACAAGAGGCTCATATTGGGGGAATGAGCTAAATCAATATGAACAATCCAGCAAGAATGAGGCAAAGGCTTCACCATGAGTTCAGTGGGTGGCCACCAGAGAAGGATAGGGGCCAACACAGAGTCCAGTGGGTGGCCAACATGGGACGGTGGTAGAGTCTGTAAGTCAGGGCAATACAGGTTATCTTTGACCTACCATACTCACAGGTGCCCCAACTGACATTCCAACCCTACCAACTGGCCGTGGATTCTCTTCTTTGTTTATGAACTAGGGTTTGCCCACATGTGCGTCCATCAAAGGACACATCTCCCGAGAGCCGGATGGGGAAAACAGGACAGACCATCTGCCTCAGGACCAACTCCAATGGTGTGAGGGAGAGGGCATCCATGTGAAGGCAAAAGTGTGTCCCACGAGGCGAATGTCACAGTCAGAGTATGTATGACAACGTTCTATGGAAGTTTCCTGGACAATCGTAATTACAAAGGCAGGATAGCCTGGCAGCTTAAGGGCTCGGCTTCTAGTCCAGCTTCCCTATTCATTAGCTGAGGGACTTTCAGCAAGGTGCTTAGCTTCTCCTCATCCATACAAACAGAAACAATAATGGTATCTACCTCACCAGGTTGTTGAAAGGATTAAAGGAGTTAACATATGTGAAGAACTCAGAAGGGAATACTTACATAACCATTAGCTATAATTATACTGCTTCAATCTTTATGCTAATTTTCATGTGCCCCTCAGTCTTCTACTCTATATAAAGGTTTGATCTTCTAGGGCAGAATACACACAACCCAGAGAAAGCAATGTCCTGTCCATTTCAGTCACCGAGTTTCACATCCACTGTCTTCGCCTCATGTCAGTTACAAAGCATAACGCGATGGGCAGGAAACCGTCCCCATCAACACTGACGTGCTGAAACAGGTGCCTTGAGTTGAAAAAGCAGCAAAAAAGGATCCAACAAAATATAATTTATTAGTCATCTGAACACGTCATGGCTGGGTGATAAATGCCAAGCACATCAATTATGAACTATTCTTACAACAGGTTTAACATCAGGGAACGCGACATCGGGGAACCTGTATGTCGCGAACGTTCCTTATTTGTTTCAACCACAGGAGAAAAACATTTGGGGTAAAAACGGTAAATGCAATTATTTTGCATGAAGCAGGGCAGCCTGCATCGGGGTCCCGCCTGGGAGCGGGCTGCTGAACATCTGTCAAAGTGTCAACTCAAACCACAGACGTGAAGAACTTCGTCAAGCTTCCGCGTAGCTAACTGAAGTTGGCGGGGTGGCGGAGGGAGAGGATGGAAAATCACAGGTAGAATACATCTCTCAGTTCTCAGGTGCCTTTAATGTGACTATATCTGCAGTCTTTCTGGATGTCTCTGTCCTCTGATTGCCCTGCACCGGGAGCAGTGCTGGGGGGAGGGGAGGGACGGTCTCCTCCAGCCTTGCTTTCCTCCTCTTTGTCTCATGTCCACAGCAGCCCTGACCAGATGATGTGGCTCAGGGCAAATCACTCGGGGTCTCAGTGTCCTCCCCTCCAAAACCCAAGTCGTTCAGACTGGATAATTCCTAAGGTCCCTTCCAGCTCTCCGAGCTTCTGATCCCAACTGTATAAATGCTGGCCAGAGACAGAACACGCTGGATCCTGAAGGACAAGTAAATGCAAGTCACTGTACCCATGATACCAACTTTTGGTCTCCAATACCGGAGCGATGATGTTTAAGTGTCCAGAGAACTTTAATGAATATTTAATTGCTCTATTCTTTATAAGAATATATAAAGATGGGAGGCAGGCTCCGGGCCTCCTGTTCTCCAACCCTACCCTGAGGGAACCAAAGATGCTGTAATATCATGGAAAAGCAATGGTTCCAGAAGCCCTCCATGTGAAGCTAAGGAAGGAAGGAAGACGATTCTTCTAACTAGGTCTTGCCCACCCAGGGAGTCCCAGAAGCAGTAGGGCCACTGGGGAAGAGGGGATGGGCAAAATAGGGGATCAAGGGGTCCAAACTTCCAGTGATAAAGTAAATCGCAGGGATATAACGTAATACAACATAGGGACTACGGTAATAATGTTGAAATAACTTTGTACGGTAACACGATAACTAGACCTACTGAGGTCATCATTTGATGACGTATACAAATATGGAATGCCCATGTTGTACACCTGAAACTAATCTAATACTGTATGTCAGTTATAAATCAAGAAAAAGGAAAGAAGAATAAAGGCAGGCAGGCAGGAAGGAGAGTAGGCAGGCTCTAAGCCTGCTGCAGACCCAGGCATCAGGATTCACATTTGACCAAGATCCCCAGGTAATACGCAGGCACCTGTTTGAGAAAAGCTGTTCTCGACCCCGGTTCTCAACGGTGACTATACAGTGGAATCATCTGGGGTCTGGGTCCCACCCCAAGATGCTGACATCACCGGTCTGGGATGTGACGATGGGGCATTAGGATTTTTTTAAGGCTCCCCAGGGGATTCGACTGTGCAGACAACTGAGAAACACTGAACTAAATCTTCCACTTCAGGTTCTAAAACTCAAATCCAGGGGTGCCTGAGTGGCTCAGTCGGTTGAGCGTCCGACTTCAGCTCAGGTCACGGTCTCGCCGTTTGTGAGTTCGAGCCCCGCGTCGGGCTCTGTGCCGACAGCTCGGAACCTGGAGCCTGCTTCGGATTCTGTGTCTTCCTCTCTCTCCGTCCCTCCCCTGCTCAAGCTCTGTCTCTCTCTGTCTCAAAAATGAATAAAAAACATTAAAAAAAAATTTTTTTAACTCAAATCCAGGGCCAGCCAACCTCCCTCTGGAGAGGTCTGTATCACCTTTCCCAAGACCACAGGAGGTCACCCACTCCCAGGAATTCCAAATCAGTACCTGCCTCTTGCATTTACCATCCCCCCTAGCGACTAGGCTCCTATAGGGCACGGCCACTTACAGAGAGTGCTGCCTATCAGCACTGGCTCGTTCGCTCTCTCTCTCTCATGCCCACGGCAGTGCTCCAAATCAGAGGACAGAACTTTCTTCTTCGGCAACACCTTTCATCCAGGGATCTCCAAGCACACGACTCCCCAGGGCCCATCGCTTTAGTCCCTTCTGCTATGCAAGATTCTGAGTCAGCCTGCAGCACGGATAATAATTGAAGGCTGACAACAATCTCCGAGTGTGAGTCCACTGAGTATCAGCACTTATGTTTCCTTCATTTTTAAAAATTCTTCTTAAAGTTTATTTATTTTGAGAGAGAGAGAGAGAGAGGGAGAGAGCAGGGGAGGGGCAGGGAGAGAGGGGGAGAGAGAGAATCCCAAGCAGGCTCCACAATGTCAGCTTGAACTCATGCACCGTGAGATCACGAACTGAGCCGAAAGCAAGAGTGGGTCGCTTAACCGACTGAGCCACCCAGGCGCCCCTCCCTCATTTTCAGACCCGTGGTTCCTCCTGTTGCCCACTGCCCTTGGAGGGCTCCATGGATCCTGTGCGTCTGGGTTTCTGAGAGCGGCGTGTATCTCTGGGTGTAAGAAGTACAGAACTTTGGTATTTGTTAGGATCACACAAGGCAGAAGCCGGCAGCACTTAAATCTAGCAGAGCAAGACGTGGGTTAGCGTCCATGCGACTAACTTGAGGGCTGGGTCGGAGAACCACCGGCCTCAGCTGAAGGCAGACAGTCTGTCCTCTACCGGCTACCACTTCATGTCTCACGAAGCGGAAGGACTGGGGCCGCCCAGGAAACAGACCTGAAAGCCACACACCCCGCAGATCCCTCTTTACGGCTCCGCATCCATGAGTTCGCCCAAAAGAGTCATTTTTTAACTGTTTATTTTTGAGAGAGAGAGAGAGAGAGAGAGAGAGAGAGAGAGTACATGCACACACGCAAGAAGGGGAAGGGCAGAGAGAGAGAGGGACAGCACAGAGCCCGATGTGGGACTTGAACTCACAAACTGCGAGATCATGACCTGAGCCAAAGTCAGACGCTTAACCCGCTGAGCCACCCAGGCGCCGCCCCCCCCCCAAAAAAACCTGATTGAACCACAGTGATTTCACAAAGTCAGATGCCGATCTTTCTTGCAGGGAGTCTGTCTGTGACAGCCAGGGGAAGGTGGGGACTTCAGCTGGTGAGTCACAAGCCTCCGGGGCCCCGCCTGCAGTGGTGCTGATTCCCTTCCACCACACTCTGACCCTGGGCACGTGACCGAACCTCGCTGCATCTCCGCATCTCCATCTGTAAAATGGGGGAAGCACTAATCCTCAGGGAGCTGACGGCACATAGGAAGCACTCCGCAGGTTCGCTATTAGCCCTGTCACTTCCTGTTGGAGGGGGAATGTGTGTTTATGTGTCTGTGCATAAAATGAATCATCAACCATCGACCAGATTAAATAACAAAGCAACTGGTTTTAAGAACACGCAGCAGGAATGCTGGAGGCTGAAATGCTACATCGACGTGCCTTACAGATGTTTGAAGTTTTCTTACCAGACTATAAAAATGTTTACACAGTAATTAGGCCTGTTATCAGTACGCAAACAGATTACACTCTACAGAACGAATGAACAGCTCAGAAACCCATTTTTCATCAGGTTCAGAGCGCTTTCCTAATTCTTGGGTTTACCAAAATAAATTCACTTCCTGACAACACGGAGCCACTGCTGAGTGCCGGAGAGTGGCGCCCGGGTGGGGGAATCGGCGGAGGGCGCACACACGCGTGCACGTGCACACACACACACACACCCCACTTACTCTCTCCGGTCTTCAATTTCCCCCCTGTAAAATGAGACAACCCGAGGCCCCCTCTCCATGGCTCTATTCCATTACCATCATTCTCTTCGGAGCACATACTTGCTCTCCTTTTCATCAAGAAAGGACGTGTTTAATTATGGTAATGATGGGGAAGGTGGTAATTCTGCTGAATCACATAATGAGACTCCAATCCCACTCTCGTTCGGTTACATTAACATGGACTTTGGGCCACTCATTCCTGGCTCGTGAGCCCCCAAGATCCAGTCTGCGCGACGAGGCCACGCAGACAGACGGCTCTTCCCAAACGCATGGGCAGTGGCTTAAGTAACACTTCACTGAGTGTTATTCTTTTCCCGTTTTCAAGGGACGAAAGAGTATTCTGTGGTAATAAATATGTCACCAAAATAATTGGCTCAGCTCCCTGGTTTGCTCCTCCTAAGTTTCCGTATCGGCTAACTTTTGTTAATGAAAACAATGCAATCGTGATACCAACTTTTGGGCTCCAGTCCTAGAACAATAATGTTTCAAGGCTCAGAGATGAACTTTTAATGAGTATTTAATTGCTCGATTCTTTATAAGCATAAAGCGTGCTTTCAGTGAACACTCTGAATACCAAAAGGGCAAGATTCAGTTTCTCTTAGCTGAGTTATGTGTTCAAGTTTTCCCAATGGTTTTGTCGCAAGGGGGGGAAAAGGTCATCTGGGTAAGAGCTCGAGAGGAAGGAATTTTGCAGAGTAATTTGGATAGGGTGATTTGTTTTAGCAATATTCCAAAATCCTTCAACAAAGTATGGATGCAGGGATCTGAAACACACACGGAAAAAAAAAAATCGAACAATATATGACCAGAAATGTTAACGGTCTGGGGAACGACAGGGCAGAAAGGTACTTTTATTTTTTTTATATAACATTTCTGTGTTGCTTTAATTTCTTATAAAAGAAAGAGAATGTTTGCTCTCCGCACTAAAAATATTTTTTAAGCATAAAACAAAGCGCCACCGATTGGACAGCTGGTGTCGAATATAAACATCCTCTTTTCTGGCCCAACCAGGACCGTGGGTTTTGACATCAACCTTTCCAGAAATGAAACGGGAGGGGGAAAGTGTGTAGCAGACAGAATCTCACAACACCCCTTAAAATCATTTTTTCCTGATTATAAAAGAAACGTGTGCTCATCTTCAGGAACGTAAAAATCATCTGCAATGCCAACACCTTTGGACAGCAGCGTTAATATATTTAGTCCACTCCTTTCCATTATTCTATACCATGTTTTTAAACAAAACTGAAATCATACTAGAAATGTGGTTTCAATTAACTGGTACAGTAGAAACCACTAAATTAAGGTCACCAATGCATTCTCTCTCCATCTGTTACTCTTAAACTCTACATTTTAACTCTGATGGATAAAAACCCACTTTATTGTACCAAGATGGTGCATACAGAATGCACAGCTGCCAGGGTGCTCTTTTGAAAACATAAATTATGTCACTCCCCCGTTTGAACCTCTCCGGCAGCCCCCATCAAACTCAGTGTCAAACCCAAACTCTACAAGGTGACTTCGCAGGCGCCCCATAAATGAGCCCCTGATTCTTTGAACTCGTCTTCTACCACGTTAGCCTCCTTCCTGTTCTTCTAACGCACCCGTTTTGTTCCTACCTCAGGACCTTTGCACTGGCTGTTGCCACCACCCAGAAGTTCTTCTCCAGATCTTTCCCAACTTACTCAGCTTAAATACGGCTCCTCACTGAGAACTTTCTTGACCGCCCAATCTGAAGTGGCACCTCCAATTGTCTCAGATCATCAAATCTCATTGCCGATTTTTGTTCTTTTTACTGTAAGTTACACCACAAGACTATGAAAGCACCACCTCTAATTCACCATCTTCCCCAGACCTGAACCAGATATGCTCAATAAGTATCAGTTAAATGAATGAAAATGTTTTCAGAGTATCCAGATTTGTGGGGCAGGATATAAAGCAACCTACTTAAACAGGCCTTATTCACAGCAGCAGGGCCCCTTCATGAGACTCAAAAATAGGTCGTCACCTTCTCCTGCAGCCTGGTCATGGACAGCGGCCCACAGCACCGCCTGTGGGAAAACAAGTGAGTTACTCAGTCTTGGCCAGACCTTTGTTTTGCTTATCCAGACCATTACCTAAACCGGAAAGCCAGTGGCCACACTATACCCTTCCCTTTCTCCTACCCCTACATCAGTTACTTAGTAAGTCCTCTCTCCTGTGAAGGAGGTACCTAACATCTATGCCACCATCTTCTAGCAGGATCATTCCAGAAAACTACTCTCCCCACCCCCAATGCCCTACCCAAAGCTCTGCTAATTGGACATTTCCTCTGAGCGCTTGAAATGTAGCAGAATAATGGAATGAGGAAGAGGAGGAGGAGGAAGAGGAAGGTGACGGAAAAGTTGACAGATTATGGGTGCTTCCATAGTACCCACTGGTATGGAACCGGAAAGCAAGTCTGCCTCGAAGATCCCCACCACCACCTAAGTCTCCCCCGCTCCGTGTCTGGCTCTTCAGCCCTGTGACTTCCCATCACAGGTTTTAGCCAGAGTTGCTGTCGGTTACCCACAACCTCGCTGGCATCCACGCCCCTGGTCTCCTCCCCGGCAAATCCATTCTCCGCCGGGTCTCCAACCAGACTTACCTACAACTCGAATCTGACCACACTGCCCACCCCCGACAGAGAAAGGCTGAGCCCCGAGTCCTGACCCAAGGTCTCCATCGTATCATTCCGGCCTCTTCTCTTGTTGCTCCCTCCCTCCACCTTCAAGCTCCAGGAACTGCGAACCCCAGGCTGCCTCCTCCTATTCTCCGTGCCTTTTCCCGCCCCTCTCGCCCCTGGCCCGCCCTATTTCCTCTGCATTGGAATACCCATTCAAGGCCGACCGCCTCGCAATCATCTTTTAAGCTCAGCTCAGACGTCGCTGCCACGCTAGGCTGGATGCCTTCCGTCTCTGCTCACAAATGTGTAGCCCTAACACATGGCCTGCCTTCCCCACTAAACTGTGACTGTTTTGATGACAGGCGCTGTGTCATAGTCATCTCTGTATCCGTAACCACATAATAGGCGCCGAAGGCATTTTGGTTAGATGTTAAGCGATTAAACACATAATTCACTTTGAAAACCCCAGGTTGGAGGCAACAATGTGTTTTCGTTTTCGCCCTTTCTGACCGTATTCAGCACTACCCTCAAACTGAGCGACCGAGGGATCAGCCAGGGCTCTGCCCATCGCGAAGGATGATCGCTTGAGAGTCACGACGCACACTGTTTTCAAAAGCATCAGAGGCTGTCTCTGGTGGTGCTACCTGACGGTTCTCCATCACAAGAGGACCTTTCAGACACTCTGACGACATCAGTTTAGGCCTCCAGTGAAGGGCAGAGATGCCCCCTACCCCATACCAACGTGGGCACAGGCAGAGAACGTGCGAAGAAAGCATCAGCAGCCTACAGTCGAAGCAACCCGGTCTGGAACTTGACACGGCTCCGGTGTGGGCGCACCTGGAGGGCAGGGCACCTGCCTCCAGAGCTCCTCCGGTGCCCGGGCTTCCTCGTCGGGAATGACGAGCAAACATAGGGTGCCCACTAAGGGGCTGGCGCTAAAGAAGGCATGGAAGGTCAGAGGCTACTCAAGCACTCCTCAGCTCATAAGCAGCACTGTGGGCTTAGACTCAGGAACCCAGCCTCTTAGAATCAAACCCTAAACCCTGCCTCTCACCCACAAGCTGCAACAGCCTCAGGAAAGGTATTTCGCTTCCCTGGGCATCAATTTCCAAATATGAAAAACAAGGATAACGTGAACTCAGATGTGGAAGTGTCCGGTACCAAGTAGGGACTCAGAGACAAGGTCTCCAAAGACCTTAAACCTCCCGAGTCCTACCAGAACCTGGGGGTTCCTCTCACTATAACAACTAGCGCCCCCTTCTGCCACCCAATGAGCACTGCATGGGCTGCCAGTACTGGTCAGGACTGGCAAAGCTGGGGCCAGCTAGGACCAGGCTCAAGGACCAGCTCACAGAGACCTCTCCCCAGCTGTTGACCCAGGAGCACACTGTCCCTCCCAACGCCACTTGCTATGGAAAAGAAATTTCTAGACTGGAGCCCAACCCTGCCCAATATTCAAGCCCTGATCAGAGGCCTCCCGCCGTGGAGACAAATGTTCAACTCACCTAAGCAGCTGTCCCACGCGCACCCTCACCACCACCCCAGCCCCGCTGCCCCTTAGCGAGGAAAGCGGGTCGTCTTCTCCACGGAATCAACTGGATTAAACTATTTTCTTTCTAAAGAGCCCCTCTCCTGCACCCGCACGGAAGGCCTGATTACTGGCAATGAGCAACACTCAGAGTTCAGAGAAACGTGGATCTTGATGAACAATTCTAAGAAGATGTAGCGCTCCTCCAATCAAATACGCTAGGGATTGTGTTACCGGACTGTTTGGCTTTCATTACTCCGCGTGGATACATCCAGTAGCCAACTTGGGTGTTGTGGACCAGCTTCTCGGTAAACAGAGCCTGTCTTCAGACAGCTAGTCTGAAGTGTCTGCAGTGAGCTCAGAAAGGGGGGCCACGCGGCTGGGCTTCCGCCCGCGCAGGCCGCTGGGGAACGCAGCCCCGGGCATCCACAGGGCATCCGTGGGGGCCGCCACCGCCCGCCCAAGAGACTGGCAAAGTTCCGCAGCTCCGGGAATGCATCCTAAACCGGGTGTCACCGCAGAGCCCAGGAGAGGTCGGAGTGGCCCCCTCAGACTCCAGTCAAAGCCTCAGATAAACAAGCAGCGAATACAATCCGGACTCCACCAACACTTCCTTCTTCGTCCCCCCCCCCCAAAACTCCCTTCCACCCCACAAAGAGGAAATAAAAACCACCAACAAGCCAAGGAGGAGAGCTGGAGTCCAGCTTCGATTTAAAAAAAAAAAAAAAAAAAAAAAGCCCTGCTCTAGCCTCAAGACAATTTCACACCAAGTGGCTTTAAAACCCTTCCCAAAGCTCTGATGCCTGGATTGAAAAAGAGTTTATCTCTTTGACTGAAAGCCAGCGGTGAAAGCAGCAGAACGGGGCAATCTTAGGAGTTAGTTTTCCCATTTGCACAAATGCGGGGTGTCTGGACATCCCGAGGGCAGAAACCCACCCATTCTTCCTAGAGAAGGTCACCTAGCTCTAACGCGGAGGAGGATCTTATTCGCGTGAGACTGTCGTTATTAATTAGCACGCCTCGGGCTCCGGTGGCCACGACCCAGCACGGCCACACACGGCACCGGCTGCTGATCTCCGAGCCCGGCAAAGTCTCCTTTTCTGCGGAAAAACAGGCTCGGGGCCTGGGGATGGCGCCCCGGTCTTGGCACCCGGGGAACTGCAGGCACACTTCCACCTGGGCTCAGGGCTTCAAACCAACCGCAGGGAAAGGCGCCTTCTTCACGCACGCCTCCTCGGAGCGAAAAAGAGCAGTGGCAAACGCTGCTGCGGGTGGGGGCAGAGGGCGCACGTGGCGGGCGCCTCGGAGGCAAAACGCGGCCCTGGGTCCCCGCTCGGCAGCACCGTCCCGTCGGCGTGGGGCGTCCTCCGCTCGCCCTGGCCCCGGGGCCCGCCCCAGAACTACCTGCTGCTGCCTAGGCGCCCTCAGGCCAAGTCTGAGGAAGTTCACTCCCCGCCGCGCCAGTCCGGGGAGGCTGGGGCGCCGCGTAAACCCGGACTGCCCGGGACAACCGGAGCCCGCCCCTGCCCGGGCGCCCGACCCCGGGAACTGCCGGGGGCCCGGGGCCGGCCGAGCAGCGGCCAGGTCCCAGCCTGCACTCCCGAGGCCTCCCGGGTTATCCCGCGCTCCCCGGGGCCCGCGGACCCCGGGCGGGTGGCGGCGAGAAGCGTGCGCCCGGGAGGGCTGGCAACCCGCGCCGGGGGTGGGGGGGGGGGGAGCCGGAGGTGGAGGGAACCCTGCGTCCCGCCTCTCCCGATCGCCATGACCCCGGCTTCCCGGAGACCTGGAAGCCGCGCTGCTCTCCCACCTGGGCTGCGGTGCGGCTCCCTCTCCTCCCCTTCCTTCCCGCCGCCCGGGCGCCCGCGGCCGGGGGCGCGCAGCCCAGCGGCCCCCCGGCGCCGCGGACTCCGCG
>NC_064815.1:19819269-19876038 GCF_023721935.1 Panthera uncia | reverse complement strand
CGCGGTCCGGGACGCCCGAGCGGGACGTCCGCGGCCCTTCCCGGCCCCACGCCCCCGGGCGGGCGGCCAGCAGCCACCCCCAGGGTAGGGCCAGGTGGCTCGGGCGGCCCCCGGCCCGCGCGGCGCCCTCCGCCGGAGCCAACAGGTACGGGAGGCGTTGTCCGCGGCCGGCCGGCCGGCCGCCCGCTCCGGGGCAGGGGCTCCGGCGCCGCGGAGAGGGGCGAGGACGGAGGGGAGAGGCGGGGGCGGAAGGCGCGGGAGGGCGCGAGCGGGCGGCGGCACTCACCTCTGGCTGGGCCGGGGCCGGCCGCGCGGCCCGCTGCCCCGAAGCCCGGGTTCCGAGGCGCCTCCGCGCGGCGCGGGGGGCTTCCTCCGAGGCCCGCAGGGAGGGGGCGGCGCGGCCGCAGGCGCCGGCGGGCAGCGCTCAGCCTGGCGCTCACACCCCCAGCCGGCAGCCGCGTCCCCGCGCCGGCATCCTCGCTGCCGCCGGCTCCCACGGCGCCCCGGGCCGCTCCCCAAGCGCGCGCCGGGCCGGCGCGAGCCCCTCGTCGGCTCGGAGCGCGATCCGGGCACGCTCCTCCCTGTCCTTGTCCTCTGCTCCCGTCTGGGGACGCGTGCCCCGCACCCCGGCACGGCGCGCTCCTCTACCCCTCCCGCTCCCGCTGGCCGTGCAGAGCCCCGGCGCGCGGGCTCAGCCCATGTGCGCGGCTGTCTCGCTGCGCCCCGGAGCCCAGTGGCCGAGGCCCCGCCGGAGTTGCGCGCCCTAGAAACTCCATGCAGCTCCGGCCTCCTCCCCGGCTCCTCCCCGGCGGGCCCCCCGGGGCCTGGAGGCCGCCCGCAGCGCCGTCCCCGCTCTGCCTCCGGCCGCGACAGGAGCCGGGGTCCAGGGCTCGCGTCGGCCACCCGCGCCCCGGCTGCTCCGAGGGACGGGGAGCCCCCACCCCCACCCCTTCGCCTCTCCAATGGCTCCCTCGGTTTCCAGGCAGCGCAACCTGAGGAACGCCTCGGCGCGCGCGCACTCACACTCGCGCACACACACACACACACACACACACACGCACTGCACACACAGGCACACACGCGGGGGGCGAGCTGGAGCTTGGCAGACGGTCCTCCTTCTTTTCCTCCCCAAAGAAGCTGCCCACGTTAACTCCGGCAAACTGCCGTTTCTCCGTATTGGACAACTCGCCCGAGCGCCCCCCACCTTAACTGCTTCGTCCCCGGTGCCCACACCCTTGGGCCACAGTCCACACCTGCATCCCCGCCCGGGGGAAGGATGGGAGGCCGAGTCCAGGGGCGGGAGGGGGATTCAGCGTGCCCACCCCTGCCACCATCCAGGGAGGCCCGACTGCGGCCATCGCTCCCCTGGGACCCGGGAACACTTGGTTTGGCCCCCATTTCCCTTTCCAAGGTCACAGAATGGACCCGATGAGGGGGAAAGGGCGTTTGGACACAGGTGTGAGTTAGAACTCTCAAAGACTCTGTGTAACCGCCCGGTGCTGACCTCTGCCAAGTCCATCCTCAGACCCTTTTTCTGTCTGCCCCGTGCCTCGAGGACATTATAGCTCAGTCCCCAGTCAACTTTCCAGTCTCCACCAGTCTACCTCTCCTGTGCCCGGAAGCTGACAGAACACGCATTGCCACGAAGGTCTGTGTCGTCAGGTAAAAGAAAGAATCAAAACACCGAAATGGGTCTCAGACTGTCCAGTAGACAGAGTCAGGCGCCTGCCAGTCCCTTTCTGCTCCTCCCAAGAGTGTGCCAAAGGGGTAAGGAACAACCCACCTGGCTGGAGCAAGCTAGTCTTTCCTTACTGCACCCTCCTTTCCACAGTCCCAAGTTTCTTGCCCCCCTCTAGGTGGCAGAAAGACCGCTCACCAGCTCAGATGCCTCCGATTCCCAGGACCAAAGAAAAGGTGTATCTGAAAATTCTCACACCAATCAGCAACCGAGCAGGCGACACTGCCATAAGCCTCTGGTCCAAACAGCTCAGCAATCACCTCTCTGCTGGCTGGGGCAGCTGCCAAGGGAATGTGGGAAATGGCCCTGCCAGCCAGACACGCAAGTTAATCAGGGTCCCCTCCTCGCCAGGCCTGCAGCCTGGGTATGGTTCCCCTGAGCCTTCATAATATTCATTGCGGGCACCAGTCCTCTGGCATTTAGCATTTGCTACCCTGCGTTATTACTGTCTTTTCTTGAGCCAGTCTTGCTTCCCAAATTATGTTCTTGAGCCACTGGCTGCGTCCTTTGTCCTTAGTTCAGATGTGCGTAGAAGTCGTTTTCAGGGGTTTTCATGAAGAGCTGTTGGCAGATGAACCAACAGCGTCGGTGATGTTTTCCTGTGATCCCTTCGTTTGGATGAAAACTGCATCATTTTCTAACAATCTGTTGCTTTCTGTAAGCGATTGTTTTGTCCCTTTCTGCATGGCAACCGGGTCACCAAAGCCCCTTGGCAAGACTATATACTGTTGAAGGAGAAGGAGAAGGAGAAGGAGGAGGTGGAAGGCAGGGGGAAGGGGGAAGAGGTAGGAAACTGCAGGCCCAAAATGGTGTCACTGAGACTGAGTTGCCAAATCCCCAATGTAAGTGCAGTTTTAACCTCCCCTGGAAATGTAATCTTAACAGGTTGGCCAGGAATTTGTCAATCCACACCAATGAGTCCACTCCCCGGGCCCTCTCCAGCCCCCAAAGGAAGATGAGGTCATCTGCATGATAAGACCCCAGATTTTCCCCCTAGAAAGCAGGTCTGACCTGGGATAATCCTTTCCTTTTGCTAATAACTCTCTTGCCCCTACCTTCCATCTATAAAACCCTTCCATTTTGTGCAACCCCTCAGAATGCCTCTCTGCTTGCTGGATGGGACGCTGCCCGATTCACGAATCATTCAACGAAGCAAATTAGAGCTTCCAACTTACTTGATTGGATTTTAACAACACACACCTGATGGAGTTCCTGGTAGAATGCTGCAGGGGCCACCATTAAACCAGAATAGGATATGTCGGCAGACGTTCTCTGCCCTTGCTTCCTGCCTGTGGGGATTTGGGCCAGCTTGTCCTCTCTAAAGCCCGCTGTCCTCGTCTGTAAAATGGGAATGATTACAGCATCTACTCTATAAGGCTGTTGTAAAGGTTAAATGTGATCGTGTGAAATAGTTCCCGTATAGAGGAGCTACACAAATCAATTCTAGGCAGAAAGTAAGCTTTCAACAAACGTTGGCTGTTGCCATGATTAGTGAGTAGTTAATACATACCAAAGACATCACCTTGGGTTTCGTCCCCAGATACTAATCTCTGCAGACCTCAAAACCTAGAGAAGCCAGGTGGCAGACTTCGGCAAGCACGCCAAAGGCAGTTTCCTGGTTCTTACCGACAATGACTATTTTGAGACTTCCAGGGTGAGTGTGTAGGTTCAAAGGCCCTGATACCCTTGCCCCAACTTTCATTCGATATATATTTATTAAGGGTCAAGCATGTGTCTTTTCCTTCCCATTAAAATGCCAAAGAAACTCTTGTGCTGATTAGCACAAGAGTTTAGGAAGCTAAAAGCAACCTAGAAAAAAGTGGGTGGGAAGAAGGACTGCCCTTTATCTTGCATTTGTAGCTGGATTGACATAAGTATTCTCTCCAACCCAGAACGATACAGTCCTCCAGGCGAAAGCTAGGGTTAGGCCATAACTTCATTCTACCACCTGGCTTTGGGACTCAGAGTTACAAACCGGACACCTGGATAAATAGCAGCCTTACCACATGGTCATCATTTTCTGACATGGCCAAAGTCATTCCTGCCTCTACCTCACCCCTTCCCCTATCTTTCCTTCTTTGCTTTTACTTTTTTTCAAATTTTTTTAATCTTTATTTATTTTTGAGACAGACAGACAGAGCACGAGCACGGGAGGAACAGAGAGAGAAGGAGACACAGAATCCGAAGCAGGCTCCAGGCTCTGAGCTGTTGGCACAAGAGCCCAACGCGGGGCTCGAACTCACGAGCCGCAAGATCATGACCTGAGCGGAAGTCAGCCGCTTAACCGACTGAGCCACCCAGGCGCCCCTTTGCTTTCACTTTTAATTTCACGTTTACTTTCAGTGCCCAAGACACCCAAGGGTAGAGGGTAAGGAAGGGATCTGTTGTGTTCTAAACAGAAATAGGTAGAAAAAGACGAGTCATTTGGGTACACATATGCTGGAGGGTAAAGCTATTCATGTATTTCATCAAAATACAAGATTTAGAATGCATTGGGTTCTTTACGACACGCATTTTCTACTTGGTGGCTGGAGATTTTAGAGTGGTTTGTGAGGTAGCAACGGATCAGTGGAACAAACTTTGGTACCTGGAAGCCCACTACCCCTATAGCAACAACCAGAAGCACTGGCCTTGAGATTGAACAATAGGCAACAGCCGTGCCTTTGAAAGACTGTTTTAAGTCAAAGCTGCCTCAGGATAATAATGTGACACATGGGAAGGTACCTAACGAACTCATGTATCTGACAAGGGAGGTTTCCAAGTAGAACACAGGGCCAAAAGAGTTTTTCTGGATGCCTATGATAAAAGACAAGCACAGATGCGTTAAAGAAGACACTATTCTTTAGTAGAATTTAGAGGAAATGGAAAGAACCAGAACATGCTGGTTCGTTCTAGCATCTCAGAGCAACGGTTTACAAATCTAGAGCAGTAAAATGTGGACTCTGGATAAAGATTAAGTTAGGGGTGGGGTTATAAGATCCTTTAAGACCTCACGCATTTTTAAGGGCATTCGGGGAAGAGCTTCTAAGAATCTGAGAGACATGGCCCCTCAGCACCCTCACCAGGAGCTGAAGAGAGAGAAGGACCAATTCTTAAAGAAATATGCAAGTCTGGCTTTTGTCTCCTGGATGAATTATAATTTGAAGCAAAGGAAGTCTTCAGTGGTGTAAAGAAAGTATACTAGCTTGGGACAAAAGGCGACAGAGACAGCACAAAAGGAAAGGAGACCGTTGGATCCACGATCCTCTAAAGGCAGCAAACTGGCTGCAAACACGTAAACAGGCTGCCGTTTCTTATGGAAGACAGATGATGACTCAAGAGTGGAACCGAGAGTCCAAAAGTCCAAAGTGTAAAGGCAAGAGTCAAGGATCACTCCCAAGGGGTAGGACCAGGCCCCAGTTAAGGAACTAATGACGTTATTTCCAGCCGGATTTCCGTGCTGCTCTGGATCAGTGACTGCTACGGAAAATAGCTTCCATATCCTCCCTTAGTGAATGCGATGCCTGTTACAGTGTTTACATTTCTTTCTCACCTGTGTACGTTGAGCATTTAAGCAAGAGCAGGGAGGGGTTCACAGATATGGAGATGGAGAAGAACTTCACCCACGGAGCCTCATCTACGCCTGAACCTGCTCTAGATGAACAGATCCAGGACCTCAAGCCTGAGCCTGAGGCCGGAGGAGATGAAACTTTTCGAAGCTTTTCGATGTTTCTGGGTGTTTTTCATGTAGGACGAATGTAAATAAATTTTTAGTATGGTGGATTAAATATGGCCACAAACGCTTTGATATTCCTCTTTTCAAGAGCTGGGATCTACATCTCCCTACATCTCCCTTGAATCTGAACAGAATCTATTGCTTTTTAAATAGAATACGGAAGTTATTCTGTGCCCGTTTCCAGGCCTAGGACTAAAGACACTGCAAGCTTTCATTTCCTGTCCCTTGGAACACTCTCTTGGAGCCCAGAGTCACTCTGTAAGAAGTCCGGTTACATTTTGTGAGGCAGCCCAAGCTAACTGTGTAGAGAGGGTGTGTGAAGGGAGGGGGGAAGAAAAAAGAGAGAGAGAGGAAAGAAGGAATGAAGGAAGGGAGGGAGGGAGGAAGGAAGGAAGCAAGAGGAGGGAAGGAAGGAAAGAAAGAAGGAAGGAGAAAGTGAAAGAAGGAAAGAAAGAAGAGAAGGAAGGAAGAAAGGGAGGAAGGAAGGAAGGAAGGAAGGAAGGAAGGAAGGAAGGATGGAGGAGGATAGGAAGGCAGGAAGGAAGGAACACCTGGACAGTCTCCAACTATTCTAGCCCCTCCTGCAAGAGTCCTCCTAGCTGAGGCCCAAGATACTGCAGGGCAGAGACAAGCCATCTTCACTGTTCCCTGTCTCAATTCCTGACCCACAGACTAGAAGAGGGAGTAATAAAATGGTGTTGTAAGCCACTTCGTTTGGGGATGATTTGTTACATGGCAACAGATAACCAGAATGATTTGCTACCTTGAAAAGAGTCCAGACTATGTTGTAAAGTGGGAAAAGCAAGTTGTAAAATAACATATATGATACCATTTTTGAGAAAGAGAACTTTGTACGTGGCATCCATATATACGCAATGTATCTGCACAGACTATGATTGTAATGCTATCTGTTACCTGACTAAAGAATCAATATTGGAGAGACTTCCACTTTTTAGATATGTATTATATACATGCTCTACAACAAATATTTTTAATATCGGCTGATTTTTTTTAATGAGGAAAACATGTCCTGCGTTTATTTTATTTCGAAGAAGTAAATATGTAGTATATACCTACAAAATGAATAACACACTCTACCCTTAAAAAAATAACCAAGGTTTAGTCTATTACGGGCTTATTAATGGAAAGAGATTATATTGACGCTTATGCTGATAGTTCTTTTAATATCTAGGATAAAGACAAATTCAAATTATCAACAAAGAAAAAAGAAGTTATCAGCAAAGGGAAAAAAATCAAGATTGGCTTCAGGAGTAACACTAGATCACAGAATAAAAATGAACCCACAAACTTAGAAGGTAAAATGTTATCACCCAGAGTTAATTCATCCAGTGAGGTTGTTATCATGTATGAAAGTAAAAGAAAAATATTTTCCTAATGAAACAGGTGAGGGAAAAAATGGCTTTTTACTTTTTCTTTGAAAAAAATACTCAAAAACTTGTAAGGCTAAAAGGAAAGGACTACCTCAAGGGATTTTGAGGTTTTGGGGCGTATCAGAGGCATAGAGAGAAAACGATCAGGTTTCAGCACTTCCGAGACAGCTAGGACGTGAGGGACAAAAATGCATGGGAAAGAGACCCTCAGAAAAATGAAAGCATCGGTGTGCTCTGCTTTGCCCCTAAAGAAGGGTGCCTCCTTTGAAGCTGTGTGGGGTGAGAGGTAAAGAAGAGAACCCCCAGTGACTAAGAGGCTACACCGTGAAGAAGACTATGCAGGAGTCTCAGGGGCCTGCAGAACAAAACTTGGAGGTCACAGCCTACCAACGGGGAAGGGGACTGATGAGCCCCCAGCGTTTCAGGTGAAGCTCTTGAAAGACTATCCACAAAGACAAAGGGCAGAGCAAAAGCCTTTGGAGTCAAGTCCATCTTCAGACTATCTCAATTATTGGTCAGCAAAAGGTGATCTGCATGTGTTCTAACTGTCTGCCAGATGAGAATTTCAATCTCTCTGAGGGGACAGAACAACACATAGAGACGCTATAATATATATAATAGCTGGCATTTAATCCAAAATTGCCAAGCATAGCAGGTGACAGGCAAATTAAGGAAAACTGGTGAAAAAACAGACAAGAAAACCATAGGAGATCCAGATATTGGAGATGTAGAAATAATAAACAACCAAATTGAGATAAATTTTCAAGAAAATAAATGGTAAGACAAAGAATTCACCAGGGAAGAACTAGAATGTATTTTAAAAACAGAATTAAATACTAATAATAATCATTAAATAACAAATACAATAGCTCACTAGATGTGCTTAAAGCAGATTCAACAGAACGAAAGAGATTGCTGAACTGTTCCTTAGTTTGGTAGAAAATATACTACCAAAGAGAAGAAAGAATCAAAAATAGAAAAAAGAGCTTAAGAGACACATAGAATATGGTGAATAGACAAACATATAATTGAGGTTTGGAGAGAAAGAATGGGGTAGATGCAGTATTGGCTGAGAATTTTGCAAAACTGAGAAAGATATTGAGCCACAGATCCAGGAAATCTTCAAAACTCTAAGCAGGATATGTTCAAAGAAAGCCACACAGAGATAGTCATCATGAGACTTTCAAAAACCAAAGACAAAAGATTAACAGAAGCCAGACTCCCTCAGTCTGACTACTTCACTTAGCATAATACCCTTCAGGTCCATCCATGTTGTCACAAATGACAGAGCCTCATCCTTATGACTGCATAATATTCCAGTGTGTGTGTGTGTGTGTGTGTGTGTGTGTGTGCGTGTCTTCCTTATACATTCATCTAATGATGGACCCTTAGGTTGCTTCCATATCTCAGCTACTGTAAATAGTTCCATAATAAACATAGGGATGCAAATATCTTTTTGAAGTAATGTTTCATTTTCTTTGGCTAAATATCCAGCAGTGGAGTTATTGGATCATATGGCATTTCTATTTTTAATTTTTTGAAGCATATCCATATGTTTTCCACAGTAGCTTCACCTAAGAAATAAGTTGGACTGGGAGAGACAAACACCATATGACTTCACTCATATGTGGAATCTAAAAATAATGATAAATAAACAAAAAGCAGAATCAGACCTGTAAGTACAGAGGAGAAACTGATGGTTGCTAGAGAGGAGAGGGAAACGGGGATGGGAAAGACGGATGAAGAGGAGTGGGATATACAGCTTCTGGTTATGGAATGAATAAGTCATGGGAATATGAGACATAACATAATATAACATATAATATATAATATATAACATAGCCAATGATACTGTAATAGTGTTCTACGGTGACAGATGGTAACTACACTTATGGGCATAGCATTGTGTATAAACTTGTTGAAGCGCTATATTATACACCTGAAATTAATGTACTATTGTGCGTCAGCCGCACTCCAATTAAGTCACAGGATAAAAAGTACAGCAAAGGGAATATAGACAATAATATTGTAATAATACTGTATGGTGAGATTGTAACTACATTTATGGTGAGCATCGTGTAATATATAAAATTGGGGAATCACTATGTTATACACCTGAAACGAATATGACATGGTATGTCAACTATACTTCAATTATAACATTCTTTAAAAAAAAAAAAAAAGAAGCTGGTTCCTTTTTCCTTTACACACACATGCACAACTTTCAAATGAACAGCCAATGGCATCTCAACAGAAATGATAAAAAGTGTAACTTACAACCGTTGATATAATCTTTGGCATGCTAAAAGAATAGAACTGTACACCTAAAATTCTGAATGCGGTGAAAATACTCATTAAGAAGAAACCTGAGGAAGTTTTGCTTCTGAGCTAGGACCAGTCTTGCCCCCAACTGTTAATTAGAACGCTAGACAAAATATATGAATTCACTGTTTTCAATAATTGGATGACAGCCAGTACAGGACTAGGATCCATTTGAGAAGAGAAACAAATGAGATGAGCCCTACAACTGTCCAGCCTTCTGCCTGGAGGCATTTTTCTGTACCATCGTAAAGGCAAAAGAAACCAAAATGGAGCACAGTGGTCTCGTTGACTTGAGTAGATAGAGATCAGAGTTCATGGAGGCTTAGGCAGCTGGAATTTGTCCAGCAGAGAACTGAAGAGAGAGAACTATGCACATAAAAGAGCTGAGAAAATCTTTCTAGGGATTATTTTGAGTTCCTGGTTAATAACTAAGACCTGCATGTATAGGAAAAATTCCACGTGGTCAGGCAAAGGTGGAGAGCCACAAGTTGAACAATTTCTAGAGGTAATAAAGAACTGGAAGGCATTCAAGTTCTGATGGACCCGAGTGGGGAAAACACCCGGGATTACAGTAGAGACTCTAGGTAGATTGCCCCTTAGTAGTTGGAATAAACTAGTATTAGGGTATTTTATTGCCCTCACCAAGCTTTAAAAACCATCAAAAGGGTCAAGCTAATTTTCAAGTAACTTAACCGCCTAACAAACAAATTTCAAAACTCCCAAGAACAACTGCAAAATTCAGAGATTCTACAATGTAACATTCATGGTGTCCATAGAAACAGAAGCAAAAATACTGGGAATGATGGAATTAGCAGACAAGGGCTTTCCTATAGCTATCATAAATGTGCTCAAGGATTTAAAGAAAAATATAAACACAATGAAGAAAAGAATAGAAACTATTTTTAAGAAGCTAATGAAATTCTAGAGCTGAAAAATATAATATTTAATAATAAAAGGTTACTGAGAGACTTAATATAAGATTAGATACCATAGACAAAAAGGAAATGAACTTGAAAACACAGTAATAGAAACCAAAGCACAAGAAGAAAAATGACTGACTTGTAGGACAATATAAAGCAATCTAACATATGTTCGATTTTAATACATGAGGTGTGTGCATATGGAGAGTAAATAAGGCAAAATGATTTGAATAAATAATGGCTGAAATTTTCCAAATTTGATAAAAGCTATACATACACAGATCCAAGTGGCTTATGCACCTCAAGCAGGATAAAATGGAAAACTACACCATGGTACATTATAACCAACTTGCTGAAATCCACTATCAGAGAAAATCTTAAAGCATCCAGAGGAGGGGCGCCTGGGTGGCTCAGTCGGTTAAGTGGCCGACTTCGGCTCAGGTCGTGATCTCGCGGTCCGTGAGTTCGAGCCCCGCGTCGGGCTCTGTGCTGACAGCTCAGAGCCTGGAGCCTGTTTCAGATTCTGTGTCTCCCTCTCTCTGACCCTCCCCAGTTCACGCTCTGTCTCTCCCTGTCTCAAAAATAAATAAACGTTAAAAAAAAAAATTAAAAAAAAAAAAAAGCATCCAGAGGAAAAAGATACATTGTATCAAGAGAACAGAGATAAGAATCAACTAACTCCTTTTCAGAAATAATGCAAGCCAGAGGACAATGGAACAGCACCCTGACTATAAAAGACAACAAAAATATTCTTCTAATGTGAAAGTGAAATTGAAACTTTTTAAAATATTCTTTTCTTTTAATTCTTTTATTTATTTTTGAGAGGGGGGAGGGGCAGAGAGAGAGGGGGACAGAGGATCCCAAACGGACTCTATGCTGACAGCAGAGAGCCCGAGGTGGGCCTGGAACTCACAAAGCGTGAGATCACGACCTGAGCCGAAGTCAGACACTTAACTGACAGAGCCACGCAGGTGCCCCGAAATTAAGTTTTTTAGAGAAACAAAAAGTAAGAGAATTTATAGTTTCCAGGCTAAAGTAAAATGATAACAGATGAAAACTTAGGAATGAGTAAAGCTAGAAATGGATAAATATGTGAGTAAATGCAAGCAATTTTTTTCCTCATTTTTAAGTTTCTTTAAAAGCTGCTTGTTCAAAGAAAAATTAATACGAATGTATTATGGAACTTATACGTATAAAGTAAAACGTATACGACAAAAAAAGCACAAGAATATGGGAGGGAGGAAATAAAAGTGTATTGTTATAAAGTACTTAAATTATTCATCAAATAATGTAATATGATTTGGTATTATACTGCTGTATGTTAAAGGTGCATACTGTAAATCCTAGAGCAAAAAGAGATGGGGTAAATAATCTCAAATGTAAGAGATAAAAGGGCATATTTGAAAAAAATTAATAGCAAAGAAGGCATGAAAAGAGGAAAAAGTGAACAAGGAACAAAACAGAAAAGAAACAGCAAGATGTCAGATTTAAACCTAAACCTATTGTGAATTACATGTAAAGAGTCTAATGCTACAATTAAAAGGCAGAGACCATCAGGCTAGATAAAATACAATCAGACCCAATCATACACTATTTACAAAAAAATGCTCTTTAAATATACAAATACGTACACAAATGGGTTAAAAGTTTAAGGATGGAAAAATATCAGGAAAATATTAATCATGAGAAAACTGCAACAACTATATTAATATCAGACAAGAAGTATTGCCCAAAATAAATAGGGTTAATTCATAATCATAAAGGATCAATTCGTTAAGAAAAGACAACAATCCAAGTGTAACTATAACAAAGTTTTAAAATACACGATGTACACCATATAAAGAAAACAACAAATGGGAAATTTTAACACACCTCCCTCAGTAATGAATCAAACATGTAAAGATATAGAAGACTTGTCAAACACTAGCAAATAACTCAACCAAATTAAATTTATAGAGCACTGCAATGACCACTGCAGGATACAGTCTTCTCAAGCACACATAGACTGTTCATAAAAGACAGACTGTATGTTGAGCCACAGAACAATTCTCAATAAATTTAAAAGTATTGAGATCATACAGAAAACACTCTCTGACTGCAATGGAAATAAATTGGAAATCAATAACAATAACACACCTGGAAAAATCTCCAAGTTTATGAGTAAAATGCAGTATTACATAATGCAGGAGTCAAAGAATAAATCACAAAGGAGGTTTAAAAATATTGCGAACCAGGGGTGCCTGGGTGGCTCAGTCGGTTGAGCAGCCCACTTCAGCTCAGGTCATGGTTGAGCGGCCAACTTCGGCTCAGGTCATGATCTCATGGTCTGTGAGTTTGAGCCCCGAGTCAGGCTCTGTGCTGACAGCTCAGAGCCTGGAGCCTGTTTCAGATTCTGTGTCTCCCTCTCTCTGACCCTCCCCTGTTCATGCTCTGTCTCTCCCTGTCTCAAAAATAAATAAAAGACGTTAAAAAAAATTTTTTTTTAAAAATATTGCGAACCAAATGTAATGAAAACACAATGTGTTAAAATTTGTGGGATACAGCTAGAACAGTGCTTAGAGGGAAAATTTTAGCTTAAAGTGCTTATTTTAGAAAAAGATGAAAGGTTTAAAACTAATTTTCTAAGGTTCCACCTTAAGCTGGAAAAAGAACATCGAAATAAATCCAAATAAAATAAGACAAAGGAAATAACAAAGAACAGAAATCAATGAAATGAAAAATGGACAAACAATAGAGAAAAATCAGTGAAAATGTCAATAAAATTGATAAATTTCTAAGCCAATTTAAAAGGATGGAGAAAGCATAAATTAGCAGATTAGACAAGATGAAAGAGGCTGTACTAAAGATCCGAAAGACACTGAAAATAACAAAAGAATATTATAAACAACTTTATTCCTAAAACGTTGACAACTAAAATAGAAGAATTCTTTGAAAAACACAAATTAATCGAACAGATCCAAGAAGAGATAGAAAATCCAAACAATCCTGTATCTTTTAAAGAAATTTAATTCATAATTAACAACCTAATTCCAAAAACAAAACCAAATTCCTTTATGCCCAGAAGACTACTCTGATGAACCCTAACAAATATTTAATGAAGAACAAATATCAATCTTATAAAAAACCTCTCATAAAATAAAGGGTGATGTATCTCAAGTCATTTTATGAGGTCAGTGTTCCCCTATTGACAAAATCAGATAAAGATCTTACAAGAAAATAAAATGATTGTAAATGTCAAGGACTTAACAGTATATTACCGAACTAAACCCAGGAATGTAGAAAAAGAATAATACAGCTTGACAAAATGGAGTTTTTCTCAGGCATACAAAGTTGGTTTAAATTTTTAAAAATTAATTAGTATAATTTATCGTATTCAGAGAAGAAAAAAATCATGATCATCCTAATGCATGCATAAAAAGTACTTGACAAAATCCAATACCCATTCATGATGAAAACTTTCATAAAAGTAGGAATAGAAGGAACCTTCCTCAACTTGATACAGGGCATCTCTAAAAAAAACTGCATCCTCCCAATGGTCAAAGATTGAATGCTGTCCCTTTAAAACCAGGAACAAGGCATCTTTGAACATTTGTTGGAGGCCTAGCCAGTGAAATAAGTTAAAAGAAATAAAATGCACACGGATCGATAAGGACAAAACATTTTATTCAAAGTCAACATGATCATGTATGTAAAAAATCTTAAGGAATCTGTAAGAAAAGCTGTTAGAACTAATAAGTGACTTTAGAAAGTCAAAACCAAAAATCACAAAGAAGCAACTGGAAAATGAAATTTGAAAAATAGTACCATTCACAATAGCATCAAGAACATGAAAATGTTAGGTATAAGTTTAACAAAATAAGTGGAAGATCTATATACTGAAAACGACAAAACACTGCTGAGAAGAATTCAAGATTAAAAATAAATGGAACTCTATAACATGTACTTGAATTGGAGTTCTGATGTATTTAAGATGTTAATGCTCCTGAAATTGATCTATGAGTTTAACATAATCCAAATAAAAGTGCTAGACATAATTTTCTGCAGAATTTGACAAGCTGGTTCTAAAATTTGTATAAAAATGCAAAGGACAGATGATAGCCAAAACAATTTCTAAAAAGAAGAAAGTGGGAAAGGACTACCTGATTTCAAGATTCAGTATAAAGTTAATCAAGAGAGTGTGGTTTTGGCAAAAGAATACACCTACAGATCCAAGGAACATAATAGATCAGGAGTAGATCTATACATATGTGATCACTTGATTTTTGACCAAAGTGCCAAGTTAATTCAATAGCAGAAAGGACAGTCGTTTCGTCAGATCATGCTGGACAATTGGTTTTTCATGTGCAAATGAATGGTCTTTGATACTTACTTTATTCCATAAACAAAAATTCACTCAAAATAGATCACAGACCTAAACGTAAAAGCTAGGGGTGCCTAGGTGGCTCTGTCAGTTGTGTCTGACTCTTGATTTGGGTTCAGGTCATTATCTCACCATTTACAGGATCAAGCTCCAAGTCAGGCTAGAGCTAACAGTGCAGTGCCCCTTGGGATTCTCTCTCTCCCTCTTTCTCTGCTCCCAGCCCCATTTTCACGTGTGCACTCTCTATCTCTCAAAATAAGTAAACTTCATTTAAAAAAATAAATGTGGAGTGCCCGGGTGGCTCGATTGGTTAAGCATCCAACTTCAGCTCGGGTCATGATTTCATAGTTTGGGAGTTCAAGCCCCACATGGAGCTTTGCACTGACAGTGCAGAGACTGCTTGGGATTCTCTCTCTCTTACTCTCTCTCTGGCCCTCCCTCACTCACTCTCTCTCTCCAAATAAATACATAAACGTAAAAAAATAAATCAATGTAAAAGCTAAAGCCATAAAACTTTTATAAGAAAACATAGGAAAAAAACCTTTGCAACCTTGAGTAAGTAGAAATTTCTTAAATAAGGCACAAAGAGCACAAATAATAAAAGAAAAATATTAATAATTTACCTCATCAAAATTAAAATCTTTTACTCTTCAGAAGACACCTTTGAAAAAACTGAAAAGACAAGTGGCAGAGAAAATTATACACATATATAAGTATATATGTATATAACTACATATATATAATACACACATGTATATATATACTACTTATAAAATACACACATATATATACTATTTATATATAAAACATATATAATGCCGTACATATCTGGAAAAGAACTTATATCAAGAATATGTCAAGAAATCTTGCAACTCAATAAAATGAAAATATACAACTTAATTTTTTTAATGGGCAAATGATTAGAATAACAAGATATACAAATGGCCAATAGAACATGAAAAAGTACTCAACATCAGAAGTTATCAGGGAACAGGGTGTGTGGGTGGCTCAGTGGGTTGAGCGTCTGACTTCGGCCCAGGTCACGATCCCACGCTTTGTGGGTTTGAGCCCCGCGTCAGGCTCTGTGCTGACAGCTCGGAGCCTGGAGCCTGCTCCGGATTCTGTGTCTCCCTCTTTCTCTGCCCCTCCCGTGCTCACACTCTGTCTCTCTGTCTCCCAAAAATAAATAACCATTTTAAAAAATTTAAAAAAAGAAGTTATCAGGAAATTCAAATGAAAACAACAATGAAATGCTACCATACCACCAGTAGAATGGCTAAAATTAAACCACCTGACAATACTAAGTGTTGACAACAACGTACAGCGACTAGAACTCTCCGATAATGCTGTTGGGCATGTAAACAGTTCAACAATTTTGAAAAACTGTTTAGCAGTTTTTTTATAAAGTGAAACACACAACTACCCTATGATTTAGCAATATCAGTTCTAGGTATTTTTCTTAGAGAAATAAAGTCCACAATATGACTTTCACATGAATGTTCATAGCATCTTTCTTCACAACAGCTAAAAACCAGAAACAATCCAAATGTTTCTCAATAGGTGACTGGATGAGCAAATTCTGAAGTATACTCAGCAATTACAGGAATAAACTAGATCCCCACAACAGCATTAGTTGAATCTCAGAAACATCATTCTGGATGAAAGAAGCCATACACAAAAGAGGATGTACAATATTACTTCATTCTTATGAAAGTCTAGCGGGTAAAATAAATCTATGGTGACAGAAATAAATTAACGGATGCCTAGGAAACAGATTGACTGCAAAGGGGCCAAAAGGAATGTTTTGGATTGATGAAAATGCTTATTATCTCTTGACTATGATGATGGTTACAAATTTGTGTACATTGGTCAAGACTTGTCCAACTATACACTTAAGGTGAGTGTGTTTTATTGTATTAAATTGCTCTCAATGACATTGCTTTTAAAAGAAAAAACAAATAAAAAAGTAAAGCCCAACAAATGCGATTGAAAAAAAACTTTTTTAAGATGAAATTTGTACATTTTAAGACACACAGGTAGAGAATTTGTCATCAACCCCCATCCTAAAAGAAGTATTAGAGTGAGCTGTTCACACAGATGGAAATATGATTCCTGATGGAAGAATGGAGACAGAAAGATAAAGAACACTGGAAATGGTCAATATGTGGTAAATCTAAATAACAATTATTATGTTTGACTCTAATAATAATAATCTTAATAATGATCCGTCGGTTGTTAAATTCATGAAGAAATAAAATACGTGACAATTGCACAAAAGGTGGAAGTTGGGTAAATGGAGTCAAAGAGTGTTCTTGGCTCCTTGCATTGTAACAGTGATAAATGTACTAGTTTAGGATATGTACCAGGGGGTCAAGGGTACAAGTTGTAAGCTCTAGGTCAATCACTAACAAAATAATGAGAGCATATAATTCGTAAGCGGGAAATGGAAGAATAAGAACACAATGCATCCCATCAAAAGGAAGGAAGGAGTTAAAGGAGAACGTAGAACAGATGAGATGACTAGAAAGCAAATAGTAAGATTATAGATTGAAATCCAAAATAATCAGTAGTCACCATCCATATCACCAGGCAAAATGTATTCTAACATCAAGACAAAGATTGCTAAATACTAATATAAAAATGTCCAAGGAGATTCTGTTTACAATAAATACACAATAAATATGAGGACATAGGAGTTTTTAACATGAAAGGATGGCATATGCAAAAAATCACTGAAAAAAGCAACTGGTATGGGTATACTAATACCAAACAAAATGAATTTTAAGGTAAAGAGGTTTTACTAAAGATGAAGAATGACATTTCATAATGATAAAAGTGTCAATTTCCCAGGAAGATAAAACATTTCCAAAATTGGGTAAACCTAATAACATATGCTCAAAATATAGAAAGCAAAATTGATAGAATTGCCCAATCTGACTGATACAGTAAATAATCAAAGATCTAAAAATAGAACATAAATCAAAAGAAGAGAATCAAAAATATATTATCTAATGGCAAACAGACACATGAAAAGATGCTCAACATCGCTAATCATCAGGGAAATACAGGAATGAGATTTAAGAATTTATTTTTTAAGATTTTTTTAAAGTTGGGGAGCCTGGGTGGCTCAGTCAGTTAAGCATCCGACTTTGGCTCAGATCATGATCTCACCATTCGTGGGTTCGAGCCCTGCGACGGGCTCTGTACTGACAGCTCAGAGCCTGAAGCCTGCTTCAGATTCTCTCTCTCTCTCTCTCTCTCTCTCTCTCTCTCTGCCCTTCCCCCACTCACGATCTGTCTCTCTCTCCCTCTCAAAAATAAAGATTTATTAAAAAATAATAACAAATAATAAAGTAATCTCTACTGCCAGTGTGGACCTTGGACTCACAGCCCTGAGATCAAGAGTTGCATGCTTCATCCACTGAGCCAGCCAGGTGCCCCAAGATTTGTATCTTTTGAAATGCACCAAGGAGACTCATGCCAAACCAACTGAATCCAAATTTACAAAAGTGAGGCCCACAGGACTGTCATTAAAAAATATTTCCATAATGATGGGGGTGCCTCAGTGACTCAGTTGAGCATCCAGCTCTTGATTTGGGCTCAGGTCATGATCTCATGGTTCCTGAGTTCAAGTCCCAAACGGGGCTCTGCACTGACAGCATGGAGCCTGCTGGGATTCTTTCTCTCCCTCTCTCTGCCCCTCCCCTGTTCTCTCCCTCTCTCTCAAAATAAAAATAAACATTAAAAAAATATTTCCATAATGAGATAACATTTTTAGCTCAACCAGTAGGTAAAAATTAAACATAATCGTGACACCCAGTATCGGCAGAAGTGTAGAGAAATAAACATGTTCATAGGAATACCGAGGGGAGAGGTAGTGGTCGGAAAACTCCTTTTCTTGGATTTCATGTTCCCACGTGGAGTCATATCAATTTGAGCATAATTAACCCTCTGCTTCGTCACCCACTTCTCTGGTTGGTAAATTTGGAGGAATGAAAAGGACTGGCAGCTCAGCCTGCCCTCCTGTCTCGCACTGTTTGGCCTTGAGCTTGCGTGTGTCCATCACCTCCTGTAACTGGCCAGGGGGTGAATGATCTAATTCTGGGCGCAGTATCATGACGTTGACATTCTGATCCTCGTCCGCGTGACCTCAGTCTTTTAAAACATTTGAACCAAAGAAAAGCGCACTTTATTGATTTCTCTCAATCTGTCATCAGTAGCAAAGTCAATACATGTAAAAATGATAGTTACTGCCACCCACTCGACAAACCTGCCACCTTCGGGGCACGCGCCTTGTATCCTCTCTTCCTTCTTCCCCCACTGAAAGGCCCAGTGTCTCTTCCTGCCTCTGGCTGGTCCCTCTGCTGAGCTTAGGACTGCATTCCTCCCTATGTCCCAGCATCCCTGCCCTAGGCCTGATGACTTCTATTTGTAGCTTTTAGTTCCATAATTGGCATAACCCTCTCTTTTGAAAGCCAGATCACTTTGGAATCATTTTTGGCTTCCTCGACCCCATTCCCAATCCATCTCTAAATCCCCGCACACGGTTCGAAATTCCAAAGTAAAAGCACAGTATGCGGTAAAACACCTCTTCCACCTCTTCTGGATCTTCTGCTTTTCCTGTATCCAGCAAGCACTCTTAGTTACCTGTGTGTCTTTCCCAGAGATACAGTACAGATGTTTGCTATTTCTCCATATAAATGGTACCACACTGTATGTATTGTCTTCCAAGAGGAACGCCACCTGATAAGCGTAGAAGGAATAATGGAAATTTAGACGTCGCCATGTTAAAACCAATTAAGGAAGGATTGATAGAAGCAAGAAATCAATCTACCCATTTATGCAAGGCTTGGGTTTAACACAAACACACAACTATAGAGGACATTACGGCAATTATGGCCATACTCAAGGAAATCTTGGAGGGGGGGAAGTCTGTATGTACTTTAGTATATCAACGTTAAGTTTCCTGGGTATGATCGTTGTACTGTGGTCATGTAGAACAATGTAATTGTTCTTAGGAAATATGTGCTAAATATTTAGGCGCGAAGTCTGTCATAATGTCTTCAATTTATTCTCCCCTAATTTTCAGATGGTTCAGGGGCAGGATGGGTGGGGGAAGAAGGTATACGGGTGGGTTTTGTGTGCTATTTTTGCATTTTTTTCTAGGTTTGAAATTTTTTAAATAAAAAATTGAGAGAATAAAAACATCGCATGTTTCTATAGGCATAGAAAAAAATGGGTTTAATAAAAGCCGAACTGGCATCTCTGAGAGATGAGAATGAGATGGCATTAGATAGAGGAGTAAATACTGTCACATTCCTCAGCCAATTTAGTTCTGCCTTGTTGGCATTTGTTATTAAGAATGCATTATTTTTATCTTTTGTATTTTTTTAAAAAGCTCACTTTTTGTAACTTTAAAAAGTCTCCATAGGTTATTCATGTATAAATCAGAATTACATCTTTCCAAATACCCGCACTGCCCCTCACACCACCCCCCAGAATCCCTCGATTTCCTGGATTGAACAACCAAGGCTCAGCAGGAAGCTTCTAGAACCCTGGTGACTAGGGCTGGATGCTAAGTCTTTTGAATGTCACTTCCCATAAAATCCACTAATATGTAGAATGGATGTTGAATTAAAATGATTTCACCCACATCCAGAGGTTAAATTGGACACGTAGATGTTTTTTAAAAGTTTACGATGATGTCAGACACTGGAACGAATGACATCACACTTACACGAAGGGTAGTTTACCAAAAGCTGACCAGGTTACTGCATATCAGACTCAGGAAGAATGGAGAGACAAGGAGGAGAGGAGAACAAGGAGGATGAGGAGAAAGAAATGGAAAAGCCGAGAGAAAGTAATGTTTCCTTATCTTCCAGAGGAAAGATTCAAATGGAAACTGTTCAAGTGCCTTAACTGAAAAATATTTTTAAGAAGGTAAAGTAAATTAGTGGAACTAAATACCCACAGAATATACATTCTAAATCACCGAAGAGAAAAAAGAGTTTTAAGTTGCACGACACATTATTTTTCTAAAGATAAATGCATGTAAAACTCACCTTTTAAAAGAAGTGCCAGGCTAGGTTTATGTTTAATAGACACAAAAAGTTGAAAGTGAAAGAATTGTTAGCAGGCATTCATTGGTGGGAATGTACACGAGTTAAATGTTTTTAAAGGGCTCTTTGTAATACATGGTAAAAATTAAAGCATGTGTGCCTTTTCACCCAGAGGTTTCTTTTATAAGAACTTATCTTACATGTGTATTTGAACAAGCACACAAAGATTTTCATGGAAACATTGCGGTCATTTCCAAAAGAAGGAAAAAGAACCTAGGAATGACGCTAATTCCCACCAAAGGGTTTTTTGGTTGGGTGTGTGTTTGTTTTAGAAAGTAAGCAATGGTGTGTTGAGTACAACAATTTAAAATAATGAGGTCAAGGTTGGTTTAGATGTAATGATATGGGGATAGGCCCAAAATAACTGAAAATAGCAAATTGTAACACAGCATGTTAAATGTAGTTCCATATGCATAAAAGCAATTTTATTTACATGCTGATAGGTGCACAGAAACTCTAGAAGAACATTCAGTCAATATCAGCAGTGACTATTTCTGGGTTGGGGGATTATGAGTAACTTTTGTTTTCTATATAAACCTTTTTTGCACTGTTAAATTTTCAGGTATGTGTTGTATAATAAGGAATTCGTCTGGTCTTTGCCCCTGGTTTTCAGCACAGATCTTCTAAAACTCTTGGGATCTCCCAAGTGATAGACACATCGGCTATTCATGAGCCCCTGGAACACACCCAAGGCTATGCTAATGAGGAGACTGATGGTAGGCCCTGAGAGAGCTTCAGGATGGGGCTGGTCACCAGAAAGACCAACTTTATGATTAGAGGGTTGAAACTTTGACCTCCAAGGAGAGAAGAAAGCTGGAGATTGGGTTCAGTCATGTCACCAGTGGTTTAATCAACTGTACCTATGGCAAGAAAGGCCAGTAAAAACTCTGGGCAGTGAGGCCTGGTGGAGCTCCTCGTTGGTAGACACACTGATGTGCCCTAGGACGGCGACGTGCCCTGATTTCTCAGGGAGGTGGCACAGAAGCTCTGCCATCAGAACCCTCCCAGACTTCACCCTGCCTGGCTCGTCATCTGGCTGTTCCTGATTTGTACCATTTAGAATCACAAGTAGAGCACTTTCTTGACTTCTCTGAATCATTCTAGTTAATTATTGAATCTAAGAGAATATTGGGTACCAAATTTATAGTTAGTTGGTCAGAAGTGTGTGTGACCTGAAAACCCCATAAGCCTGAGGCTGGTGTCCAAAGCAGGGGCACTCTTGCGGAGGATTAAGCCTTTAACTTGCCGAGTTGGCACTAACTGCACGTGGTCAGTGCCAGAGCTGAACTGCAGAACCAGGTAGGATTGGAACAAGATAATTGGCACTCATGTGACAAGGGTTATTTCTTTTGAAATAGTAGCAAAAAAGTTTTAAGTAAAAATATGGGAGGGGCGCCTGGGTGGCTCAGTTGGTTAAGCGGCCGACTTCGGCTCAGGTCATGATCTCGCGGTCCGTGAGTTCGAGCCCCGTGTCGGGCTCCGTGCTGACAGCTCAGAGCCTGGAGCCTGTTTCAGATTCTGTGTCTCCCTCTCTCTGACCCTCCCCCGTTCATGCTCTGTCTCTCTCTGTCTCAAAAAATGAATAAACGTTAAAAAAAAATTAAAAAAAAATATGGGAAATGTAGGCCAATTCAAATAATAGAATGAAGCCCAGGGGAGGCAGTTCAGCTTCCATGGTAAGCATGGGAAGATCCTGAACTCGCCTCCCCCCGTGGACAGAACAAAACTACAGCTACATATGCAAAATTTTCCTCTGAAAAGGACATGAAAGCTAGCTGAACAGCTTCTCTGAAACAGAGGCTAGAAGGACCACATTGAGATGGGTGGGAGAAGAGATCTGGCCTCCCTACAGTCCCCACCTTTGGTGTGGCAGCCCACAGTCAGGAGGGATCTCACGAATGTGGAGCTTCTCCCTGAGGGGTGAGGAGTTTGTGTCCCACATCAGGTACCCAATCCCTGAGACCTTCATGGAAGAGATGAGTCCCCAAAATGTCTGGCTTTGAAAATCGAGTGGGGCTTATGTCCAGAAGAACCACAGGGCTGTAGGAAAGGGAGATTCCACTCTTAAAGGGTTTGCATGCAGATCCACTTACCCTGGGACCCAGCACGAAAGCAGCACCTTGACAGGCACCTAGACCATATGAGAAGGAGACTTGTTTGCTAATCTGACAGCGTCTGCTAAAGGGGCAAGATCCTGTTAGAACTCTCTCTAGGGACTGGGGCACTGGCAGCCACCATCTTTGTGTTTTTCCTGATGGTGAGGGTGCATCCTGCCTCCACACTGCTCCCACAGCCCTACCAAAGGCAGGGGGGCAGTGCCCTGCCCCTGCACCACTCCCTTGGCCCTACCAAAGCTGTGTACACAGCCCAGACAGGGGATGTGTACTGAGTGCATAGCACCAGTGGATTGTGTTCAGGGCCCCATGAGTCTGAAACAATTGGAGAAAAAGCTCTTGGCAGGCTACCACCCCCAGAACACTGCCTAGACAGCAGACTGAAACCCACCACAAGTCTTTCTGTGAAAAAGGCCTATTTACTTTTCCTGGAGCTTCAGCTTGAGGGGCAGGCTTCAGGCCTAGCATGTATCTAAAGGCTACAGGAACGCTCTCAGGAAACATGGGCTAGGGATTCCATCTTTGTACTCTCCCTTTGGTCTCACTACAGCTTGCCAGTAGGTCCCAGAAAGGAACTCTTACACTTATCTGGAGCCTTGATTTTTGCAATAGTCACCAAAAGGACACCAAAAGGATCAGGAGGTCTGGAGGACAACAAGGTTTACAATTGTGACCCCATAGGACTGCATGCACACTTTATGCATACCTTAAAAGCTGCTGTCTGAGGGTCTAACTTTCAACTAGTCTGAAACTAGGTGCTGAGACCCTTCCCTCCGGATCACTCACAGCTCTTGGCATATCCTCAACAACTGGGTCCTATCAAGGATGAGTTAGGCTGTTTAGAACATCACAAAGGTCTGAGAGACAACCAAGAGCTAGGGCAAGGTTAAATGATAAGGTTCATCTCCTACAAACAAGCAACACATACATACATACACAGAGAGTAAAACAAAATGAGGAAACAGGAATATATTTCAGATGAAAGAATGACATAAACCCCTATATGAAAAACTTAGTGAAATAGATAGAGATAAAGAGGTCAAAGTCATGGTCATAAAGGTGCTCATCAAACTTGGAAGAAGAGTGGATTAACAGAGTGAAGACTTCAACAAAGAAAGAAATTGTAAGAAAGTACCAAACAGAAGTCACAGAGCTGAAGAATGCAATAACTGAACTGAAAAATATGTTAGAGGGGTTCAATAACATATTAGATGAAACAGAAGAAAGAATCAGTGATCTGGAAGACAGGTTAATGAAACTCACCCAAAAGGAGTAACAATAGAGAGCCAAAGCATAGGAGACTGTTAAAAACTGAGAACAAACTGAGGGTTGACGGGGGGTGGGAGGGAGGGGAGGATGGGTGATGGGTATTGAGGAGGGCACCTTTTGGGATGAGCACTGGGTGTTGTATGGAAACCAATTTGACAATAAATTTCATATATTGAAAAAAAAAAAAATAAATAAATAAAATTTGTTTTTAAATTTAAATTTTAAATTTAATTTAATTTAAAATTTTTTAAAAATAATAAACACAGCAACCAATCTAAAAAAAAAAACAAAAGGAGTAACAACAAAGTAATTTTTTTTATTTTTTATTTTTTACCATTAACACTTTGTTTATTAAACTTTTGCAAAACAATGTCTATGGCACATGCCTTGAAATGCAACTACTTATCAGTAAAGTGTATGGCTGGCTGTTCAGCTTTTCAAGAAAGTGCCCAATTATTTTCCAAAGGTTATAATTATTTACATTACAGTGAGGGGTTTATATGTCCATCAACCGATGAATGGCTAATGAGAAAGAATGAAATCATGCCATTTGCAGCAATGTGGATGAACCGGAAGGTATTGCGCTAAGTGAAATAAGTCAGTCAGAGAAAGACAGAAGCCATATGTTTTCACTCATATGTGGAACTTGAGAAACTTAACAAAAGACCATGAGGGAAGAGAAGGGGGAAAAAATAGTTACAAACAGAGAAGGAAGGATGTAAACCGTAAGAGAATCTTAAATACAGAGAATAAACTGAGGATTAATGAGAGGGGATGGAGAGAGGGAAGCAGGTGATGGGCATTGAGGAGGGCACTTGTTGGGATGAGCACTGGGTGCTGTATGTAAGCGATGAACCACAGGAATCTACGCCCAAGATCAAGAGCACACCTGTACACACTGTACCTTAGCCAATTTGACAATAAACAAAACAATTTTTTTTAAAGAGGAGATAGTTTAAAGAAACTATAGGACAGCATCAAGCAGACTAACATTTGCATTAAAGGGATCCTAGAAGTAGAAGAGAGAGAAAGGGGCAGAAAACTTATTTGAAGAAATAATGGCTGAAAACTTCCCTAACCCGGGGAAGGAAACAGATATCCAGATCCAGGAATCCCAGAGAAGTTTCAGATAAGACGAACCCAAAGAGACCATATCAAGACACATTATAATTAAAACGTAAAAAGTAAAGAGAAAGAGAGAATCTTAAGAGCAGCAGAAGAAAAGATAACTTGTTACAGACAATGGAACCCTCATAAGGCCATTACCAGATTTCTCAGCAGAAACTTTACAGGCAAGAAGTGAGTGGCATGATATATTCAAAATGCTGAAAGGAAAAAAATTCCAACCAAGAATACTCTGCCTGGCAAGGTTATTATTCATAATTGAAGGAGATATAAAGAAATTTCCAGACAAGCCAAAGCTAAAGGAGTTCATCACCATTAAATTAGCCTTCCAAAACATGTTCAGTCTTTCAGCTTAAAAGAAGGGGCACTAATTAGGAGCAAGTAAACACATAAAACTAAAAATCTTACTGGTAAAGGTAAATATATAGTAAAGATAGTGAAGTAATCATTTATAAAGCTAGTATAAAGATTAAAAGACAAAAGTACTGAAAATAACTACAGCCACAATAATTAGTTAAGGGATACAGAAAATAAAATGTTGTAAAATGTGACATCAAAAACATAAGACATGGGGCGTCTGGGTGGCTCAGTTGGTAAGTGTCCAACTTCAGCTCAGGTCATGATCTTGTGGTTCACAAGTTCGGTCCCTGCATCGGGCTCTGTTCTGACAGCTCAGAGCCTGGATTCTGCTTCAGACTCTGTGTCTCCCCCTCTCTCTGCCCCTCCCCTGCTCATGCTCTGTCTCTCTATATATATCTCAAAAATAAATAAGTATTAAAAAAAATTTTTAAACATAAAACATTGTGGGAGGGGAGTAAAAATGTGGAGTTTTAGAATGTATTCCAGCTTGCTTTCAACCTAAAATAGACATACCTACACATTGTTATATATGAGAAAGCTAAAACCTATAGTAGATATACTAAACATAATAAGAAAGGAATCTAAACACAATGCTATCGAAAGTCATCAAACCACAAGTGAAGAAAGAAAAACAGAGAAGAACAGAGAAGAACTACAAAACAACCAGAAAGCAATGACCAAATGGAAGTAAATACATATCTATCAATAATTACTTTAAATGTAAATGGACTAAATTGTCTAGTCAAAAAACATCGAGTAGATGTATGGGTAAAAGAAACAAGACCCATCTATATGTTACCTATAAGAGACTCACTTCAGACGTAAGGACACACGCAACTAACAGTGAAGGGATGGAAAAAGATGTTTCATGGAAATGGAAACCAAAAGAAAACTGAGGTAGCTATACTTATATGAAAACCAAATGGACTTTTTTTTTTAATTTAATGTTTATTTTTGAGAGAGAGAGAGAGAAAGAGCACAAGTGGGAGAGAGGCAGAGAGAGAGGGAGACACAAAATCTGAAGCAGGCTCTAGGCTCTGAGCTGTCAGCGCAGAACCTGACGCGGGGCTCAAACTCACGGACGGCAAGATCGTGACCAAATGGAAGTCGGACACTTAACCGACTGAGCCACTCAGGCACCTCTGAACTGGACTTTAAAACAGAGACTTTAGTAAAAGACAGAGATGGGCATTACATAATGATAAAGAAATCAATTCAACAAGAAGATACAATGTTTGTAAATATTTCTAGATTCAGTATAGAAGCACCTAACTATATAAAGCAAATATGAATAGGCCTAAAGGGAAGAACTGACAGTAATACAGTAATAGTGGGGAACTTTAATACCCCACTCACACCAATGAATAGATCATCCAGACAAAAATTCAATAAGGAAACATCAGCCTGAAATAACACATGAGACCAGATGGACTTAATAGGTATATACAGAGCATTTTATCCAAAAGCAGCAGAGTATATATTCTTCTCAAGTGTACATGAAACATTCTTTAGGATAGATCATATGTTAGGCCACAAAACAAGTCTCAGTAAATTTAAGAAGAAGATAAAAATCATATCCAGCATCTTTTTTGACTCCAATGGTGTGACACTAGAAATCAATCACAAGAAGATTGGAAAAATCACACATATGTACAGATTAGACAATATGTTACTGAACAACTAATGGAGAAATGAAGAAATAAAAGGAGAAATAAAAGTATCTTGAGAAAAATGAAAATGGAAATACCATATACCTAAATCTACTGGGTACAGTAAAAGCAGCTCTAAGAGGAAAGTTTATAGAGATACAGGCCTGTCTTAAGAAACAAGAAAAATGTCAAATAAACAATTTAACTTTATACCTTAAGGAGCTAGGAGAAGAGGAATAAACAAAGCCCCAAGTTAGTAAAGGGAAAAAATAATCAGAAGAGAAATAAATAAAAGAAAGATTTAAATGACAATATAAAAGATCAATGAAACTACGAGCTAGTTCTTTGGAAAAGATAAACAAAATTGACAAACCTCTAGCTATATTCACTAAGAAAAGAAGACAGAGGACTCAAAATCACAAATGAAAGAGAAGTAACAAGCGACACCACAGAAATATGAAGGATTAAAAGAGACTACTATGAAAAAGTATATGTATGCCAAAAAATTGAACAACCTAGAAGAAATGAATACATTTCTAGAAACACATCACCTTCCAAGAATGAATCATGAAGAAGTAAAAAGTCTGAGCAGACCGATCACCAGTAAAAACATTGAATCAGTAATCAAAAAACTTCCAACAAGCAGAAGTCTAGGATCAGATGGCTTCACTGGGTGACTTCTACCAAATAATTCAAGATTTAATACCTAGCCCACTCAAACTCTTCCAAAAAATTAAAGAGGAGGAAACTCTTCCAAACACATTTTACAAGGGCAGCATCACCCTGATACCAAAAACAGACAAGGATAACACACACACACACACACACACACACACACACACACACACTACAGGCCAATATTCCTGATGGGCATAGATGCAAAACTCCTCAACAAAATATTAGCAAACTGAATTCAACAATACATTAAAGGGATCCTTCACCATGATCAAGTGAGATTTATTCCAGTGATGCAAAGATCAATAAATATGACACACCGCATTAACAAAATGAAATATAAAAACCATATGATCATCTAAATAGATGTAGAAAAACATTTGACAAAATTCAACATCTATTCATGATAAAAGTCTCAACAATGCGGGTAGAGATGAAATGTAACTCAACATATTAAAAACCATATATGACAAGCCCACGGTTGACATACTCTACAGGGAAAAGCTGAAAACTCTTCCTTTAAGATCTGAAACTAGACAAGGATGCCCACTTTCACTATTTTTATTCAACATAGGATTGGAAATCCTAACCAGAGCAATTAGGCGGGAAAAAGAAACAAAAGTGATCCAAATCAGAAAGGAAGAAGTAAAATGGTTATTATTAGCAGAAAACTTGATTTTATATATAGTTTTATATATAGTTCTATTAGAACTAATAGATTCAGTAAAGTTACAGGGTACAAAATCAATATATAGAATTTGTTACATTTCTATACACTAACAACAAATAATCCAAAAGAGTAATTAAGAAAACAATCCCACTTACAACTGCGTCAAAAAGAATAAAATACTGGAATAAATTTAACTAAGGGGGTTAAACACCTGCACACCGGAAACTATAAGGCATTGATGAAAGACACAAATAACTGGAAAAATATGTTATGCTCATGGATTAAAATAATTTAATATTGTTAAAAATGTCTATACTACCCAAAGCAATCTATATATTCAATACAATTATTATCAAAATTCCAAAGGCATTTTCCACAGAAATAGAACAATTCTAAAATTTGTATAGAGCCACACAAAATGCTAAATAGCCAAATTGATCTTGAGAAAAAAGAACAAATATGGGGGTATCATGCTCTCTGATTTCAAACTATATTACAAAGCTTTAGTAATCAAAACAGTAGTATTTGTATCATCATAAAAACAGACACATATCAGTGGAACAGAATAGAGAGCCCAGAAATAAACCCACACATATACGGTCAATTAATTTATGACCGAGGAGGCAAGAATACGCAATGGGAAAAGGACAGTCTCTTCAACAAATGGTATTGGGAAAACTAGTTAGCTATATGCAAAAGAAAGTATATGGACCATTATCTTACACCAAACAAAATATTATCTCAAAATGGATTAAAGACTTGAATGTAAGACCTGAAGCCATAACATTCTTAGAAGAAAACACGCACGGTAAACTCTTTGACATTGGTTATTGGAAATGACTTTTTGATCTGACTCCAAAGGCAAGGGTAACAAAGGCAAAAATAAACAAATGGCACTACATCTAACTAAAAAGTATCTGAATAGTGAAGGAAACCACCAACAAAATGAAAAAGCAACTTATTGAACAGAAGATATTGTTTTTTATTATTTTTATTTTTAATGTTTACTTATCTGTTTTGAGACAGAGAGAGAAAGAGAAAGCATGGGGGAGGGCCAGGGAGAGAGGGAGAGAGAATCCCAAGCAGGCTTCATGCTGTCATCACAGAGCCTGATGCAGGGCTCAAAGCCACAAACTGTGAGATCATGACCTGAGTCAAAATCAAGAGTCAGACGCTTAGCCAAGTGAGCCACCCAGGGACCCCAGGAGAAGATATTTTCAAATCACATATCTGATAAGGGGTTAGTATCTAAAAAAAAAAATAACTCACACAACTTAGTAACAACAGCAACAAATCCCAAACAATTTGTCTGAAAAATAGACATTTTCCTAAAAAAGACATATGGATGACTGACAGACACATGAAACGATGCTCAACGTCACTAATCATCAGGGAAATGCAAAGAAAAACCACAAGGAGATCTCACCTCACGCCTGTCAGAATAGCTATTACCAAAAAGACAAAAATAACACGTGTTGGCAAGAATGTGGAGAAAGGGGAACCCTCTTGCACTGTTGGTGGGAATGCAAACTAGGGCAGCCACTATGGAAAACAGGGTGGAGGTTCCTCAAAAAATTAAAAATAGAACTACCCTATGGCCCAGCAATTCCACTTCTGGTATTTATCTGAAGAAAATGAATACACTAATTTGAAAGGTATGTGCACCCCTATGTTCATTGCAAAATAATTTACAATAGCTAAGATATGGAAGCCACCTAAGTGTCCGCTGATAGATGAATGGATAAAGAAGATGTGGTATATTACGCAATGGAATACTACTCAGCCATACAAAAGGATGAAATGTTACCATTTGCAACAACATGGATGGCCCTTGAGGGTATTCTGCTAAGCAAAGTAAGTCAGACAGAGAAAGATATATGATGTATGACTTCACTTATATTTAGAACGTAAAACAAAACAAGTGAACAACAAAACAAAACTCAGATACAGAGAACAGATTGGTGGTGGCCAGAGTGGAGCGGGATTTAGGGATAGGTGAAATGGGGATCAAGAGATACAAACTCCCAGTTGTAAAATTAATAAGCCATGGGTGTCATGCACAGCATGGTGACTATGGTCGATAATATTGTATTGCATAGTTGAATGTTGTTAAGAGAGTAAATCCTTGTAACTTTGGATGGTGACAGATGGTAACCAGACTTATGGCGATCATTTCACTATGTAGACAAATGTCAAATGACTATGTTGGACACCTGAAACCAACATAATGTTCTATGTCAATTATCCTTCAATTAAAAAAAAAAAGAGGGGCACCTGGGTGGCTCAGTCAGTTAAGCATCCGACTGTGGCGCGAGTTATGATCTCACGGTTCGTGAGTTCGAGCCCCACGTCGGGCTCTGTGCTGACAGCTCAGAGCCTGGAACCTGCTTCGGATTCTGTGTCTCCCTCTCCCTTTACCCCTCCCCCACTCACACTCTGTCTTTCTCTCTCTCTCAAAATAAATAAACATTTATAGAAATAAAAAATAAATAGAATTTTAAAAAAAGAAAAGAAAGCTCACAGTTTAAATACCAAACAAAACTGAATGCAAGATGAAAATGGTTAAACAGGACAAGGAGAGTCACTTAGTAATGACAGAGTATAATCCACAGTGAAAATATTTGTAATGTACTATTATACAACAAATAACCTAAGACGAAATCATGAAAAACTCTCAGGAACAGCATGGGAATTCACTTAAGTGGGAAGTTATAAAAATACATACCAGAATCAATAGCTTTCTTACATACAATAATAATAAGGCATAAAATATGGTAAAAGCGAAATAAAATTCTATTCACAATAGCAACCAAAAATTAATCTATGTGGAGAAAAATTTTAAATTCTACTGAGAGACATAGAAGGACACATGAATAAAATGAATTCTTGACTAGAGAAGTATACTTTATTTTATTTTATTTTATTTTATTTTATTTTGTTTTATTTTATTATTTTAGAGAGAGAGTGGGGAAGTGGGGCGGAGAAAGAGAGAGAGAGAGAGAGAGAGAGAGAGAGAGAGAATCTTAAGCAGGCTCCACACTCAGTGCAGAGCCCAACTTGGGGCTCGATCCCACGACCCTGGGATCATGACCTGAGCCAAAATCAAGAGTCAGACACTCAACTGACTGAGCCCCCCATGCACCCCTAGAGAAGTATACCTTATTATTAGATAAGTAAAACTATTGTAAAGATGTCAGATCTCCCTAAATTCATTTCAAAATTCCAGGCAATCAGAATCAAAATCCCAATGGGATGTATACCGGAATCAGATCGACTGATTCTAAAGTTCGTCTGTAAGATTCAGTATTTACCAAGAGGCCAAATAATTAATGTGGAAGAACTAACTCTACCTGATATTGAAATATCCTGTAGATCTATAGTGATTAAAACTTCCTCATTCCAATTCAGGAGATGAATTAAAATGAATACTTCTGGTTTATTATATGCCTTTATATCTTCCTCTGAAAGGTAAGCTCCATGAGGAGAGGAGTTTTGTCTCCTTTTTATACTGATATAGCTCAGTTGATGAGAAAGTGCCTGGCACATAAGTATTTGTTGGATAAATGGATAAACAAAGCAATGGAATTGAATTCTTAGTACAGAATAGACACGCAGAGACTTAGGGATTTGGATACTGTGTAAAGTGGCATTTCAAATTAAAATGGAAATAATCAATCAAAGTGTTATTTGGAAAAGAGTCAAACCAAACTCTTCATTCCATATAGTGAAAGAGATTTCAAGTGTATCAAAGATGTAAGTGTAACAAATAAAGCCATAATACTATAAGAAAAATAGAGACTGATATTATAATCTTCAGGTGAGAGAATCCTTTTAAAGCACAAAACAAAAGCCAGACACCATGAAGACAAAGATTTATAAAGTTGATTCCATTAAAGGAAAAGGTAAAAACAGTAACAGCAACATCAAAAATGTGTACAAAAACAACAACCACAACACATATAACCCAATTAACACGTAAACAAAAACCTGGAATAATTATTTACCACATAGATAGTCAAAGGATTATTTTGTCAGCATATAAAAAACTCCTCTAAATCAATGATAAAAAGATAAAAATAATGGCAAAGTGCATAAAATGAGAAATATATTCATAAAAGTATGTTTAAAATCACTAATAAAGAAATATAACTTAATACAAAGATGTCAGGGTATTCTTCTATCTGACTGACAAGAGTTAAAAACATACATAAAATCCAATGTGAGTGAGGATATAGAAAAAGATTCCCTCTTAGTAAATGCCCGTGAGATTGCAAGTTGTACGTTTCAAAAAGGTAATTGGACAATGTGTATCAAAGTGTATACGCACATGGGCAACAATTCCAGTTTTAAGCATTTATCCTAAAACCAAAATCAGTCAGCCAATTGAACAAAGATGTTTATAGGTATATGGAGTATTTTGTTGTTCCTATTAATGAAAAATCAGAGGCGAAGCAAATGCCCATCAATAAACAACTAAATGATTAAAGTACGGTAGGGTCACATAGTTAATACCACTAACTGACCTGGAAACATACCTATGACGTATTGTTCAGTGCATAAATCAAGCTAGAAAACAGTATTCGAAGTTAGATACATCTAAATTGCATGTCTATGACCCAGCAATTTCTCTCTTAGGTATATAACCAATAAGACAGCATTCATGTGCTCGCAAGAGACATGCACTATAATATTTAGAGCCACACTATTCATAATAGCCCCAAACTGGAAACCACCCAAATGCCTATCAACAATAAAGTGGATAAATAAATTATGACACAGTCACGTAATGGAGAGATAGCTCAACAATAGTGAATGAACCTCCTAAAGCCATATAGATGAGCCTCACAGATATAATGCTGATTGAAAGAAGACAAAGCAGAATACACGCTTCATGATGACATTTGAATAAAATTTAAAATCTGGCGAAAGTAACCTATGTCATTAGAAGTCAAGACAGTAGTTATCCTTGGGTTGGTGCGGAGCGGGTTGTGACAGGCAGTGGGTACAAAGATGGCTTCTGCGAGGCTGGCAATATTCTGTTAACTGAGCGCTGGTTACCTGGGTATGCACACTTTGTGGTCGTCTGTACACCTAGGAGCTGTATACTTTTCTGCGTACACACGCACATGCAAACACACACACAAAATGGTTTGCACAGACAGGAAGATGTCAGGAAGTGGCCTGACAAAAATGTCAGCAGTGTTTTAATCTGGAGAGGGGATTTAGCATGAGTTTGGCTTCCTTCAGGATATTTGTCTATATCAGTAGATACAATTATATACAGGAAAATACAATTCAATTGAAGGAATAGAAATAAATTTACTGAACATTCAACTCAAAAATTTAGAACAGCGCTCACTTCGGCAGCAAATGTACTAAAATCGGAACAATACAGAGAAGATTAGCATGGCCCCTGGGCCACGATGACACATAAATTTGTGAAGTATTCCATAAAAAAAGAAAAAAAAAGAACAATAAAGAAAATGAGAACATGGGATGAATGAAGAGCCAGAAAACAATCAGATACTATGGAGGCTGACTGAGAGCGATCAATATGCTTCCTCCCAAATGACCGTTAATGAACTTAACAAATTTACACCAATAGACAATGTGGGAAATAGCACTTTAACCATGAGCCAAAGAACTGGGGGAATTTCTGCTGATTTCACCATCACAGAGAATGATTTAAAAACCCATTTGGGGGGGTGCCTGAGTAGCTCAGTCGGTAAAGAACCTGACTCTTGATTTTGGCTTGGGTCATGATCTCACACTTTGTGAGATCAAGCCCCGCATTGCTGTGGAGCCCGCTTAAAATAAATAAATAAATAAATGCCCATTTTAAAAGTAAGCTTATTGAAGTGTAATTAACATATAATAAACTGCATATAAAGTATTCAATTTAGTAAGTTTTTATTTTTATTTTTTTAGTAAGTTTTTAATACATATACACACCCATGAAGCCATTGCCTCCAAAAGTTTCCTCATATCTCTTCCTTTCACTTCCTTTATCCTCTCCCCTCACCTGTAAGAAACATGATAGTTCCCTTTTCTAGAGTTTTATAGAAATAGAATTGTAGAGGGCACCTGGTTGTCTCAGTTGGTTAAGTGGCCAACTCTTGACCTCAGTTCAGGTCATGATCTCATGGTCCATGAGACTGAGCCCCACGTCGGGCTCCATGCTGACAGTGAGGAGACTGCTTGAGATTCTCCCTCCCTCTCTCTCTCTCTCTCTCTTTCAAAATAAATAAATAAACATTTTTTTAAAATAAGAGAAAAAGAAACAAAATTGTAGTATATGCATTTTTGTAGTCTGGTTTCATTATTCCAGCATAATATTTTGAAATGCACCCCTAATTTTGTATGTAACAAAATTTTGTTGAATCATAGTTCATTGGATGAAGACACCATAATTTATTTACTCACCAGTTGATGGGTATTTAGGTTCCTTCCAGGTTTTGATTATTATGAATAAAATGAGCAGTGAGCAATTTGGGGTCATGTTTGAGTCTTTATGTGAACATATGCTTTCCTTTATTTTGGTTACATGCCTAGAGGTGGAATGGAAGGTCGTACGACAGATGTATTCAGAATGGATTAAATTAATGTATTACCATGTATGTTTAACTGTTTAAAAAACTTCCAAATTATTATTCAAAATGATGGTACCATTTTGCATTCCCACCAGCAGTGTATGAGCCTTCCAATGGCTCTACTTTCTCGCCATCACTGGGTATAGTTAGTCATTTTAGTTGTAGACATTTTCATAAGTGTGTGATGGCATCTCACTGTATTTTTTTTCTTTTTATTTTAGAGAGAGAAAGCACGTGCACATGAGCAGGGGAGGAGCAGAGGGAGAGGAAGAGAGAGAATCACAAGCAGGCTCCATGCTCAGCATGGGGCCCAGTGTGGGACTCAACCTCATGATCATGACCATGACCTGAGCTGAAATCAAGAGTCAGACACCCACCTGACTGAGTCACCCAAGCACCCCTATGATGGCATCTCTTTATAGTTTTGATTTGCATCTCCCTAATGATTAATGACGTTGAATATTTTCTCAGGTGTTTATTTGCCAGCTTTATATCTTCTTTGGCAAATTATCTGTTCATATAATTTACCCACTTTTATATTGAGGGTTTTTTTTAATTGAATTTAGAGGGCTCTTTATATGTTTTGAATACAAGTCCTTTATGAGATATATGATTTGCAAATATTTCCACTCAGCCTGTGGCTTGTCTCCCACCCCCCTCCCCCTGCCCCATGGCTTGTCTTTTCCTTCTCTTAATAGTATCTTTTAAAAAGAAAGTTCTTAATTTTGATGAAGTCTGGTTTCTTGATTTGTTCTTTTAGGAATCATACTTTTGGGATCATATTTGCCTGACCCAAGGTCACAAAAGTTTTCTCCTAGAAGTTTTGTGATTTTACGCTTTACATTTGGGTCTAAGATGCATTATGAATTAAGTTTTGAATATGGTGATATGGACAGATTGAAGCATGTGTATGTATAGTGGATGTATATTGAAATATGGTCTATATTTGTACGTACTACATATGGATATCCAGCATTTGCACCAGTGTTATTGAGAAAACTATGCTTTCTCCATTAAATTGCCTTTGCACTTTTGCCAAAAAGTCAATGGACCATGCTTCCACTTCAGGGTAAGGTGAAGTAAGCCTATTAAACCCATATATATCCCACTGAGTGTAGCCTAAAAACAGGAGGGAATGTATGCAGCAGCTATCCGAGGACTCTGAAAATAACTACTAACAGGCAGATTGGGGAAGAACATGAGAATTCAAAAGACCACCCACTGGTGATGAGTTTATCATTACTTTCTTCTGGTATTTTCAGGTCTGAATGTAGTGAAACCTGAAACCGGAAAGTGAGAATTAGCACGACAGAGAAGACTCCAGGAGATGCCTCAAATTCTGACTTACTGTATGCGTAAGTGGTTTCCTAAAAGAGAGAATATGAAATTCACAATCGCTCTTTCTTTTTTTCTTTTCTCTCTATCATCTTGTATCTCAGCCCCCAAACAACCCATGGAAGCCAAAGCAGGAGGGGCAATGAGAGCCAGTAAGAGCCTACAACTTTGAGGAAATAACGTACAAGACAACTATAATATAAAAGTAGAAAATAAAAGGACTTATGTTGGCGGTAAGGTCTCTACATTTTACTTGAAGTGAGAAAATAGCAAGTGATATCAGTGAAACTGACGGAGTGGGGAACTCTAAAATTCTGTTACTCCATAAAAGTAATTTTTTTAACTGGCAAAAAAAAAGTCAGAATTAACTTTTTTCGATGTCCGGAAATTAGCCAAAATTTTGTGGAAACTATAGACCAATATCCCTCATCAACGTAAATGCAAAATTCCTTTTTAAAAAATCAGCAAATCGGGGCGCCTGGGTGGCGCAGTCGGTTAAGCGTCCGACTTCAGCCAGGTCATGATCTCGCGGTCCGTGAGTTCGAGCCCCGCCTCAGGCTCTGGGCTGATGGCTCGGAGCCTGGAGCCTGTTTCAGATTCTGTGTCTCCCTCTCTCTGCCCCTCCCCCGTTCATGCTCTGTCTCTCTCTGTCCCAAAAATAAATAAAAAACGTTGAAAAAAAAAATTTAAAAAGAATAAAAAAAAAATCAGCAAATCAAATCCTGCAAAACTGAAAGGACAATGCAACGTAACCACGTGCTATTTATTTCAGGAAGGCAAGTCTGCCTATAATATTCAAAAACAATCAGTGTAGTCCACCATATGAAAAGCCCAAAGGAAAAATAAACAATAAATGGTCTCAGATGCAGAAAAAAAAACACGTGACAAAATTCAACCTCCATCCATATTTAAAAATTCTTAACAAACTAGGAATATAAGAGAACTTCTTCAACCTGGTAAGGGGCATCTACAAAAAAGCTAAATCTAACACACTTAATGGTGAAAGACTCAAGGCTTTCCTCCTAAGATCAAGAACAAGGCAACACTTTTACTATTTCTCATTATACTGTCCTGACTTTCCCCAAATGCTGACTCTGACCTTGAACAAAACTTAAGCTTTCCTCATGTCAGGGTGACCTTCCAGCTTCCTAAGAAGTAAGCTTATGTAGTGCTACTCCTCTGAAAAGGAGTTTCTAGTAACCTAGAAAGCAACGTGCTTCCTCATCACGTTTTATAAACTGAGCTGCGACCGCAGAGAGCTGAGTTTCTTACCTCTCGATTTTGAAGTCTCCCTGTTTGCAGTTTGTTTCTCAGTCAACAAAATATTCACAAGTAAAACCCTCTGGATTTTCTTTTGACAATGTCATTAGATTTTCTTCATTGGTAAGTATGGTAAACAAAGTTCTAAGATGGCTCCCATGACTTTCCTCTTCCCAGTATCCATGCTTTTGTGTAATCCTTTCCCCCGTAGCAAAGGAAGAACTGTAACTAAGAATATGACAAAGGTGAAGGGATAAATTTCAAAGTTGCAAAAGTAACTAAAATATTGAATAATCTGACTTGTAGGTTAACTGAAAGGCAGATTATCCTGTCTGGGCCTGAACTAATTAAGTGATCCCTTTAAAAGATCTATAGGTCAGAGACTCAAAGTAGTAAAGTCTCTCTCTCCCTCTCTCTATCTCTCTCTCCTTCCAGTCCCTTCTCTCTCTGTCACTGGCTTTAAAAGAACAAGCTGCCATGAATTCTATAGCTTCAAGGAAATTAATTTTGCCAACAACTTAAAGGAGTTTGGAAGCAGATCCTTCCCTAGCCAAGCCTGCATTATGAGAACGAAGTCCACTGAACATTTTGATTTTAGCTTTTCGAGACCCTGAAAAGAGAACCCAGGTAGACCTAACCAGACTCTTGACCTACAGAAACTTAGAGACAATAAATAGGTGTTTTAAGACACTAACTGTGTAGTAATTTGTTATTCAGCAATAACAAATTAATACAACAGCTATGTTATCTGTAAATATAGACAGTTTTACTTTTTCCTTTTCAATCTGGATGCCTTTTATTTATTTTTCTTATCTAATTACACAGGCTAGAACCTTAGTACAATGTTACATAGAAATGGAAAAAATGGGTATCGTTTTCTCATTCTTGATTTTAGGGGTAAAGCATTTGATCTTTTACCATTATGATGAGGGTAGCTATAAGCTTTTTGTAGATGCTTGAATCAGGTTGAGGAAGTTCCCTTCTATTCTTAGTTTGTGAAAGTCTTTTTTTTTTTTAATCCGGAACAGATGTTGGGATGACTATATGATTTTTTTCTTTTAGTCTGTTATAGTGAATTATGTTGTTTGATTTTAGAATGTCAAGCCACCTTTACATTATTGACATAAACCCCACGTGGTTGTGGTGTATTATTTTTATATAATGCTGGATTTGATTTGTCAAAATTTTATAAAGAATTTTTGCATCTATGTTCTCGAAGTATATTGCTTTGCAGATTTTTTGTAATGCTTTTGTCTGTTTGTAAAAAATCAGAATAATGCCAGCTGAGTTAGGAAGTATTTTCTGCTTTTCAGTTTTTTGTAGGAGTTTATGCAGAACTGATATCATTTCTTTAGCAAAATTTGTTCAGTAGAATTCACCAATGAAATGATCTGTCTCTGGAGTGTTTTTGTGGGAAGATTTTAAAGTACAAACTTTTTTTTTTTTTAACTGAAATAGGACTACTCAGGTCATATATTTATTTTTGACTGGGCTTTGGTGATTTGTATCTTTTAAGAAATAAGTCCATCTCATCTATACTGTCCAATTTACTGACATAAAATTATTCACAATATTCTATTTTTGTTCCTTTAATCTATAGAATCTGTAGTGACATTCTCTCTCTCATCACTGATATTGGTAATTTATGACTTCACCTTTTTTTTCTTGATCAATCTAGCTGGAAGTTTATTGATTGTATTGATCTTCTCAAAGAACCAGCATTTGGTTTCATCAATTGTATCTATTGTTTTTCTATTTTATTGAATTTTTTTCCGATCTTCATTCTTTTCTTCCTTGCTTTGGATTTACTTTCTCTTCTTTTTCTAATTTCTTAATGTAGAAAGTTAGATTACTGGTTTGAGATCTTTCTTCTTTTCTGATATGGATATTTAGTTGTATACGTTTCCCTTTAAGTAATACTTACCTACATCCCACACATTTTCATATGATGCATTTATATTTTCATTCAGTTCAACATACTTTCCAATTTATGTTTTGAGTTCTTTGACTCATATGCTATGTATGAGGGGCTTTCCCAAATATCTGCCTGTTATTGATTTCTAACTTGATTTCGTTGTGATTCATGAACATATCTTGTAGGACTTGAATTCTTTTAATTTATTTATTTACAGTTCATAATATGGTCTATTTTGGTAAATGTTCCATACCCACATAAAAAAGAATGTGCATTCTGCTGCCGTTGGAAGGAATATTCTATAAATTCTAATTATGTCAAATTGAACGATAGTGTTATTCAAGTCAAGTTTGTTCAAAATCTCCAACTATAATTTTGGATATGTCTATTTCTTCTTGAAATCCTAACCATTTTTACTGCCTGCATTTTGACGCTCTGCTGGGTCTGAGTTCCTACTCTCTGAACTGAGGTCCAGAAACTCCTCAGGCAGTAAGTTGGGGCAATCATAGGGCTCACTTTGCTTCCTGTTTCTCAGGTTCCTCCATTTATCTCTTATTGTGTTACTGTGAAAAGCATTGTTTCATGTATTTTCTAGTTTCTGTTGTTATTATTGTATCAGGTGGGAAAGTAAATCCAATTCATGTTATTGTTTTTTTGACCAGAAGCAGAAGTCTCTTGAAACCCCATTTTTAAATTAAATATGTTCACCTCTTGTAGTTGAACAGTACAAACAATTTCAGAGAATGTTGGGCAGGTTTTGAGTCAGACCTACTATCTACCTCTGACTCCAGGGAAAGCCAGTTCTAGACTGAAGAGAAGCTGAGACAACTAATAATTTGGTTCCTCTTCAAAATGATTTTCTTTCAGTATTGGTCAGTGTTTAATGGGAATTTGGGGGCTTACATTTCCATTTTAGAAATAACTCTCTATTTTCAAAATAAGGTATTTTTCTTTTTTTAATTTTTTTTTAACGTTTATTTATTTTGGAGACAGAGAGAGACAGAACATGAACGGGGGAGGGTCAGAGAGAGGGGGAGACACAGAATCCGAAACAGGCTCCAGGCTCTGAGCTGTCAGCACAGAGCCCGACGCGGGGCTCGAACTCACGGACTGCGAGATCATGACCTGAGCCGAAGTCAGCCACTTAACCGACTGAGCCACCCAGGCGCCCCAAAATAAGTATTTCTTGTACGGGACAAAACATTATAACATTTTCCCTTGTGAATTAGTACTGATTTGTGAGTTTTGCCCTCTCACAGAGTTGGCTGGAATTAATACCTCTCTAAAAGAACAGAAACAATTTACAAGAAATTGTGATAGAAGTCTTGTTGGAAATACATTTGAAAACTAAAATTTCCCACTTTCTGGTCTGGATAGACTCTATTAAGACTCATGATCTGTTTCCCATTGTCTCTTGCAGTTAGATTGGTGCCAGAACGAATTTAGCCAATGTGTGCTAAAATGATTTATACCACTTCCAGATAAAAACAATTAAAAGCTGGTGTGTTTCCTTTTTTTCCTCCTCCCTTGCTATGTGCCTCTGGAGGCCATGTTCCCCATGGCGTAGCTCCCAGGTGGGACAGCATGTCTCCATCTGTATCAGCCTTCTTGGGAGAGACACATACACTTTATTTATCAATCCACTAAGATTTTAGGTTACTATGACAAAGTCTACCCTAATGAATAGAGTTTATTCTTATTTTCTCTGACAATAAGGTAGATTTTAAAGGATACATTAAAGAGTTTAACTTTAGATAAGGTGTAATCAATCGAATACAATTTAGTATCTCATTCAATACAACAATTACACCAGTGAAACGACTCAACCTATGTAAATAGCACTACTCCATTCATCACGTTCCTTCAGAATTCTGACTGCCAACTCTAGGTGACTCTCGGGTTTTTTCTGGTCATGGTATTAATGACACAGACCAAGTTTCCCTTTGCAACATGTGCAAACACATTCGCAAAAATATCCAACGGGACGAGGGCACTACCAACGAAGAGCGTTCTTGACACTGTTTGAAGGTATTCTTATTACAATGATAGCAGGACCGATCGATGTTTCACCAGTTACGGAAGGTGTGCATAGAAATCTAAATTAACCACTGTCACAATTCTCATTTGTTCTAGAAACGTATTAGCACGCCATAAGGAGATGGCTAGACAGTTTTTATCTATGTATACCATGATTAGATCTATCTATCTACAGTGATTTTCATATACTATATTTCAGTAACAAATACCCTATTTTCAATACTTTTCCTTGTATACCATATGCCAGGAGGCATGCTTGGTTTCTTGCAGAGTAAGACTTGTAGAGAATTGAAGCAGGAAGAAGAACCGAATGAATGAGAGAGAGAGTAGCATACTATGCTAGCAACACCAGAAAATATTTTCACGCACCTGAGAACTGACTACCATGGCATAGCACCAAAGTAATACTGAGGGAGACACCAGTTGGACAGCTCCTCAGAGTTTCCATAGATACATAGCTATAGTTACAGATACGCAGAGGCATAACTATAATGATATCTATCTCTCCATACCTATCTATCTCAATATTTAAATCGTAATATTTAAACATTGAGTAATATTTAGGGGCGCCTGGGTGGCTCAGTCGGTTAAGCGTCCGACTTCGGCTCAGGTCACGATCTCGCGGTCCGTGAGTTCGAGCCCCGCGTCGGGCTCTGGGCTGACCGCTCAGAGCCTGGAGCCTGTTTCGGATTCTGTGTCTCCCTCTCTCTCTGACCCTCCCCCGTTCATGCTCTGTCTCTCTCTGTCTCCAAAATAAATAAACGTTTAAAAAAATTTTTTTTAATTGAGTAATATTTAGATATTACAATACTTAATATTGTAATATTTAAATAAAATAGAAATATTACATTGTAATACCTAAATATTGAGATATTTAATATTTAAAGCATTATAAAATAGGATATTTGTTATTGAAATACAATATATGAAAAACATCGTAGACCAAGAGTTGGAAGCAGTGGACGTTGTTTTTGTTAATTCTGTAAATTCTTTAGCAGAGTCAGGAAATCTAGCAGTCAGAAAAATAGAACATCCCACACAGAGCCCAGAGCCCCTGACCAAATGGATACCAGTTAAATTCCACAAATGGGTAAGTGCCAAGCTGCAGTAAGAGTGAAGAAGCCAAACGCGGAGCCTGTCAGACAACATCATAACGTGTAGGACGGGATATATTGCCCAGAAGGCTCAAGAAAAGAGCCTATTCTTAAAGATGCATGTTAGGAAACGGAAATAAATTTTAGAAACCATGTCCTTGGGGCCATGATAAAGGGTAAGGAAAGCATGAGCTATGTGAGCTTGGGACAGGGGGAGGACAAACCAAAGGGAGGGCAGGGACACAAGTGGGGAAAGGAAAGAAATATCTGGTAACAGGAAAACAATGTGCATCAGAGGCAATGAAGAGTAGATGTTTCCCTGAAGAGTAAATCAAAGCTTTGACATGGGAGAAAAACAAAAAGATCCCGCACGCAGAAGGAAAGGATGAAGATTAAACGTTTTAAAAAGAAAATGTCCCAGGTGTGTAGGGCGAAGAAATAGAGATGCAACATAAGAAATACATGGGCTCCCTAGGAATAAACCCAAGCTATAGAAAAGAGGTAGCAATAATAACAATCATAATAAAAAGGATTTTTTTCTAAACTAACTAAAGAATAAGTATAAAGACCAAAGTGGATCACACTGTCCTGACAAAATTCATGAGACTGACACATAAAATGTGTGCTGGAAAATTTGTTGGAATTCGAGGATGATGGCGGGAGGGGATTCACGGGGATGTACAGGCCAAACGCAACACGAAACCGAAAAAACCCAAGCCCTCCTGGAAAGACTCAAAACAGTACGTGTCAGTGATCAGCCCTTCAGCTGACGGGGGGCCGTGGGCACTGCCCAGCTGTGTCCCAGCACTGGCCACATCCACGAAGATCAGCACTAGAAACCCTCCTGTCAGGCAGCAGAGACTCACGGGAGAGGAGGCATCACCTTGATGCTAAAATAGGATGGACCAAAGGAGAAACATGGCGACTGTCAGTCAAGAGTCAAGTCATGCACGCAGACATGCGAGGCGTAGCTAGAAGGCTCTGGGAAGCTTACGTTCCCAAAGAGTGAGTGGCAGGCAGTCAGACAAATGCTATTGGTGACCGTTGTCACAACTTCATTTGTAACTCCAGTCTATTTTCGGTTAGAATGTGAGCCCTGGAGAGCAGGACCTACGCGATACTGTCTTCACTTAATGTCTGCAGCAGCTGCCACGAAAGGTCCTTGGGTAACTGCAAGCACATGGCTTTAGTCTCACCTGCCAGGGGTCGTTCTGGGACAGCTTGGGGGTGAGTCTGTCTACTGAGGAAGAGAAAGGCCCTTTCCGAAAACTGGCTCCCGCCCCGTCAAGGGGAAAAGTGATGATTTCGCAGCTCATTTCCAATCCACAGTGAAAGTAAGCAGTTGGCTCTGTTGTCCTATTATCGTCACAACAATACCCATTTCTTATATACAACTGCATCCCTGAGCATGACTTAGCGAAAGAAGGAGGAAAAATGCTTTGTCCATTAAGAGCAAGGAACATCTTGTGGTTACATCGCCTTTTAATAAAATGATTTTCTTCTTTGGTATGGACTTACGCTGAACTACCTCTGGAAATTACTGCTTGGCATGGGGAGGTGAGGGCTTGCAAATGTGCTGTCTCCAAGAACTGCTCCTAGGAGACCAGAAGACCACAGAGAGAATATAAGCCTATGTTGACTTTAACACACGGTTCTGGCACAATTGGACACCTGTATGTGAAAACCTAGACCCAGGTTTACAAAAATCAGTTTAAAATGGACTATAGACCTGGGTGTCCAACACAAACTATACAATTTCTAGAACAAAATATAGGAGATATCTAGGCGACCTCATGTGTAGTAAGGGACATTTAGATCAAACACCAAAGGCACGATCCATGAAAGGAAAAAAATGATTAAGTTGGACTTCATTAAGATTCAAATATTATGCTCTGCTAAAGGGACCGCCAGGAGAATGAAAAGACAAACCCACCTCGGGAGAAAGTATTTGGAAAAAAATACATATCGGGCAAAGGGCTTATAGCCAACATATACAAAGAAATCTTAAAATTGAACAATGAGAAAACACACACCCCCGCGGAAAAAAGCAGAGGAAATATTTGAACAGACAGCTCACTGAAGAAGAGCCACAGATGGCAGAGAAACGCATGAAAAGATACTCCACATCGTAGGTCATCAAAAAGAAACAATGATGAGACCCTGCTACACCCCTATTAGAATGGCTGAAACCCAAAAACACAAAAGTAAGAATATCAACTGCTGGCAAAGGTGTACAGCAAAAAGAACTTTCTTCCTTGCTGGTGGGAGTGTAAAAATAGTACAGCAGCCACTTTGGAAGATAGTTTGGGAGTTTCTCACAAAACTTAACATAGTCTTATGCTCTCCAGCAATCATGCTCTTTGGTATATATATATATATAGAGAGAGAGAGAGAGAGAGAGAGAGAGAGAGAGAGAGACTTATAGCAACTTTATGCATAGTCACCAGAAACTGAATGCAACTAAGATGTCCTTTAACGGGTGAATAGATAAACTGTAGTACATTTATAAAGTGGAATATTATTCAGCCAGCAAGAGGAAGGAATGAGCCACACCAAAACAGAAATGGATCTGAAATGGACATATATACATGAAAGGAGCCAGTCTGAAAAGGCTGTATATTACAGGGTTCCAATGGAATAACATTCTAGAAAAAAAAAGGTAAAAACTAGGGAGACATGAAAAGATTGGTGGTTGCCCCGGGTTCAGGGGCAAATTAGGAAGGTTGACCAGGTGAAGCGCAAGGTGTTTTTTAGGGCGGCAAAACTATTCCTCGCGGTACTGTATTTGGGGATATGTGACAGCATGCATTTGTCAAAACCCACTGAACTTCAGTCCGAAGAGTAAACCTTAATGTATGCGAATTGTAAAAAAATCATTTAGGAGGTCAGCAGCATCTCGGGATGGAATGCAGAATGTGACAAATCAATCTGTATTCAAATGTATGAAACAGCTTCTCTGAAGGGATTGGGGGTGTGTGCTGATGTAAGTAACTTTGGAAATGAGTCTGTAAAGCTAAGGGCAAAGGAATTGCACGCAGAGCATTGTCATTTATAAAGTTGTTTCCCACAGGTATATGTGTTAGCACCTCTGACACGACTATGAATGTGTGTTGCAATTAAACAATTAAGTAAATGGATGGTGGGTGGTAGGAGCTGGCTTTCTCACCAATGGAGGGGAATTGACGGGTAAGTAAGAGGAAGCAGCTAGAATGATCTATGTGATAATGGATTAGACTTGAAGACTTCAGAAGAACTCCCCTTTAGCTTAATATGGACTCACATGGTTACATATAGAAACACATAGAGATACATGTGCTTATACATAGGTTCATGCACACACACATATCCCTTGCTCTGTTGACGGAAAGGGCCTAGAAGCGACAATGCCTCAAGAGCAAACAGCACACCTAGGGCTCAGATACTGGTTTCTAATGCCATTCTCTAATAGAAGAAACCAGGCCAATGCTCTGGGGCAGGAAAAAACCAGAATGAGCCCGGAGCACCTTGTAGGGCCAGAAAGTAAGGAAGTACTCAAAACACAGGAGCCAAGAGCTCCCACTGGCCAAAGCTGCAACCATTTGAGCAGCAAAACAAATAAAGTTGTATTGAATTATTACCCGGATTGTGAACTAAATATCCCTGAGTCCATATGTATGGAAACACATGATTGAATGAAGACAGAATCTCTTGTTACAGGATTCCAGATAACTTACGTAGATATTCTGCCCTCAGAAGTATAAATGGAACATAACTCCTCATTTCTTATGTGTAGTCTGTGCATGGAAACTTTCTTACAAAGAATACAGTATGCAACCCAGTAATTCCACTACTGGGTATTTACCCAAAGAAAATGGAAACATGAATTCAGAAAGACATATGCACCCTTATGTTTATTGCAGTATTATTTAAAGAGGCAAGATGGGGAAGCAACCTAAGTGTCTATCAGTAGATGAACGGATACAGACGTGGTACACACACACACACACACACACTTATAGATACGGTGGAATATCACTCAGGCATCAAAAAGAATGAGTTCTTGCCCTTTGTGACAGCATGGATGGACCTAAAGGGTATTAGGCTAAGTGGAATAAGCCAGACAGAGAAAGACAATACCACATGATTTCACTCATATGTGGAATCTAAAAAACAAAGCAAAAGAACAAACACACAGAAGCCAGAGACAGACTCAAACACAGAGAAGAAAGTGGCGGTTGCCAGAGGGGAGATGGCAAGAGGATGGGCAAACTAGGTGAAGAGGACTGAGGGGGTCCAAACTTCCGGTTGTCAAAGAAACAAGTTGTGGGGATGAAAGTTACGGCATAGAGAATACAGCTAATAATATTGTAATAATGTTACACAGTGAGAGATGGTAACCATACTTAACGGTGGTGAACACTGTGCGATATATAGAATCGTCAAACCACTACGTTGGATTCTTGACACTAATAACAACATCGTATGCCAACTCTACTCAGTGATAAAGATTTTTTTAAGAGTACGGTGTGGAAAGTGTGGAAAATTTAGGAGCTTTACTGTGGAGAATCCTGACAAACACCTCAGCCGTGTGATCCAGATCGACATCGACAGTGACAAGTCGCGTGTGTTGTATGTACCTTTGCTAGGACGTGATAAAAATGGCACTTTCTCTCTGTGATCTTCCTCCCCCCCCCACAACCCATAACCCCAGCCTAACCATAGGGAAAAAACATCAGACAAATCCCAGCGTAGGGACGCTCAACCTACCTGACCAATACACCTCAAAGCTGTCAACGTCATCAAAAACAAGAAAAGCCTGAGAAACTGTAAGAACCAACAGGAGCCTAAGGAGGCATGATGGCTAAATGTAACATCACGCCCTGCATGAGCTCTTGGAACAGAAAAAGGATATTGGATAAAACCTAAGGAAATCTGAATAAAGTATGGACCTTGGTTACAATTGCGTGTCAATATGGATTCATTACATGTAACATATGCATCATCCTCGTGTGAAACGATAATAGAAAAAAGCGAGCGTTGGGGATAATGGGAACTCTGTATTACCTTCTCAATTTTTCTGTAAATCTAAAAGTGTTGCAAAAAAATAAATAAATAAAGTTTAGTCTTAGACATGTTTAGCCCCTCCTGTTGTCTCCCCAGGTGATGTGTTTCTTGGTCCATGGTCACGGGCATCCTACTGGCCTCCAAACCTGAAACTCAGAACTGGCAAATAGGGCTTTTCCTAGTTTGTGCAGCTCTCTCAGGAGTCCTGGGATCTGCCCTTGCTATTTGGCCGCCTCTCAGCTCCGTGTGGCTGCACGTCCCTGAGTCTCTGCATCGCCAGCCATCCAGGTGTGGCCCAGGGTTCTGCACACGTCCTCTGTTGTGGGGACACCTTGGCGTGTCCCTGTGGCAGACTCATTAGCTCTTCACTTAGTGTCTGTGCCCCAGGATGGAGTGAGGTTCAGGCTCTCACCTTGTTGCCTTCTCCACACACTTAACTAGACCAAAGGGAGCATCGTAGGGCAGGTGCCTTATCTGGTGGGCTCCTGGAGTCCCCATGGAGGGGTAAGGCAGGAGCCTCAGTTACCCAGTGCTGAGAGGGAGAGAGAAGCAGTATAGCCTTCTTAATTCTCCTACCCCTTATCATTTGTCCTTCTCTTCCCTCCAACCCATGACCAGAAAACTGAGAGAAGTTTCCTTTACATCTCCTGTGTCCTGTGCTCCTTCCTTGCTGCAGCCCCACGATTAAAGCTGACAGCTGGTCAGGGGTGTCTTCTTTGCCCTGGGAGAAGAACTCAAAAGTCTGAGGCTCTCCTGTAGCCTTTGATTGTACAGATTTTCCCTGTCCATGGAGCTCGGCTCTGAAGCCTAGTGTCTTCCTACAAAGTCAAATACCTGTCGTCCAGCCCCAGGGTAAGAAGTCTCTTGACCCAGGCTCGGCCTTGACGTTAGCATGCACCAGTGTGCTATTGGCCAAAATATTATTCCTATTACCCACTGCCAGGGTGTATCACTTAGTTCAGTGGCTTGTCCCCGTGGGAGAGGAAGTCAGAGGGTTAGAGGTTGGGTTTCCTAAAGAGAGACGGAGATTTGCCCAGGGAAGGGCTGAAGAAGGAAGCACTCGCTCTGAGAAATGAGACAGCAGGGCCACCCCTGAGGCCAGGCAACGCGGCTAAGAAATGCACCAGACAGGGGTCCTGGGGGCCTTTCACCCCGCAGGGGCCCGGGGATAGAATTCAAGGGGGCTTCCACGAATTTGGATGGGAAAGAATGTATCTTTATTTTCATCAACCTCGAAATGGAATCTAGCATTTTCTCCAGCTGTAAACACAAGCCACGAGGTGCCCTGGAATTAGCAGTTACTGTGACTTTGTCACTCATTTTCCTACAAGGTTACAGCTGTAACCATTATAATGTTGTTTACACCCACCACCACGACATTTCAAAATTATGATAGCTTATTATTTAAGGCATCAATCTTATTATTTAAGGCATCAACAAAGAAGCATATGTATGATTATATCACACACTTATTTTGTTTAATATTTTGACACTGTACTTAAATGTAATTGATTTCCTTTGTTGTTGCCTCAGTTATTCTATTTCGTGCATTTAAAAACATAATTCACGGGCTTCATCGGACTGCCAAAGGGATCCGCGCATAAAAATACCCCTTTAAAAATATGTTGGGGGGACTCTAACAAGATTTATTTGTATGTTGCAATCACCCCCCCCTCCCACTTGAAATTCCCCAGTTATTCCCAAGCTTTGGGTAAAAATATCCATCTGCTGTGTGTTTGGTGGGGTTGCAGGGATTTGAGAGAGGCTACGGCAAGGGAAATCGTGCTCCTGCATCAGCACCCGGGCCCCAGAGGCTGGCGACTCCTCTCGTTGTCCCAAGAGTCCCAGGTGTGAACCCCAAGTGAAGCTGCCCGGGGCTGAGATAGTGCTCAGCCGGTAGATGGGAGCAGGTAACAAGAATCAGGAGGATTGACTCGGGAACAGACCTGAAGCCCGCCTGTTTCCCCCCACATAAGGAGATAACCCCGGAAAGGGAGTGAGGCAGACATTTGATTAACAGCAGCGCAGAGGAACTATTTATTGCTTTCCCTTAAGTATGTTTCATCAAAAGTCTGTGTGAACACGGGCCAATTAATTACACGCTCTAAGGGCCCCCTCTGGTTGTGGAGGGCACCACTTGCATAGTGATACGTGGGGGGCCCTCCAAGGAATGTGCTTGTTATCACTTCTCCTGAAAACCTGGCTTGGTTGCTGCTTCTGCCCCTATGGCACCCACAGGTCGGGATAACTTAGAGACCAACGCTTTTCTACCACGATGTTCAGAATTATCCATCGGCTTCTCGGATCACTGGGAATGCCCTTATCTCTCCTACGCCCCCAGCGTCCAGTTCTGTCCGTGTCCCCTGGAAGCAGAGGCACAGCACTGGGTGCTGGTGGATCCAGGACCCGGGAAGGAACACCGTGGTAGCTTTCCAATATGGCCCCCAAGTTCTTTGAACCTCCTCCCACCGATAAGTGAGGTCTCTGTCTCCGCTTCCTGAATCTAGGAGGATTTGAACTGCTTTGACCACTAAACGTGCCGGAAGTGATTTTTACAAGGCAGTGTCGTAAAACGGCCAACCAGGTCCTAGCTGGTCCTCCCAGAAGGCTTGTCCCTACTTGCTTGTCTTCAGACCCAGAGGCCATGCTATGAGAAGCACAAGTCACATGGAGAAGTCACACGCTCCCAACTGAGCCGGTCCTTCGGCCTTCCCAGCCCAGGCACCAAACATGTGAAGAGTGACCAAGTGATTCCAGCCCCAGCCACCGGAGTCTTCCCAATGGAAGCACCAGACATCACAGGGCAGGAATGAGCCATCCCTACTGGATTTCTGACCCACAGACTCCATGAGCCTCAGATGTTTGTTGGTTTGTGACACCCGCCCCCCGAGTTTGGGGTGATGTATTACAAAGCAATAGTAGCCAGACTAAGGAGAAATAAGGGGTCCGGAAGGAACAGGCTCCTACAGTGGCCACATGTGGGCCACTGGACTTGGCTCCAGTAGGAGAGACTGGAGGAGGAGCACCTCATGGGACAGGCCTGAGGGGCACTGTGTCTCTCAGTTCCCTTTGAACTCTGCGATGGGCAAGACGAACTTGATCCTGAGGCAAAGTGCTGCTTTATAGAGCCCTCTGCTAGCAGCAAGAATATTAAGGCACGCATTCCGCTGTCCCTCCCCTTCTCTGTCCCACTTTCTCAATAGGAGCAAAATGCTCAAATTAAAATTTGATTCAAACACCAGGGGTGTGCTGGATGTGTTTGGTCTCGCCCAACAATTCTAAATTTTTTCCCAAAAGGGCTTCTGAGAATTATGGGGTCATAGCCCAAAACACAGCCCCCTGCAAGCAAGAAACCTCTTTGGCCATTTTTATCTTAAAAACTAGCATTCCAGAGGTGCCTGGGTGGCTCAGTCAGTTGAGCGTCCGACTTCAGCTCAGGTCATGATCTCACTGTTTGTGGGTTCGAGCCCCATGTCGGCCTCTGTGCTGACAGCTCGGAGCCCGGAGCCTGCTTCGGATTCTGTGTCTCCCTCTCTCTCTGCCCCTCCCCCACTTGTTCTTTCTCTCTCTCTCTCTCTCTCTCTCTCTCTCCCTCAAAATACATAAACATTAAAAAAACTAAAAAAAAATCTTTGTAAACCCTAGCATTCCACACCATAACATACCAGCTTTTGTTTGAATATTAATCCATCTAAGATCACTGGCCAAGAGGTGAAATGGACGTTGGCATGAACGTGGGCCGTGTTTATCCTATGATGTCGATACGTTCTGGCCCGTTGCTACATCCCCCATACAAGGACCAGAAAGACAGGCAAACACACTCCTTATGCCCAAAGCCCTTCCAAAGAAATCAAATTCCTAGGGGCTAATTGGCTTATTGAGCATGGGGTGCCTTTAGAGGATGCTTATTAATATCAATGTTAATCATCGATTTGTGGCATGTTTCATTAGAAGAATCACACAGAAAACAAATGGATCCTTGGTGAAAGGAGGATTCTGGAATCTCCGGGCGGGTGAAAGACTGATCAAAGCTTCTTAGCTATGATCATGTGTTATATTTTCTGAGCAGTCCAGAATGGACACTTGGTACATCTAGAATTTTTTTTGCTTCATGAAGACTGTGCTCTTGACCCCTTGCTCTCTCACTTCCTAAGGGACACTAGTCCACTAATTATCACCTCCAAGCCCTTCTCCTCTGTTGTCACCATCCCCTCCATTCCAGTGTCCCCTGTCCTCGGAGGCCCTTCCATTAGGCAAATTGGTACAATAATTCTAGAGAGCGATTTGGCAAATCCAGCGAAAGAAAAAGCATGTATACTTTCTGACCCAGAAATTTCACTTCTAGAAAATTTATATTTAGATATACTTGCACTAGTTCATAAGGATAAATATACAAAGATGCTCATTGCAGCACTGCTGGTGGGAGCAAAAATAGAGCAGCCTCAACAGCCATCAACAGGGCACTAAGTTAAATAAATCACAGTACAATAGAAAACCATGTTGGTAATAAATTGTTAAGTGAAAAAAACACTTGCGGGGCGATGTGACTACTAATAACAACAAATTGTGCATATTTGGATGGATAAGTGTTTATTTATTCTATCTACATTATACAGCTGCAGGGGGGGTGCCATTCACGTCGGGTACTTGTTTGGGAAGTGAATGTGGTGCCCTGGAGCTGTACCACTATATGTGTGTGTGTGTGTGTGTGTGTGTGTGTGTGTGTGTGAGACATGCTCTTAGGCATGCCCTGTGCATGAATTTATCTAACACATAAGCTCTATGGTATTAATCCATCCCTTCCATGAGCCTATAAACCACACGAGGAAACGATTATTCACCTTATCCCCAGCACTCAGCACAGAGCCTGGCACACCAATTTAGGGTGTTTGAATGAATATTGGTGTGCGCATTCACTGGGCCTAGGGTGTATCAGTTACTTATCATTTGCATTGATCTGAGAACCAGGCATGTCCTAAGGAGAGGAAATCAACATTTAGTATGTGATTTCTAGGCTCTTACACAAACACGACACACACGCCCAGTGTTCCAGGCTCGAACTGTGTTTGGAAAAGCTGAATTAAACAAAGATAAACCGCTTGCTTTGCTGTAGAGCATCTCTGAGATTTTCATATGCATTGATATTCTCCAAGAGGTAGATAGATCATGGGTTATCATCTGAATTTTGCTGACCGTTAAGCACTTTTAGAGGAATATTTATTTACACTGATGTTCAGAGCCTCCTCAATTTGTAACGTGTTGCGCTAGAAGAATCATCACAAGTAAACAGAAGCAAATAAACCCCGGATAAAAGAGGACTCCCAAGGTAGGGTCAGACAACCTCCTGGAGAATGAGAGTCATTCTAAGCCTCTTAGCTAAGACCATCTGAAATCCCAACTGGGCGGCTGGGTCTGGAGGGAAGGGAAGGGAAAAGAAGTGGCCAGCACAACAAGGGAGAGAAAAGCATGATTGCTGGTGTGGCGATGTGGCAGCAGAAACCTTCCCCCCACCCAACCCCAACAGGGGCTTCTGAGGACCTGGCAAGGCTATCAGTGAACATCCCAGGGAGAAGGGAATTGGGGTCAGCAGATTTATGGGTTCTTTTTGGAAAGTTCCTGATTTAGTAGGCACAGCCCATCAACCGTAGAGTTTGTAAACTCACCCAATAGATTTTGATGGGCTAAATTTTGAACTGGTTCGATCTTGGCATTGCCCTTTGTACTTAACACTCTCCTTTCTTCCAGCCAGCATATGATCAGTGGACTGACAGGGACAGAGGCCAGATCACAGTGAGGGAGGGGTGAGAAGTAAAAGAAAGGTAGAGCATTAGAACAAGAGTAGGAAATGTTTTCAAGAAGTTTGAGCAAAATGATAACATATCAGCTTTTTTTTAAAAGATAAGTGACATGAGAACGAATGTTTATGATTGGGGGAAGAAGAAAGAGATTGAAGAATAATAAAGGAGGTAAAATTGATGGAAGAAGGTGAGAGAGGGTGCCGGAAATGAATGCCCACACACATGTGGCAGGTGGTCCTTGGACAGGTAGAGGGACCCCCTCTTTCACCATGATGGGAAGGGAGGAGAAAAAATGAACCAGAATGCAGAAAAGGTGACAGGAGGATGGGTAGAAAGTTGAGGAAGTTTTTTCTTGGGGCCTTTGTTGTATTTGTGAAGGAGGAAGTGACATGGTTTTTAGAAGAGTGAACAGGGGTTGAAATAGTCATGGTGAAGAATGTGAGGGGACCTGACCACTAGAAGAATCTAGGCCACATGGAGGACCCACTGGGGTTGAAGGTTGTGAGTGCGTGAGGTTGCCTACCCGTGCCCCGTATCCATAAAGGATTTTCTTTCACAGTGTTTCCACATCCTGAAGTGGGGACAGCAATGGTAAACATCTGTAGAGTGGGTTGTCAAAGAGAGAAGCACTCCACGTGAGCTCTCAGAGGTGGAGTGTTCTAGAAGGTGATAAGATGATGGCTCAGGCCACAGGAGTGAAGCTGGAGAGGGAAGAAAGTCACTGGAGTTGAAGTTGAGGAAATAGGAGGTGAAAATTTTGGCTGGTCATCCACAGGTTGTCTTACTTTCCTCAGGACGGATACAAGACTTAACAAGCCACTAATGTATTCAAGAAGTGTGGTGATGATCAGAAGGAAAGCAGATGATGGCAACTAGGAGAGACTGGAGGCGAGATTTTTACACAGCTCTTAAGGGTTTGTGATATGAAGGTCTCCCAATAGCCTGTTCGGGTGAAACATGTCACTGTTCCTCTCAGGGGTCCTGGAGGACCTCCCCATTCTCCCAAGTGTGTGTGTGTGTGTGTGTGTGTGTGTGCGCGCGCACACACACACACACACACACACACACACACACCTTGCTCCAACAAGAATGGGTCCTCTTCTCTGTTTTAAGTACTAACATTCCCCATAAGACATTTTAGAAAGGTTTTTGTGAGCAAAAAAGCTGAATATCACTGATGAGGCCCAACCCTTCCTAACCCAACAATGAGCCCAAGACCATCTAGTGAGTTGATGGAGGTTCCCACCGCTGAATCCCACTACGGTAGCGTATGGTGTGCACTCTCCCCTAAGATGCCCCCATGGCTACTGCTCATTGATGACGCACCCTCGTTAGGGCTGATGAGTTGAGTGCTATTGAGGTCCGGCAGAGCCTGGAACCCAGGGGAGGGAGGAACAGTGGCCATAGTGGGGCCATGAAATTCCTGGACACCTTGGGACAGGGTGGAGAGGATGAAGAAGAGAAATGAGGATGGGCAGACTGGGGGAGGGCAGATTCTGGTCGATTCCAGCCCAGCTAGGGAGGCCAGCTTAGTAAGCAGGCAATAAAGGTTGAGTTCCTTCTGCCTCTCCTATGCAGGACCTTAAATCATGGAGGAGTTTATGGGTCTTGTTTATGTAGAGACTCTTTTTATAAGCTATTCAGAACAGGGGTGGGAGGGAGACATAGGGAGAGAAAAATTCCCTTTGAATTTCCATTGCTTTCAGAATCAGCAATTTAATGAGTCATGCATTCTGAATCCTTGCTTTGTCTACACGTTTTCATTTCAAAATACTAAAAACACTTTGTTTGGAACATGGACTATTTTTAGTTCATATATCAAGAGTCCACATCCATTTCTCCCCATATTAGAAAAAGTTCCTTCAGATTGGGTTGGGGCAGCACCAAAGCGGTAGGGCTGTTTACTTAGCTGTAGTTTGTGGAAGCCACCTGGGCATCTCTCTGTTTCCTGGGGGCTCCTTCCAGCTGGCCATCTGGGCCTACTGACGATCCATGGGTCAGCTCTAGAACTGGCCCAAAGACCCCAGATCCCATAGTCTGGATAAAAGGGGAAAAACATCCCCTCAGACCTCCAGGCTGAGGAATCAGCACCTTGGCAGGCTAGAGGCAAGTCAGGTCTTCATGCTGACTCAAAGAAGTGAAGGAGGTCCCCATGGATAGGTCATCTCCTTCAGGTACATCAAGAGAAAGCCTACCCACACTTAAGCAAAGACAGGAATAGATTCTTCTGCAGGATTCTTCTGTAAATCACAGGAGGAGATCTGGGAGGAAGGCTGAAGGTGCCAAAAGTACCAAAGGTACTTCTCCAGTCCCTGCCCTCTGCATAGGGTCTCTCTCCACCCTGCACTTAGAGAGTGCCCCCAGCCAGTTTTATCTACCTCACTGTTTGTGTTCCATCAGTGATAATTCTCTCGTCTGGGGACCACTTTCTTTTAAACCCTCCAGCTTAGAGCATTAATTGCAAGTACCTTTCCAGCACTTAATGGACAGCCAGCCAACTTCAAGAATGGGTTACAAAATCCAATATCTCAAGGAAGTAAGGTGATGAGGTACCCACTTCTCTGGCCATTGCCTTCCTCTCCCATCTGTGTATTTATAGTGGAAGAAACCGTGCCCGTGCCCTCTGACTCTCTTCCCCTGGACCCTGTTGGTTTGACCTCGAATGGACAACAATGAGCCTATTCCCAGGGAATTTGAAATTGAAACCATGATGATTCTCAGCTGAGGCTAGTTGCCAAATTGGCAGCTATCTGACATGGATAATTTTCACGTGGACAGAGAAACTGAGGAGATATAGATAGGCAGAGAGAAGTAGTTTTCTTGGGTTTTCTGTGTCCCCCTAGGCCCTCATTCCAGCCACCTCCGAGGCCTTGGATTCCACGAGGCAACCCCCATGTCCCTAACCCCTGCCTAAAGTCTTCCACATATATTTCCCTTTCCATCTAGGAGAGCTCTACCTGACTTCTGTTACTTGCAACCAAAATGGTACCAGGAAGGGGGAGAATGACCTGGGGCAGGAAGATGGGACACATCGAGGAGATGCCTCCCTACTTTGTAATTTTGCCTACTCTGCCCGCACCAGGCACAACCACGTGGGCCACCACACAGCCTGCTTCAGGGGCTGAGGAGGCCTCTGATGCTCTGTAGGCTAGCCCTAACATTGTCCCCTCTGAAGGAGTTTCCAACCAAGGAAAAAAGGACCGGGACACAATGTGCTCTGCGAGACAACGTTGCTGGGGACTGTTGTGAGGACATGCTTCCGGTAGGTCG